>NW_012267373.1:3554564-3683316 GCF_000151885.1 Dipodomys ordii | reverse complement strand
CCCCGCACCGACGTTGTAAAGCTCGTTTTGGACATGACAACTTGTTTCAGCTAGGATGTAGGATGTAGGAATTTAGCATCCTATATCTTTTGCTACTAAGGGTTTCAGCTTCTTCCTTGAGTAAGAGACCAAACCTGTCTTGTCATGATTTGTTGTTTCTAATTTTGTTAAATGAATCTGTTAGGGACCTACCTAATCACATCCATGCTTTCTAGATCATGTTAGTTTGCCTTAAATTAGTCCTAGTCATTCTGTTCCTCTTGACTCTAGATGGAATTGTATTTTTCTTCTCTGACCCATGGCTGGAGAGCTGCTCATCTATTTAAATACCCAGTTATTATAGTTAGCTCATTCACTAAAATAGCTCTTTATTGCCTGTAGGCCTTTGGTAGTGATATTGTGCTCACTACTGCCATTCAGATACGGAGTCTGTCATCTGGTTTAGATGTTTTCAGATATTTTCCATGTTGGTATGGAACAATCACGTTCTGGCCCCTGATCTGTTCTGCTTTAGTATAGCTAAATAAATAAGAAAGTTCAAATAGTGACATATTCTATTGGAACTGCATTAAACTTCCAAATGCCCCAAATGTTACTTCTTTTCTACACTGTCTTTTTTTGGTGTTGATCCTGGGGCTTGAACTCAGGTTACTGGTACTACATGAGTACTTGGGTGCTGAGCTTTTTTGTTGTTGTTGTTCAAGGTTCCACTTTGGGCTTTTTTTGGGTGGTTAGTTGGTGATTAGAGTCTCACAGACTCTCTTGCTTTGTTGGCTTCAAACTGTAATCCTCAGCTTCCTGAATAGCTAGAATTACAGGCATGAGCCACCAGCGCCAGGCTCTTTTCTGTGTTTCTATTGACATATTCTTTTTTTCTAACTACTATTGAAAAATTCTTTCCCCTCTCCATGGAAACATTGACTTAACTCTCATATTCATATTCTCCCAATGAGGCAGGCCCTCATGACACCATATTTGTAGAAAGATCCAGTTTTTGTACTGATATATCATGTTCTCTTTCTTCTCAATTAGATTAACTTTCCCGTGTTCAGACAGGTATAATAGAAGGGGCAGTATATTTAAACAAGGGGACTAATTTCAAGTATAAGTAATTTACACTTGTTTCTTCTGTGCTTCAAAGTTCCTTAAGCCACCCCTACTTCCTCTTTTTTTTTTATTCCCCTGTACTTCTAACAGATTCAGGACTCATGTAGTATCACCCACAATCACTTTCTTGAGTTACTGCCTCAGGACTTGTGGTAATCTTTCATTCTGGGCAAGTTCATTTTGCAGATGAGGAAATTACCAAAAAGGTTAGGATTAGTTTGCATTTACATCTTTGGTGTTGAGGTCCTTTCAAGTAGAGAACAATAAGCAAGGAGCAGCTAATTGGTAAACAGGGTGAGGAGAAAGTACAGTGGGGAGCAAGGATGGTCGCAGGCAGTTTAAGTTTGGGGGTCAGGTGGAGCCACACAAGCACAGGCAAATCCAGATGCTGTAGGAATTTGGACTGTAGCCTATCCGTAGATGGAAGGAGATGGATATATCTGATTATTACTATAAGGCTATGTCTGGAATAATTCATATCTTGGCCAGCTTTGACCTTTGGCTGTGTGTTGATAAAAATCTGTAAATAATTGTTACTCCCACCCCCAGAAAGTAGGAGAGAGGAGAGGGGAGAGTGGAAGCGCAGCATTTTCTTATCTTTCTCATCTAGTTGGCATTATTTGTAACAAAGAGAACTCCAAAGAGGAA
The DNA here is from genome assembly GCF_000151885.1 of Dipodomys ordii. Lineage (NCBI taxonomy): Eukaryota > Metazoa > Chordata > Mammalia > Rodentia > Heteromyidae > Dipodomys > Dipodomys ordii. Next base: position 3,681,561 of record NW_012267373.1, on the reverse strand, counting down.
CAAGCTAGTAAATTGGATTGGATGTATTAAAGCAATGTTAATTGTGAATGTGACTTGCTTACTATATTTGATGCAATCCTTGACTGGCTCACAAAGCCTTCCAGTTCAAACCATTCTGTGCCATTGCATCTGATTTAGTTTCTGGCCTTTCTCTCTTGCCTTCACCAGCTCCATCTGGCTTCCTCACATGGGGAAGCCAGGAGTACAGAAGCGTGTGGCGATTTCCTCAGTCAGGCATTTGCTGGGCACCCATTCCCTCTTACCCAGATGTAGACAGGGCTTGCTTCCTGTGACCCCTGCCCCATGTCATTTCACCAAAGTCTCCCATTACAGCCATAAAGAATATGAGTCCTTGCCTCCAGTCCCCTGGGCACTTTCTATTCATTTTACTGCTTTATTTTCCCCCCTGAGGAACAAACTTATGCTAATTATTTTGTAGCATAGTATCTTGTTATGTTTAACATGGCTGTGTTTATTATATATCATGTTTTATTATGATAATAAATTTTGATAATGACTACTTTAATCTTATGGCTTAATGAAGTATATCTTTCTTTACCCCCTCCCCAAATTTTAAGTGGCTTGCACAGATATAAATAATAAGACATAAATAAATTTGAAAGAGAAAGGAGAAAATAGGCTAGTAAAACAAAGCTGGTGATACAGTTAGAGAATATGAAAACATTAATCTTTTCTTAATCAAACCAGTGAACTCTAGTTATGACCCAGACAAAACAAAGTAAAAACAAACAAACACTCTACTTTGCAGTTCCACTAAGCCATCATGGAAAAAATTGGGGTCTGAACCCAGGTCTTGCTACTTAGTAAATGTATACACAGGATAATCATCGAAGTTTTCAGATTCGGGCTTCCTTGTTTATCAAATGGATGCCATTATAGCATTGACCTAGTGGCTCTGATAGAAATTAAATGAAAACAGGGTGTGCCTATATGTCCTCAGCCTCATATCCAACCTCAGGCCACCTCCTGGCATAGTCTGAAATGTGTTTGAGCTGGAGATCTGGCACGAGCTGGCAATCATGTGGAAGATGGGAAACCGGGCAAGGTGAGATGTGTGAAGTTCTGCCACCAATTACACCAATTGTTCCCCTCTAATTTAAGGCAACAAAATCACTGTGTTCTGTAGCATCCAGGAAAGGGCCTGTTATATCACATTCCTAGGTGACTTTATATGTTTTGAAAAGGAAAATTCCCCCCAACACAATCCTTTGTAAATCTGATCTAAACACAAATGTCATATTCTAAACTGGGCTTGGATTGGGTGTGAACTGAGATGATCAGCAGACCCTACATTATAGATTGAAATGGGAACCGAGCTTTCACCCAGGGTTCCTATAATGTCTTCAGCTAATTTGCTATGCTTTTACCATGGTTGTCCTCCCTGGAGCTGCCTCTAGAAATGAATGAGCTACTCTGGTGGATGATAGTAAATAATAGCCACCAGGAAAAAAAATCCTGAGGAAAATTAATTTTCAACAGTGGAACAGAGCAGGGAAAACAGAGCTGTACTTCTCCCGCTTGTGATTTATAGCATGTCCCCTCTTAACTCACAATAATGAATCACTGACTTTCTCTGCACAGAGTCTGTTCTCTGAGTTTGACTCTGCATGTATGTATATGCAAGGACAAGAACTTTTCTTCCACTTGGAATTGCTCTATGTTAAACTTCCACATCCTCGTTTCCTCAATCTTAATCTGCAAGAACACTCTCCTTCCTCACCCCATTCCTGGTTCTTTAGAACTCTCAACCAAAGTTCACATAAAAACAAGTTTTAACAATTAGATTAGGGCACAGAATTCATAGTCTTTTTAAAAAAAATAAAGCATTGATTTCATTTCTTTACAAGTTAAACCATCAACACTGCAGGTTTTGCACTTTATACAGCAAGAAAAACTCTTAATTTATTTTTCACAATTTAAATGTAATCTCTGAATATCTGTGGTGGCACAGAAGAACATTTGGATTTCTGGGTTAATCTGTACTTAATTTGAACATATAAGTTTAAGTAAATTTATAATGAACCGAGTGAAAAGAAAGCTGCCATATCTTGCCATGTTGAAAAGCAGACTACAACCTTTTGTAAAAAGCAATTAAACAAAACAAACAAACCAATTCAGTGTTGCAGATAAAGTTGATAGCATTTAGTAAGAAAGATTATACTCCTATCCTTCCATTATATTTAAGGCTTATCTTTATTCATTATCTAATAGCTGCATCATTTACTTTAGTTTATAGTTTGTCTCAGGAGAGAAAACATTGTAGATAACCAAGTTTCCTATACTTTGGAAACAATGAAAGGGCACACTTAATTTTTTTTTTAAATCACAATATACAATGTCAGGTGGCTAAAATTCTTAAGCCTTTGAAGCTGTGGAGAGTTCCATGTAGGAGGTTTTAGAGGACAGCATCCTTCTCATGCTGAAACTTCTCCCCATTCGGGAGGATGGGAAGCTCTGCTTTCTCACTGGAAATAAAGTCACCATTACAGGATAAGGCCAACTTTGAATTCACAGAGGTTTAAAGAATATTTTCTTGCCAAAGGTAGATATTTTATGAAATGACCAAAGAGTGGTGCAACATCTATTATGATCCAAAGTAGTACAAATATTACAGTGTGACAAGTTTAAAATTATGCATTTTAACAGATGGGGGCAACGATCTTATCATCGGTATACACTGTACTGCTGAACAATGACATCTACTGTAACTCCATCACCTCTGTGTTCTAGTTATTACTGAAAATCAACTTCTTAGCAGTTTCCTTCATCTCCTTCTTGCCCAAACTGGTAGACATACTTTCAATATGAAATGTAGTTCACTTCTTAACAGCATCTGATATTAATGAGTGTCCATTCCTTTCCTCCATTGCTCATCATGATAAACACACTCTTTACATTTTCCTTTAACATTTTTCTTCTCAGTTCCCAATGTCCTTTGAGGTTCCTTGTCTCCTACCTATATCTTAAAGCCTTACCTCTGTTCTGGATATTCTCTAAGCTCTGTATAGCAACTTGTGTTATTGCCATGATTGCTGTAATTACTGTATTATTTACCTTTTCCTCTTAGATTTCTCTCTTGGAATCTAAGCTAGTCATCCAGCAAGTACATGTACTTTAATCTTTACTTTCCCCCATGGAATGCATTGCCCTTTACTTCTGGTTTCCTTTCCTTCTGCAACCTTTCCTTTAGTGACTACAATGATTATCCATCTCCTTTTCTAGTTAAGGATTTGTAGGTTCCATTCTAGATCTCCAAGTGTGACACTTTCTCTTCACCCTTTTCTCTCTGTTCCCATTGTTGAAACCTGCTTTCAGACCACTCTTGTCTTCTATGATTAACTGCCCTTGCTTTTCCTGCCTCCTTTGTTTTGTGTCTATACCATCCTTCACCTTGAATCAGCAATGGCTCTCCAACTTACAATGTGATCAACATTCTCAAATTAAAAAAAATATTTACTGAGTTCACAGAGAACCTGGAGGGTTCTGGGGGTAAAAGTGTGAGGATGGGGAGATACAGGGATTAAGTTTGGGAGATCTAGTGCACAGCATGGCGATGACAACAATAAAGATTTAAAAGTTGTAAAGGGAGCTCCATTGAACTATCCCATAATGTAAAACATGCATCAAAATATCACATTATATACTGGCAATATATATTTACCTGTCAACTTCAGTAAAATACAATTAGAAAATAAAATCATTCCATGATTTCTACCTACTTTGACAATAAAGTCCAAAATTCAGTCTATAAAACCTTAATGGATTGGTTGTTACTTCCCCTTTTTAGCACTTTCTCTTTTTCTTTTAAAACTTACTTAATTATTTTAATAGGTACTTTTAACTATCATTAGCAATGCATAATTGTATGCTTTGTTATACGGTGGCATTTCTATCCATACTCATATGATAGGTTGGTTGTATCTCTTCATTCTTGATATAGTTTCTTTTTTTCTTCTAAGTTTCTGGTTTTCTTTTTTATCTTCTCATATAGCTTCTTCTGCTCATTGAGGTCTTGTAGCTATACATTCCTGACCCCTCCCTGACCTGACTAACTCCTATGCATTTGTAAATCCATCTGTTATTACTTCCAGGAAGTCTGCTTGTGCAAAACCCACAGTGCCTCAACCTTCCCTTTATACCTGGTCCCACAGCACTGTAACTTCCTGTAGACCTGTAGGCTTTAACTTCTTGTGCTCAGGGGAAGAGTCTGAATTATCTCGGGTGAAATATCTGTGCTGTATATAGTGCATAGTATAAGGTCTAGTCCTGGATGGCAAGCAGACCCCACCCAGTACCTGTGTTACCTAGGCAACTGGAACACCTGGAAGAGGTCACATTCCCATCCACTGAGGTCACATCTGAATCTGATGTGGCCACACCTTTCTCCCACCTGGTCCCACCTCCCTTTACCTGGCCACACCTTTCCCCCCAACCCCTACCCTAGGTAAGATCTAACCCAAGGCCAGACACCTTCTTTGACAGCCACGTGGAGTGCCAACTTGGTCTGGTCCCGGCAGGCCTACTGAATAAAACTACCCCTTACCTGAATACCACATGTGTGGTATGATTCTTACTCAGCAACCTCTTCTTTAAAAACCTAACACATAGTATCATAGGTCTCAATAAATGTTTGTGGAAAATTCAGTAAAAGGACAAATAAAATTTGGTTGTCAAATTTTAATTGACTTTAAAGAATGCACATCTACCCATACATTACGAGCAGCAATAACTCTACTCTCTTGAGGCAGAAATTGGAAGAATACTCATCTTAAAAATGAAAATGATGCCATCCATTGTGGAATATTTATCACTTGAAGACTTTATTATTATTATTACCATGTAAATCAATTGGTATGTGGTAGGTCATTCTATTCTCACTGTGATATGTGAAGCAGGGACTACTAATATTCTTTACATAACAGATGAAGACAATGAAGCCAACAGAGATGAACAACTTTGAAAAAGTCATTTGGCAGAGCCAAGATTCTATATAATGCCCAGAGCCCATAACCATATTCAATAAAAGTATATACGCACAATCCCCATTCAACTCCAGTAAAAAGAATTAACTGTGATTATTGAAGAGAGGGTCCATTTTACATTTGGCCAGTTATTTCTACTACACTAATAAAAAATGTTCTCTATGATGGGAAATGTTATGGGTTGGCAACATGAAAATCTTGCTAGCTCTTTTGCATCAGATAATATAATTTTACTATTTCATATAAAAAGCGAATGCTCAGGTTCATTAACAGTCAAATCCAGATGCAAACGCAAATTGAGAAATAGAATGGAAAACCAAAGAGCAGATTCTCCTTATCTGGCTTTTGTTGAAATCTGTGCTCCTGTTCTCCACTGTAAACAAGTACTGAATTACAGAATTCTAGATCTTAGAAAAGCTTAGAAATTCTTCACTTAATCTTTACCCATTATTTTTCAGCTAGAAGTTCAAAGGAAAATAACTAATAACTGTAAAAGATTATCAGGGCTCCCCAAATCAATCTGCTTTTATATAAGCTGAATCTGTATCTACACTGACCCCACCATGCCACTCATATAACAGGAATGCTTCATTTCCACCAAAAGACATATCTGTCATTGCTTAGAGATTCACGTTTTTGTTTTGTTTTTGTGTTGTAGCTTCACACTGGCTGGAATCAAATTAGTAATCATTAGCATTGGGCTGGGTAAAAAAGTGTAATGTGTATAATTAATGAATTATACTGTGCTTTGATAAGAAAACGTACAATTATGTGGTTGAATCTCAAAAACAAACTGAGAAGAAAGAGTCCTGATGTTATTAATACCAAGTTCAAAGCCTAATCTAATCTATGATATCATACACTGGGACCCTGGTGGCCAGGGCTGGGCTGACAACTGGAGAGGATATTCATGGTTGTTAGAATGCTAGTAATTTCTACTTCTTGATTCAGGTGCCAATTAGAGGTGCTCACTCAGTGAAAATCTAGTGAGCTACATACTTTTGGTGTTTTCATGTTTTGAGTGGATATTTGGTTTCAATAAAAATTTAATTTACAACTCTTTCCTAAAAAAGAAGTTTTGCATTTTAAGTTATTAGCCTAGTATATTATTAAAAATGTTCTGGCATAATAAGAAAAATCTGTGGGATATTCTGTATCTAAGTACTGTTAAAACTAACATTGGTATGGTCATATCAACAAAAATAAATACATCAATATTGAATGTGTTTGCTCAAGAAACAAATGTCTTTGATGAGAAAACAAAAAAATAACATTCCTTTGGCAGGTGGAGGTGGCAAGCATAAGCTTGTGAGGTGCTGCTGAATGGGTTTACTAATTCAGTTTAGAGGGATCCAGAATTTGGTACAGCTGTATTATTTTTTTTAAACTGTGGGGATAAACAAATCTCAACAGAAACAAAGGATGAATTTTTAGAACTGTCACATCTGTGTCTCAACACCACACAGTCGTGCAATGCCTACCACATAACAGGTATTCAAGACATATTTACCATATAGATGAATGAAGTACATTTCAATAGTATTTACAATGCTTCCAATTCATCTTTTCTATGTGGAAGTATCATATATATTTGGTCAAATAGGGAATTATTTAATCTTGGTAGATCTACAGTATAGAATAATATGCACAATTACAAAAAATGTTTTAATTATTTTATAAAATACCTTTAGGTTATTTAGAATATTCATGAATGACTTAGGAATCAACATTTATGGGGAAAGACATTTAAGATCAAGGCTTTTCCTTTAAAAAAAACTTGAAAGTCATTAAGCCTTAGAAAATAAAATTTAAAATCTCTTCTCCCCTATAGCACTTCCAGAAAATATTGAAACAGAAGTATTATTCTCTCTGGAAGTGGCTATATTTTAAATTGGTGTCAAGAAAAGTCTTAGAAATTATTAGCTTTTAGGCAAAACACTTCCAATACCATATTTTCTACTTTTAAGTAATATATTCTTCCTATGACTCTAAAATCTGTCTAAACCACCATTAACATTTTAAAAGAAAGTTCTCTGGTTCTTTCCAAACAGAAATAAATAATACCTGACAGCAGCATTAGGGAACATAAACATAAAATTACCTGTTATTAAAAACTGAGCACATTTTTCTCAAAGAAATATATTACACTGCTGTAAAATAGTATGTTTGCCATTCACACGAATGTTTCAACATTATGGTTCAATCTTCTAAAAAGCTGACATGGAAAATAATGGTGTAATAAACTAATTCATCATAATGTGCAAAAGAAACTGCTGGAATAAATTGTAATAACCCTTCAAAAACTAGCAGCTTTTAAAAGTATTAATTTCTACTCCAGATAATTGGAAAGGACACCTGGGTGGGTAGGCAATATTTTTTATGGGATTGCTCTGTCAGGAGCTCAGATTGTCTCTGGACTCAGCAATGATCATTTAGCACTAAATGACAGTGAATCTTGCAAATGGTCCTTCCTAGATGGTGTTTGCTATAAATTACCAAACTCAGCTCCCCTCAAGGTCAGCCAGATGAAGGGGCAGGTATCAAATGGCCTTGGAGGAGACCTGGAGTGGCCCTCAGGTTTCTCATAAATGGACAATAGTTGTGTTGGCTGCCATAAAATCAACTTAATGGACTGACAACATAAATTACCATCAAACTTTGGACAAGACTGCTCCCTAGAAAACAGCTGAAGAATGCTTTTATATCAAAGTTGGGAGAAATGGATAACAATATGTTTTGCTCTATTCTGGATCATAAATATTTTTAACAATGTTAAGTGGGGGAATGAATTAATATTAGATGCCACAATGGGTTTTACTTGATGCATTAAAACCAGCATCTAAGTAATAGTAAAATGGCGCTTGCTTTCTTAAATAACTGATAACATATATCATAGAGTAATGCAGAAGGTGTGTGTGTGTGTGTTTGTCTGTGTGCGTATATGTGTGCATGTGTGCACACATGTGTGTTTAGGGAGGAAGGTTCTGTCTACCTTGCTCTGTATACTTTTATTAAGCGTGAAAAATTGAGCACAATTGTACTTGCTCTCTAAGCTTATTAACTTTTCTTTTGAGCTCAAGGTGATAGGTTGTTGAATTCTCACACTGCATTGGGAAAATCCTTAACTCACTCTCTCTTGGACTTTTTTCCCCATCTGTATAAGTAAAATAATTTATGATCCAAAGACCTCTAAAGATAATCTAACCAGTCTTTGGGCGATTACTAGAGAATCCTATATATGTGTAAAAACAATCTACACTACACTTAATTCAGAGTCATGAAGAGTCTATTTGGTAGAAAATTTAACAGCTAAGTGAAGAAACTGCAGTTGTGAATTGTGGAGGTAAATGAAGCATTCTTTGTGAATTCAGCTGAATTTTTCTTTACTCATCTAACTGTTTCCATCTAAAACTTCAGTTATTATTACTGGCTATTATGCTAACATAAACTTATTGACTTGGACTATTTTATTATAATATATATATATTTATTGTAATGATACTGTACAGAGGGGTTATAGTTACATGAGTAAGGTGATGAGTACATTCCCTATAGAGCATTGTTACCCCCTCCTTTGTTTTTCCCCTACCATCCCTTCCTTCCCCACCTCCTCCCCCCTCCCCCACACTCTGAAGTTGTAAAGTTCATTTCAACATAGTGTCTTGTACATCTCATTGCTACAATGGGTCAACCTGTATCCTTATTTCAGCATTTTGTTATTTCCCTTCCCCTCCCCAAATCAGAAAAATGTATATACAAGATGCAGGGCACCGACATCAAATACAGTGACAACAGGGGTTAGACCACAGGGTAAAGAACATACAAAAGAAACAAAAAAATCACATAGTACATTAAAAACAACAGCGACAAAGATAAAACCTCTTGTGTCCCCATCTTGGGGTTCATTTCACTTAACATCATCTTATGTGGTCATGTGTACATAGCTTTTAACCTTTTCTGCCTATCCTAGGCATATACTAGTTATTGCAAATCAGGGAAACCATGGGACCTATGTTTCTTTGGGTGTGGCTTACTTCACTTAATATAATTTTGTCCCAAGTCAGACCATTTTTAACAGTATTTTTTTCTTGAAGGAATTTCCTGTTGATTATGCTAAAAAAATTGACATCCTGAGTGATGGCATGTTATCCTATGAATCCAATGGTGTCTCAGACTATGAATATTCTATTTTATATAGTTTCGTGAACTGTAGATATATTGCAAAGTGCAGAGGTTCCCAAGTAGTATTTAAAATGAGCATACTTTGTGTTTTCCCTTCTCCTGTGTGGCAATGCATCCGCACCTATCTTTTTTTGTGTTCCCCCTTACATTTATTTCTTGCCTTCTGTTCCTACTGCCACTTTGTCCAGTGCCTCATCACCTTTACCTGAGTTATTGCAGCAGTTTCTTTGCTCTATTCTCATTCCACCAATCCATCTTTCCTGGTCCTGCCAAATTAATCTTTTTAAAAGCACTATTTTAATGATGCTGTGTCCCTGCTCAAAAATTTTCAGTGACTCTCATCACCTGGAGGCCAAAGGCCAGAGTCCTTAGCTAGAAACACAGACTTTGGCTGCCTGGCCTCACCTCCTTTTCTGGTCATGTCTTCTCCAGTTCCTCTGCAGGAAACGTTAGCACCTCTACTGAGAGTCAGTCTGGCCAGTGCCCAGCCACCTCTCTGACTTGGGAGTTGTCTCCCTCTGCCAGGACTTTTGGACTATTTCAATTCACAGTCAGCACCAGCAGCCAGAATACCTTTTTGCTCTGTATTTGGCAATTTATTTTATTATTGTAATATTACATAATTTTGGCATATGTGGCTTAATGGTTACTCTGTGTTTTCTCCCTAATTAATTTGCACAGCCCTTGGAGGGCAAGGGCTTTTGAGTTCTCATTATCTGTCAGCATTCCCAGCATGCAGTGATTAAAAAAAATCATTGGCACTCTATAGATATTTATTTAGCAAATGAATGCCAAGTATTGCTCTAGGCTCCTTTTAAGATGAGGGTACACGCCATGCAGTTCTGTTTGTGACTTGTGGCATTTAAGAATCACAATCTAGGGATGTGAGGACGTTTTTCTAAGTATAAAACATTTCCTTTCATCATTTGATTCACAGTGAAACTCTAGACTATGAACAAGCTGAGCCCATGGGATTTATAACAATAAAATACAAACATGGGCAGCATACAAGCCAATGTATATTAATTGAACAAATCCTAACTTTCTGAAAGTTCCTTACTACCATAAAGCTCATTTATTTCTAAATAAAACTGAAATAATGCCATGAATGATTTACTAGAAAGAAGGCAAGTAAGACATAGTCCAGAATCTTTATTTTATAACCCAGATAGATATTTTGCTTATCACATTCTGTAATAAAAAGAACACATATTTTGTAAATCAACAAGACCTAAATTGGCAACTCAGTTCTGCTACTTAGTATATTCATCTCTTAACAATGTCTTTGAACCTGAAATTTTTCATAAGATCTAGTATTAATATCCAATTTATCTGGAACAAAACCTGACATGAATGAATGTTTTTGAGTTGTTTATAGGGTTGGTGGATGTACATGCCCTAGAGCACCTTACCCAGGACTTGGCACATTAATAAATAGTAGCTATGATTACTGTTTTTGTTTGGAGAGTGTTTCTTGTTAACTCATTGTGTCAGAGACACTAATAAGCACTGGAGTCAAAACAGACCTAGGTTTGCATTGTGGTTCTCCCATCCTCTATCTTGCTAATCTGTTTATTAACCTATCTGCATTTGAATTTCCTCAGCTGTATAAAAAGGCAACCAAGTCTGTCTGCAGGAATGTTCTGAATACTAAGAATGATCTGCTTTAAAGTATGTAGCACAGACCTGGTACTCCATAAGCAATAGGTATTTATATATGTCTTGAGAGGTTTCTTGTATCGATACTACCCTGCTATTCGTTGAATAGCTGTTCAAAACTCCTTTTTATGTACAACAGGCAAGAAAGCTTTTCTCTGTTATGTTTCACTGCCTTTCAGAGAACACAATTGATATTAGGAGAAGCATTCTTGTAAATAGTATTTGAATAGCAACTTATAGCTTTAAAAATTCCTTTGCAACTGGGGAACACAGCCCAAAATATGCTACAGATCAGCCCTTGGTGACTGTATGATTATTATCTTTGCATTCCATTCTACCACCAAGAAGTTTAATAATTAATACTGATACACTGCTATTCAAAGCTCAGATACATTGTTGTCATACTTTTATACTTTTAGAAATATTTGACATCTGAACATTACTAGATGAAATTGAAGAATTAATCATAAACTGCCCATATCAGCAGTATATCAGACATGGAGTCCTCCTCTAGGGTGGGTCTAATAGAAGACACACTTGAAGTGGCTTTTTAATTTCTCTGATTCCTAAAATACAGCTTAAAATGTTATCTATACTATCCATTCTCATCTAGGCTAGAATGTAGTTAAAAAATAAATCTAATAGCTGGTACCTGAAACTTAAACAAAAGAACATAAACAAAAGAAAATGAAGAAACATGAGTAACTTAAAAATTTCATACAAAGGCATTCTGTCATATGCTGAGATTAATGACTTTTTATCTACACTCAGTAGGAAAGCAATTAAGTGTTAAAAAACAGGAAGCACCTCACTGTTTTATAAGGCAGAGCTGTTTTTCTATAATAATAACTGAAGCCTGTGCTTGATAATTTACTTCAATATTCTCTCCAATATCGACAAGGTCAAAGCCAAACATCAACCACAACTGCAAGTGTCATTCATCTTTTGGAAAAAGCACTGAAGAGTTTGCAAGAAGCATCAGGCCAAATCTCACTGAGTCTTTTAGGGTGGGTCAAAGACTCAGGAGGATACACATGGAACACTTAACCTCTCAATATTCCAAATGAGTAGCCAAACAACCATTCTAACAAGTTACATGGTTTTATATGCAACGTTCTACTCAATGTCCAGTCCTTCGTGACTTTGGCCATAAAGATAGCTATACTTTCAATGATGAAATGCTATATTAGAAGAGAATTTCCACTTGACAAGTGGGAATTGAACAGCATTTAGTCAGCATTGGCAGCAGGCCATTCACCTTAGATACGTCTGTCCCTATAACCCCTGCACGGGTATGGTATTTTTGTATCTTTAGTCTTTGCTTCCTTACCTTGCACCCATCTCCTTGCTATTACCTTTCAGGGATTTAAAGCTATTCATTCAGTGACTTATCAAGTGCTCTAGTATTTATGTTAACAGACTTATAGTGGTGGTTTATGTTTAGAGCTTCTACTCCTGTTTCAAAGCCATTTCCCCTTCTTCCTCATAGTAATGTAATGTGAGAGAAGAAAGTTGAGGTACAGGTGATATGAGGTGCCTGAGATGCCATGAGGTTAGTGTCAAGACAGAGAACTTGCCTCATGACTCAATCTAGGCTCATTTTGTTCCATGACCATCATATCACCTTCTCTATCTTTAGATGTGGCTGTGCTCCTCACCAATAACCCACCCCTCTGATTCCTCTGATACTGGGGCTTGAAATTGGTGCCTTACTTCCTCTTCTTCCTCCTCCTCCTCCTCATCATCATTATTGGTTGTAGGCTTGAACTCTGGGTCTGGGCACTGTCCTCAGCTTTTCAGCTCAAGGCAAGCACTCTACCACTTGAGCCACAGTGTCACTTCCTATTTTCTGGTGCTTTATTGGAGATAAGAGTCTCATGAACTTTCCTGCCTAGGCTAGCTTTGAACAGTAATCCTCAGATTTCCTGAGTAGCTAGGATTACAGGTATGAGCCACTGGCACCCAGCTGGGCCTTCACATTCTTGCTCAGATTTTGTTGTTGTTGTTGTTTTGTTCATGGCTAGCACTCTACCACTTCAGGCTTTCCTCTAGTTTTGGGATTTTGTGGTTAATTCCATGGATTTGTCTGTCCAAGCTAGCTCTGAACCTCAATCTTCAGATCTAAGCTCCCCGAATAGCTAGGATTGTAGACACGAGCCATAGGTGTCTGGCTGTGATTTTCAAATAGGTTGAACTCTCTGAGTTTTAACTTTTGTGTAGTAAGTGACAATGACAGTTGTTACTTCATAGGATTCTTTTGAGGAATAAATGAAACTATGCACCTATAATATGAAACCTTCAGCAAGATTAACTGTTCAGAAATTTCAAGCTTTCTAGTCCTAAAGTGGGTGATAGCTCACCTGAAGCTTGTTCTGGCAGGTTCAATGAGGGTCTCTGAAGTGATTCTGGAATTCAATGGTGTATTGATTGGGCACAGAATACTTAATGCATCAGTATGGAATTTAATTTAATGGAGGTTTATCAATTATATATTATGCTCCAGCCTGGTTCTAAGTACGTCAGACATACCAGGAGCCACCAAGGAATGTCACAAGCGGCAAGAACAAAACTTGTGGATGACTTCTTAGACAATACAGAGATTCCAAGACAGCACAGTCTGCTACATTGCACAGAGCTCTTTGTACAAGTTCCAAAATAACTCCAGAGATAATAAAGCAACTTTAAAACTACTTCATATAAATTTTATGGTTTACCCTTCAATGATTTATTCCATCAAATCCTAAAGGTGATTTGTATAGCTAAAGATTCTGTATCCAGCCTATATCACTACCAGGAGTAAGAAAGGAAGGATGGAGGTCTCATCTCACAGTGAGCAAAGAAAGGAGAGGTGAAAAGGTGTGGTGTTCTATGGTATTTCCATTATTTGTATTACCTAATTTTTAAAATAATGTAGGACATAAATAGCTGTTGACATTTTCTCTCTCCTCTCGTAGTGCTTCAGAGCAAAAACACTTAAGGTGACTTTTTGCCTCTGAGTCAAACAGAGAAAAAAACAGTAGTTAGTATGACTCTATCCCATTTTGATTAATCCATTGATAAAAGGTATTTACCATTACACAGAACTAGTTCACCTCCAAAATGTTTATTTAAAGACCTAAACATAGTGAAATCTCAGCCTAGCTTTGTTTATATGAATGGAGGAAATATGGTAGGTCCAAGAGATCTCAAATAGTGTAATTCTAACATCAAAGTTCAGCAAAATAAAAATACCAGGAAACAGGTACTCAAAAGAGGTGGGGTGGAGGGAAGAGGAAAAAGGTAGAAGAATGAAGAGGTGAAGAGGTAGGAAATGCAAACAAGAATCTAATGTATATATCCTACAAAATAAAGAAGAGCAAGGGAACAGTTGGGTAGGGGAAGGATGAGTGAAAATGTTGAAATGGGTAACACTGATAAAGATATATTGTATTTACAAATTGCTTTGTTAAATGGCATTTCTGTTGTCCAGGAAAGATAATAATTTAAAATATGAACAGAGGAGTAAAACTAGTCACTTGGTACCGATGTGAGATGCAATGCTGAGAATGAGACAGCCTGGGGCTGAGGGTCAGAAGCTCTTGTTCTTTGATGCTACCCTCTTTAGGGTTTAGTGTTTTTAGCCAGTGACCTCACCTCCAGGGAGCCACAGTGATTCTGTTTGAGAATAGCGACTATGCCATCAATTTTCCAAGAAATGCTGAGCAAATTGAGATGGAATATTATTTGTACTAATTTTGGAGTGTTTAATATGTATTTTTAGGCCTTTTATATATTATCTCAGTTATCACAAGCATGCTATAGACAGTAGCTGTTATGGTTTGCATAGGAAATGTGTCTCAAGGGCTCATGTGGTGAAGGCTTGATTCTCAGCTGGGGTATTCAGTCTTGGAGGCTTTGATTATGGAGGTGTTGACTTAATCCATGGGTAAATCTGTTATGACTCCATTGTTAGGAGGTACTAGATGTTAAGAGGTGGAACCTGGATGAGGAACGTAGGTCTCTGAGAGCATGTATTTTGTGTGTGTGTTTTCTGGGGGGTGAGAGGGGGAAGGTATCTCTAGCCACTTCTTGTTACTTTCTCTAATTCCTGGCTGCCATGAAGTAAGTAGATTTCCTCCATCACGTAACTCTATCATGATATTCTCCTTATTATAAGACCAGAAATCCTGAGGCATGTGATCATGAGCTAAAACCTTGGAAACTATGTGTCAAAATAAATCTGTCCTCCCTTTAAGTTGTTCCTCACACCTATCTGTCACTGAGATGGGAAGTCTGAAACACACTTTTTTTTATTTTTACTACTATCCTCATTGTGCACAGGAGAAAATTAAGACTGCAAGTTTTTCCTATAAACACTTTCAGCTAGCAATTGGCTGAGTGGAAACTGAAGCTCAGGCAGCCTAGGACAGGAAGTTGGACATGATTTGAAAGCGCATGAAGAAGTCTTTTATTCACATACCTACATTCAGACACTTCTCAATTATTCCAACGACGATTATCTGGCTTGTGGATATTCCATGGCCTCTTCTCACCTGGTCATTTTCTTCTTTTGTTTTCTCCCTCGTTTATGAGTCCCTAAGGCAAAGTGATTTTAAAGTCAGTTTTTGTTCCCTACTCTTTTTCTTAGTATCTGATTATTATTATTTTTTTCCAGTACTGGGGTTTGAATTCAGGGCCTCATGCTTGCTAAGCAGGCACTCTACCACTTGAACTATGCCTCCAGCCCCTAAACAATTGTGGAAAGAAACATATTGTAAGTGATAAAAACTTTTTTCCCCATGGTATTTCTATTTCCTCTGTTAAATAGTTTTCTGATTAAAAGTATAATTTATATGGAAGGTTAGCTCTAGAGTACATCATGGTTAATTCCCTTCAGTCACAGATGGGAGCTCCACATTTCCAATAATGTTCTTATAGCAAAACTTTGTTCTGTGTCTGGACCTTGATGTTGTCAGGTGCAAGTGGACAAACATATTCTCTTTGCAAGTGCTAAGCATTACATATCTTCAGATTGACCTTTTACAGACATTTTACAGACCTTTTACATTCTTACCTCTGACTTCAGATGACCAGGAGATTCGGGTAATTCTCTAACTGTAAAGCGTATGTTTGATTATAAAAACTAACATGCTTTATTGTAGAGATTGAAAACAAGAAAGATATTGGAAAATGGAGTAGAGAGTGATGTAAACTTTTTTCAAAAAAGGAATGTTTAATTACTACTTCAGGCTAATCTGTAGAGTATATAGGACTTCTAAATAGATTAGTGATAATGATCACTAATAAATGTTTAAGAACAGTAGAAATAAGATTATTCTGGTAAAATGGCCCAGAAAAGTCCATCTTTTGCTAAAATCTATTGAATGCAAATATATGGTGCACAGTAAACACACACATACACACACACTTTTCAAGAGAAGGAAATGGCCTAAATGATTATATGTTTGGCCAACAGCCAACAACTGAATCTACTGCATCTTTTCATTGAGTAACATATTTCCATAAGTTATCTGTAATTCTAAAGGACTTGAGTCCTTGTCAGTTCTTCCCCTTAAAACCTCAGTATTTCCCAGAGCTTTAGAAAAATTAGAGAGAAAAACTTCCACCCAGTTACTTTAGGACATGACACATGTGTACCGTGCCTACTATTAGCCAGAAAACAAGATCCATTGTCTGTGAGAACTTCTTGGCATGTTCACAGGCCTGCTGACCACAAAACACAACAAAACAAAACAAAACAACAAAGCCAAACTACTTCACTTCTCAATTTATGAAGCTAAAATTATTTCCAAAGATTTCAAATAAACAGAAATCATTGTAATTATGAATAATTAAAACGTTAAACTCAAGAGGGCACTCAATATTCATTACACTGTAGGGCTGGTCCCCTAAGGCTAAGGCCTTCAATTAGTTCAGTTTTTACAACACAAGACAAATGTGACAATCAGTAATTGCAGGTATTTTATTCAAAGAACAAAACAAGCTGACTTACCTTTCAATAACCCTCTCTCAGCCACTAGAGGTACTGCAGCCTTAGTTCTTAACATTTTTATTCATATCAGAATCTAGGAGGAGGACAGATGACAGGAAAGAATACCACCTTCAAAAGTGTGTACAGGGGCTTTGGCCTTATTGACCATCATTACTGAGTAAAATAGGTAGGCTATAATAGCAATAGATTAAAAAGGAAGCCTTTTAATGTATTAATGCACTTGCTCAGATAATTTATGAACTTAAGTGCATCACTCTTCAGTTGCAATAGAATTTTAAAACTTTAGGGGACGGAATGAAAGTCATGCCTGTGATCCCACCTATTGGACATTTGGAGATAGGATCACAGTTTGAGGTCAACTTGGACAAAAAGTTAGTGAGAATCCATGTATACACAATGGAATTCTATGCCTCCATCAGAAAGAATGACATCGCCCCATTTGTTAGGAAATGGAAAGACTTGGAAAAAATTATATTAAGTGAAGTAAGCCAGGCCCAAAGAAACATAGGTCCCATGGTTTCCCTTATCTGCAATAACTAGTATATGTCAGAGACAAGCAGAAATGGTGAGATAAGTTGATATTAGGCAAAATGAACCCCAAGATAAGGACTCAGGTGGTTTTTCTTTCTTGATATTGTTTCTAACATATTTATAAGGTGATTTTTTTGTTGCTTTGTATATTCCTCCCTCATGATATAACCCCTGTTTTGACTGTATTTGATGTTGGTATAATTTGGGGAGGGGAAGGGAAAAAACAAATTTTTTAAATAGAGATACAGGTGGACCCATTGCAAAAATGAAATGTACAAGATGCTATGTTGAAAAATGAACTTTACAACTTTGGTGGGGGGAGTGTAGTCGTGGAGATGGGAGGGCAGGGATGGTAAGGGAAAAAGAAAGGAGGAGGCAACAATGCTTGATAGGAAATATACTCATTACCTTGCTCATGTAACTGTAACCCCTCTGTATGGTATTTTCACAATAAAAAAGCTTATTAATAAAACAAATACAAACAAGCTGAGCATGGTGACACATACACAAGAGGAACATAGTCAGAGGCAAACACTTGACAAAACCTCAAAATCTTCAAAAAATACTTAAAGGATAAAAGAACTAGGGGTATGAATCAAGTGGTAGAACATTTGTTTAGCAAGTTTGAGTCTACAAAGTTATTTTAATTTTTTCCTCAGACTTTTCCTTGTGGAGTAGAAATGTCTTTTTACAAAATATATCGATTTTGTTTCTTGAACATATATTTTCATTTAGCATACATTAATAGTGGGAGGGCATATCAATTTGGTAATTCCATAGATACACAGCATACTTTGAACAAGTGCATCCCCTCCATTGTATTCCCATAATATCCCCCTTCTTACCTCCTTTCCCAAACAGTGTCCAGGGTTTCATTACATGTCTTTATATATGCTCTGTTTTTTTCATCCTTGTATCCTTTCCTTTATCCCCCTTCCTCCCAAGCTCTCCAGATAGTCTCCTTTTTACATTCTATATCTTATCATAATCCTCATTTTAGGTCTAGATTCCACCAATGAGGAAAGACTGTAACACTTGGCTCTTTGTGCTTGACATATCTCACACAAGATGATTATCTCCACTTTCATCCATTTTCTTGCACGACAACTTGTCATTTATGGGTGAGCATTACTTTGTGTGTGTGTGTGTGTGTGTGTGTGTGTGTGTGTGTATGTGTTATCTTCTTTATACATTCATTGGTTGTTGGGCACTTTGGCTGATTACACAGTGTGGCTGTAGTGACCAGAGCTGAAATAAACTTGGGTTGCAGGTATCTCTCTTTTATATTGGTCTACAATCCTTTGGGTATATGCCCCCATAAGTGGAATGGTGGTGTCATAAGATGGGTATACTTTTAGTTTTTTGAGGAACCTTCATTCTGATATCCATATTTGCATTGGTTTACATTCCCACCAACAGTGAGAAAGGATTTCTTACCCCATGCATCCTCGGCAGCATTTGTTGTTTGTTTTCTTGATGACTGACATTCTAACTAGAGTGACATGGAATCTTAGTGAAGCTTTGATTTGCATTTTCTTTATGGCTAAAGATGATGAATATTATATTAGCCATTTGAAATTATGAATGATGCCTTTCATTTTCCTAATTTGTTCACTTGCTATTTTTTGAGCTTTTTGCATATTCTGGATATTAACCTTTTATCTGTTGACTAGCTGGCAAAGACATTTCATGGATTGTTTCCAGACCCTGTTAATTATTTCCTTTGATATGCAGAATTATTTTTTCCTTCTCCCCTCCCCCCATGGTACTGGGCTTTGAATTCCAGGTCTCATGCTTAGTAGGCTGGATGATATCCTTTTGCCCTGTCTCTAGCTTTGCTTTGTTCTGATTATTGTCTAATGTTTTCCAGATGTTATATAAAGATATTCGATCCATTTGGAGTTGATTTTTGTACACGGTGAGAACTAGGGGTTGAATTTTAGTTATTTTTTTCCTGTGTCTATTCAAAAGTGGTAATGGTACAATTTCTTCTTTGGTATTTCAAGGTTTTTTTTCTTTTTCAGGTAAGGGGTAGTTTTATTTAGTAGACCTGCTGGACCAGGCAAGGTTGGCACTCGACGCAGCTGGCAAAAGAGATGTATTTCAAGTTTTTGAGCTGTTTCCTATGCATTTATAGAACTAAAAATTATGCTGAGTTGGATGCTGACTAGCTAACAGTAAGCATAGTTTGGAGCTGGGCTGGTAGCTTACACCTGTAATACTAGCTACTCAGGAGGCTGAGATCAGAGGATCATGGTTCAAAGGCAACCCATAGTCCATGAGACTCTTATCTCCAATTGAAACATATACAAAGCCAAAAGTGGATTTGTGGGTCAGGTGGTAAACTGCTAGCTCAGGGACAGTGACCTGAGTTCAAGTCCCAGAACTGGCATCCTCTAAAAGAAATGTAGTTTGGCTCTAGAAGGCTTAAGTAAAAGGACTTCTTTGATTCAATACAAAGTTGACAGTCCTGACCTGAGAAAGGATTATCTTCTGCTAGCTACCAGGCCAACACAGGGAGAGATAATTAGTCTTTCATTTAGGTAGAGGAAAGAACTCATTAGAAATGTAGTACAAGTGGCTTCACAATGATAAATCTCAAGTTCCCAATTCCACTTTTAATAATTAGTGTGCTGAGCCTTGTGCTTAATTAAAATGGTTATTTTAAATGCTTATATTTAACTTAAACCTAATTAGCTGAAGTTCAATGTTACTGCCTCATCCATTTTTGAAATTAATTAATTTATAAAATAGCTCAAAAGTGCTGAAAATTTTAATATTAAAACATTATCAGGAGCAATTTGCATCCTTCATTGGCTTCAGTTGTGTATTCCCCAGGGAGAGGTTCACCCTGGGTGCAACCGGGGCTCTCCCATGGCTAGTATAGGATGAGGTCAGAGGCTGACATGGTCTTGATAGTTCTAGGATATGTCCTGTAGCCTTCCATGCAATAATAGTCTATAGCTAAGGCTATATTTAAATTTCAAAGGGATCTAAAGGATCTAAGCTATAGAAATTCATTTTGTATTTCATACATTAATTTTGGTTTTGAGCTAATGATCTATCCATGTGTGACAATAATTGCAACAAATTTATCTCTGAGTCTGACCAGGAAACATTTCCAAGGACAAAATTTGACTTTAAAGTCTACTGAAAGGAAAGCATAAAACATGGCTACGTGCGTGAGAACCAAAGGAGAGTCCAGAGAGACAGAGAAAGTTCTCTTGGTCCAAAAATCCATGGATTAGAAAATCGAAGGTTTCAGTAGCCATGTAGAGAGAGTGGTGAGAAACTACCATTCTTATTGTGCTGAGCAGGCAAAACTGCTGTTATAGACACTTGCCTATTAATCATGATTAATATTGTCTATTAGGTACTAAAATGTTTTAGCCACTAAGTGAAATAAATACCCAATGAGATGGTGTGAGGCCTATGTTACAGACAAATGAAGTAAAGCCTGGAGAAGCTAAGGCCCTTGCCTAAGCTCATATAATCAGTGAATGGTTACCTCCAGCTCCTCTATCAAAGGGCTAGGGAAGCCATTCTCAGTTGCAGGATACTTAGGGCTGCTCCTTCTCCTCTGCCATCCTTATCACCACTATAATGCGGCTCTTCCTGGTGGTAATAGTTAAATTAATGAAAAGATAAAGGTAACATATTTGGCTGGACAATTACTAACTAATAGCTGCTGCTCCAATTTCAGTAACCTCTCATACCAGTGCATGCAGAATTTTTTTAATATTTGGTTAAGACCTAGACTTTCCCTTTTCCAATGAAATTTAGAGCTGGAGGAATTTGCTCCCACTGTTCTCTGACATCGCTCAGAACTTTGCAAAATTTCTACCAAAGCAACAACACTTTAGGATATCCTAATTGAGAACAGGAAATAAACTCGAGTCATCAAGTAAAGTGATGTGGAAGAGTTGCTCCCCTTCCCACACTAGTATGATTATTATGTGGTGCCCTACAATGTCCTTGCGTGATACTAACTTCAATGACCATATCTGCCATCTGGTTCTCTTTCTTCTAGTCATTCTCCCTGGTTTCCATGGAAGAGCTAAACCTATGCTCATGCTGTGAAAGAATGTGGGTCACAAATATTGTCTTACTTTGCAATTTAGGTAATACAATATTAGACTGCGATCAAAGCCAATTATTCATTCATTTTTCAATTTGACATTTCAACCATTATCTTAACTCTGGATAGTCTCAGAGGATTCAAACACTTGGAACTATCACAAAATGATCCTAAGAGGACTCACTTGAAGAACTAGAAAAGGTAGCCATAGAGGCACATCTGTTTTGTTAATTTTGCTAAGGCCTTTAAATATCATCTGTTATGCTTTCCTGGCTTCCATCTTCCCCTGAGCTAAAGATTTCTAAAATGACTAGGGAAGGATGCACTTTGTGAGAAACTAGTTTGTGATTTCAATTCTGCATTTCATCTTCTGGACGGTGAAATGTAGTCAGCTACAGCAAGTGTTCCTAATAGATAAGAGAATTGTTGCTTCTCCTATAATTACCCCAAGTCTAACAGTAAACCTAGACTGCCACAACCTCATCATACCTTTAGAAGTGCTAACAAGTCTGTAAGAATCCATTTGAGAAGAAGAGGCAGAGCTACTTTCATTTTACTTCAAACTAGGGTTATCATGGAATAAAATTGATGATTCTTTTGGGGAAACAAGTTTTGGAATACAAAAAATATAGTAAAAGGCAGGCAGTTCAGGCATTTTGTGTTCTTTTGAGTTTGCTTTGGAATGTTAAACAAGGTTGAATTCTTTTTAAAAGAAAACATTCTATTCAGAATATTCTGCCACAAAAGTCCTCTTTGACAAAGTGTCATATATATATTAATATTACACATTATATATATATATGTGTGTGTGTACATGTCTACTTGTATTTTATATTCAAAATAGGTAAGTAATGTTTTAACAACTTTTGACAAGCAAGGGGTACTTCAACTTCCATAGAAACAAATCTTTAATGTATGTGATGCTATAGTCAACTTTGCATTTAGTACTTTTTCATAGTAAACGATGATATTATTAATTATGTTTGGAAGGGTTATATTTGGAAAAGTACAGAGAAATTAAAAACAAACCATGAGAATGGTCAAACTCAACTCTCCAATAAAAATTTAAGTATATAATTTTGAAATTTGTTGAGAAAGAGAGCTACAGATGTAGCCTTAAGTGAGTAACTGGAGACAAGTCATGGAAGTTTCTAGTAAACTACCCAAGCAATCATAAGAAACCAGCCACCTCCCAATTAAACTTACCTAGGAAATCATAAATTTAAAAATCAAATCCTTTATTTATTAGCAATGCGACTCTCCCTGCTGGAACTCTCAATGGGATATCCGTAGGTACCTGAAACCAACATCTCTGAGCCCTCTCCATCTTTTCCCTCCCACTGTGGTTCCCCCTCTTGTGATCCCCTAATTGGGCCCCAACAGAGGAGGGCCTGGTTGCTCTCCAACTTTGTCCTTTTGCATACTTCCCTTACTTTCACTCATCCAGAACTTCTTAGCATTCCAGGACTGGCCTAAGCTGTTTCTTCTCGGCCCATATCACTAACACGTGTCTTTTCTTGTTGGTTTTTTAAATCTTTCCTGATTAGACCAGTTCTTGGACAATTTTATGTGTTCTAAAATACTTCATTAAAAGGACTGATGAACCATATGACTGAGAAGCTCACATACAACAAGTATCTTTGTGCTTCTTTTTCTTTTTGGTGATTATACAAACTGTTAAATATAAACACATTTTTAAAAAGAGTTTGATTGAGTTGGTATGTGTTCACATTCCCATGTGGCTATTTCTTCCAGCCAGAACAAGAAGTTTCATAATTTGGTTCAAATGGTTTCTTATCTGATGTTTCTGTACAAAGAAAAGCTTAAAAATGAGATAATGGGAGCACTGAAGTATGTTAAACTCTTGGATGCCATTCTTTATATTTGAGTTCAAGGTTCAGACTTTTAACAGTAAACACGAATTGAAAGGGGTAGGAAGGGGTTTTGAAGACCAATGTCTAACCTCTAAATTTGCGCAAGTGCTGCTTCAGATTGCAGGTCATCAGAGTCTGAGAGCTTTGGAAATATGCTGTGACTGAAAAAGGAGAAAATATGAAACCTGTACCCATTCATGGGTCAGGGAAATAGAATGGGCTAATAAATCATCTTATGAATATTGTTATCAAATAATGAGGAGCTGTAATAATCAATATACCCTTAAAAGAGCTTAAATCACATGAAGCAGTTTGGAGAAGTAAATTATGATGATGACAAGTTCAGGGAATTGGTTCAGAGTTCTTTGCATCCCAAATTCATGTAAGTAATCAAAGGGAAATTGCATTAGTTGCTCTCCTCAGACCATGTCTGAAAGATAGGAGGAGGCATTTATTAAGAAGATCCAAAATAACCTCATGACACAACTGCTTCCTACTTCCCAAGTGTTGTGGCTAAGGGGAACGATGGAGGGATCTTGGTAGAGGAGGAATTGGTTGAACGAGGAAGACACAGAGAAAGCAAAGAAACTATGAAGGAGATGAGTGGAAGTCTTAACAAGTGTCTCACCAGTACTTTGCTTAAGTCAAGATTAAAAACATGACAAGATTATAGGATTTTACCTTCCAATGCAAAAATAAAAAAAAAAACCATTTTTACTCCCCTATAAATTACTTAACACAGCTGCTCCTTGTTTTCTAGATTAGTACTTGGATGAATAGGCCATTCTATATGAAATGTGTTCTCTGTAGTTTGTAGTCTCCAGCCTTCAGTATTCCTTTGTCATTTAAGCAAACTCTTATTTCAAAATAGGTTTAAGTATTTCACCAGGATTATGCACAGAACAATTTCCACTGACCATACTCGAGGTAGTCACAGAAAACAATCCCAAAGACTATAGTAATGATGCATAAATTAAACCACAGACCATGTAGTCTGTCAGATAAAACACTTTACTTTATTGAATTTTATTTTTGATTTGAGAACTATCCTCCCTTACACATTCTTTCCAAAATGCTGCTTTTTAACAGTCTCATTTTGAAAGGGTGTATCAAACTGATTCTAAGGAATGTGAATCCTCCACACTCTTTTCTGGCAATATGCTTAAAAAAAATCAGATCAGCAGAAACAATGTGAAAACACCTGTCACAGTAATTTCAAATGTCTATCATTGACCAAATTATACATAAATCATCTGTGGTTTCAAGGGGGTCCTTGAATGAAGGACTTATTCATGATAGGAAAAACAAATGCTATAGAAAGTTTAAATCGAATAGCTGGTAAGAAAAAGTACTTGGATCATTTGCAGAAACTTACAGTTTTTATTTTTATCTTTCATCAGAACCAAGAGAACATTTTTGAAAGAACTAATCTTGCTTTTCATTCATGCAGGGTATTATATATACACGTACACCTACTCACAGGTACAGACATCATTCAACTAAACTCCACAGGGCTGAAGCTTGAAATGGAGCTGGATTGGAAACAGAGCATTTACTGAACACTTACTCAAGGTAAATGATAAAAAACCTACCCCTTCCTCCCACTCTACTTGCACCCCACCCTCCAAAAATAAGAAAAGGTATAATTTTTGAACATGTATAGTTTTTGAAAATAGCTGTGGGTTATAAATCTATTTTTATGACCTATATATCAATTCCTTTCCGTGGTCTTAGCTTACATGCTAGTCAATCTCAAGAAGTGGTAGGCTCTCCAGGTGACCTATTGTAAAGCCAGGCTAAAGGATTCTGCACAGAAACCCTCCTCTGCTCTGAGATTAAGTGACATTCTCCCT
Source organism: Dipodomys ordii (assembly GCF_000151885.1). Taxonomy (NCBI): domain Eukaryota; kingdom Metazoa; phylum Chordata; class Mammalia; order Rodentia; family Heteromyidae; genus Dipodomys; species Dipodomys ordii. The sequence continues at coordinate 3,656,389 of NW_012267373.1, read as the reverse complement.
ACTCATTTCCCCTTCTCAGGCATTTCCCTCACGTTAGTCCTTTCTCAGAGCTTGAGACTCACAATGTGTTCCTCTATCATCTTCCCTCCTTGTCTCCAGAGCCATGATGTAATGCTACTGTCCTCTGAATGTAAAGTATCATGCATTTAATATCCAGATTTAAGAAAGCAAGAATGTATCATAATAATAGGAATAAACTTATTATCTACAATAATACTGTTTGAAATAGCTAGGGCATAACTTCTTTTCCAATGTTTTTCTCTTATTTCAGACTTAAGCTTATGGCAGCTTAATGAGACAGAATGATAATCCTCAATGTGAAATGTTTTCTAAGGATGTGTAATAGTCAAGCCGGTCTCAAATGATCTAAACCAGTCTGTAGCTAAGGCAGAGCATCATGTTCTAGGGTAGTGTGGTTGTGGCTATGGTTAGAAATATATAGTCTTCAAAAAAGCAATAAAGAACATTGTTAAATTTGCCTTATTTCTAAACTACTGGGGCCACACTGCAGCAGTCTTTGTCAGCACTTTATTGGTTTCAAAGAATGAAAACAAACACTGAGGTCTTTACTCTGAAATCCATTTCTAGAATTTATCTCACTAACAAAGGACTTGGTCCTGTGAGAGGTGTTCTAGTTATAAAAGGAGAATTTCTTTTTTTCTTCTTTTGAAAGTGTTCTTGCTATTTGGAAGGCAGTGTTCATTCAGAAGTTTAGATTTATAAATGGGTATTAAAAACAACAAATTTACTGTATGATTTTATTTTTTCCAGGATAAACTCAAAAGAAGAAAATTTACTGAAACAAGAACTTTTCTGTAGTTGAATAAATTAGTGCATTTATGTATTTATATAAGAAGAAAAGACATTTAAAAACTTTGCTGAAACATGTAAAAAAAACTGGAATTAGTCCAGTTTCCTTTCAGTATTGTTTTCTATGGGTCTCTACCACAATTATTTATTGATAGTCTGAAAAAATACTTAGTCCCACTTTTCCCTTTCTTTCTTTTATTTAACAACACAGTGATAGGCAACCCATCCCAGAGCTTGCCCAGGCTTCTTTGATTTTGGATTTCATATACATGAACACAGGTTGCCTGAAGAGAATACAGAAAAATAAGTCATATTTCTAAAGCAACAAAAGAACGAGTTAGTTTGTCACACAGCCACCACTGAGACATGTTTTTGTTGAGTGGAGTTTTAGATGTGAAAATGACTTGTTAATCATCACCGAAGTCTCTTTACCAACCAGCTCTGCATATGGGTCACAAAAGAGTGAGAAATACCCACAGAAGAAAAGTGGCAGGAAAGAAAGTGCAACTGCCCCAATTACTTTTTTTGTTTTTCTTCTTTTTATTATTGCCATTTCATCATGATATTTCTACATATGCATATAATATACTTTGGTCAAATTCACCCTATTACTGCCTTCTCTTTACCATACTTTTTAAAGGGTTTCATTATTCTCATTTCAGACATGCATAGAAAAGCCTTTGATCATCTTCATTTTCCTGTCCCTGTGTCCTTTCACCTCTCTTCGACCATTTCTCTCATTTCCCATGCATACTTGTTATTCAGTTGGTGGGAATGTACTAAAATGAAAAGGTTCCTGGAGCTGCTTTATAGGTGTTTCCATTGGGAAATCCCTTTTAGGAAGGAATTATTGTGGAGCTTTAATTTTTCCATGGATTTGGAAACCTTTTTCTTCCTGTTCCTACTCCTCTTTTTGTCCTCTTCTTCCTCTTTTTCCCTCCCTCCCTCCCTCCCTTCCTCCCTTCCTCCCTCCTTTTCTTCCTCCTCCTCCTCTACTTTCTCCTCCTCCTCCTCTTCTATTTCCTCCTCCTCCTCCTCCTCCTCTTCTTCTTCTTCCTCCTCCTTCTCTTTCTTCTCTTTCTTTAGTGTCTCTCTCTTTTCTCTTTGGTCAGGCTAAAATCTTTCAGAGACAAGATTCAGGAAAGCAAATAGATCATTGTAAGACTATGACAGGTCAAGGTATCTTCTAGTCTGAGAATAATGTTCTTGTGTAAGCCATGTGTATTTTCAGGGAAGAAGACATACTTATTTAGAAAGTAAGGATGATAAATAACACTAAACAAAATGTCATGTCACAAAGAGTCCTCATGAATTTTTGAAAAAGAACTGTAATATTTACCATATATGTCACAAGCAATTTGATAGTATACATTTCCCTCTTCTTTCTTCCCACATTTAGCCAGTGTCCACCAGGAGCAATACAAGTGGCCTGAAAGAAGATCTTTAAATGTAGGAGACTGTTCAGAGCATCCTGCAAATGCCTGGTTCTTTTCATTAACTTCCTAACTCCAGAATATAAGCTCAGTGGAAATAGTTTTATTTATTTTTTTCTTCTAAAGTCTTGCCTGGTAGATATACATTTGGGGTATAAATAAATGAGTGTACTTCAGAACAAACTTCTCTAATTGTGGTAATACTTGTTTCCTAACTCACAGAGATGAGCCTAATATTAATTGTTCTAATCATGTAATACCCAGTCAGTTACTTCTCATTCTATGATAAAGGCACTGTCATTTACATTTTAGAATTAGTAGCATTGTAAGTAGGCTGAGAGAGCAAAAAGGACTTAGAGTCCTTCATCTTAAAGAAGGTAGAGGAAAGGAGCTAGCCTGGTTTAATTTCAAAGCCTTAACATTTTTATTTTGATCTTGGTTAGTCAGTAACCTTGTTCTGTCTACAGAGTCAGAATTGTCTTGGCTTTGGATCCTGGGCTTACTTAACCCCTGCTCTATAACTCAGGCTTTGCGATCACTTGGCACTAACTTGGAAGACTTCAGTCTTCTCAGTGCATCTTTTGGTGATGTCTTAGATTGCTTGAGCTGTCATAAAATATCATAGATTTATAGCTGAAACAAGACATTATTTATTATTTTTTCATGGGGCTGAAGGTTTGAGAGTCAGAAAATCACAGTGCCGCAATGGCCAGGATCTGAAGACCTTTTTCTTCCTGGTTGGCAGTGTCAGACCTACTCACCTGTGTGCTGAAACATGGACAGAGGTCTTCCTTTCTGCTTCTTCCCATCTCTCAGACTATGACCCCATTGCTGTGGCTTCCCTTAACCATAACCACTTCCTGAAAGTCCTCTTTCCAAATTCAGGCCCATTGAGGGGTTAGGGCTTCCACAGATGAATTTGAATGGGAGAGGACACAATTCAGTCTTGGCAGTGTCCTTCTGAGCTAACATGACCATGACAGTAACAACCAAATACATTCTCTTTTTTTACTTTGACCACATGATTCATTGTCACATTTGCTGAAAGAATAGATTTGTCAGATATTGGTTTCATGCTATGGCCAGACCTCAGTGATTTAGAGCTGAAATCTACAAATCTAGGTCAAATGAGTACTGTATTTGAAGCACTGTTAAAGCTCTATAACGAAGTTATTAAGAGATACACTTTTCCAACATTAATGCATCAGTGGTCATAGGATGTTGCCAGAGCCTTCATCCTGGCCACAACATGCTCAGAGTTAGCATTGTGGATGTGGATAGAAGCCTAGCACCACAGTTGAAAATCGTATCTTCCTCTGTGAACTGGAGAACATTGTGAAATTCACAAAATACATGCTTAATTACAGTTTTTCTGAGTCAGCTAAATCATAGATACCTGCTGCTAACCAAGGGGAAATTTCACAGATAGTATGGCTTAATAGTTGCCAAGAGAGGTTATGATCATGGCGTCCACTTGCTACTTTCCCACATGAAACTATGAGAATAAATTCTAAGTAGACAATGTACTACAGAGTTAATACAACTCTCACTTATTTCTTGGTAGGATATAAATATTTCTTGGAATTTTCCAAGAAATTGGAAATTATTCTGACCTACTAATTACAAAGCTTTCTTAGCACAGGGGATAAGAAATCAAGCTGAAAATGATATTCCTCTGGTAACAAAGTGCTTGTTCTCTTAGCTGTACTTCGTTTCCTAATGACTACATGGATGGCTGTATCCTGCATTAGGATTTTAAAATGTAAATACAAGACCATTATTTGCAAAAAAATGGACAGACTACGCAAGTCAAATATATTGCAATATTTATAGGAATTTCACAAAAATATGGTAACAAGTCATCATTGTTAGATTTTTCCTCATAATTATATCTGCACATAAAAATGAATTATTTATTTTATGAAGAAGGGATCAGTTATCCCCAAACTGCCATCTGGTACTGCATTTAGACAGTAATGCAAAACTCAAGTAGATAAAGACATTATATGTTACAATTGTTTTCTGTGACATCTTACCGGAAAGTTTTCTGTTCTTGGAAATTCCTGTGACAGCTAGTTTAATTTTTTTTCTTTCCAAGTTTCTTGAACATGCCAAGCTATCAGGGAAAAACTACAGAGAAAAGTCCTAGATAAGGCACTTGGAGATCTGAGTTTTCGTTTTGCCTCTGGCACTAAATAGCTCTGAGAGTTTGGGAAGATTACTCAGTCTCTAGAAACCTGAGCTTTCTTGTCTTTAAAAGGAGAGGGTAAGATAAAATTAGATGAGCTCTGAAGTCCTTAGAGGTTTTCTCAATTTATGATCTGTAGTGACTTTTCTTATATTAAAATCAACAGAATTTTGAACAAAAAAGGCACTAAAAGTTATTTTAGATAAGTGCTAAACTTCATGTGGTTATAGCAGCTAACCTCACTATTATTAAATAGCACACCCTAGGTAGCATACTTTAGTTTTTCCAGCCTGTGATGATTAATATTTTCTGTCATCTTGAGTAGGCCACAGGTCAGGGTACCCATATCCAACATTATTTCAGTTGTGTCTGTATTATGTCTTTCCAGATGAGATTAAAGTTTTAACTGTTGACTATGTAAAATGTATGTGGACTCCTTAAGATGAATAGAAGTATAATCTAATCACTTAAGGATCAACATAGAACAAAGAGCAGAATAAGGCATATTTGTTCCCTTTCTGTTTGACTACCAAGACTAACTCAATCATAAAGTTCCCAAATATCTCTTCCCAGAGGAAATATTTTGCCTTTGCTCCAGACTAATACACCTCTATTTTTATACAAGTAAATAAAAAGTTGCCTTTATTGCATTTAGCACTATTTGTGTTAAATTGCAGATCTATACAAATTCTATTCAATTTCACTCTTTAGGACATAACTCCAAGGAAATTAAGACTAAGAAATGTTGTTTATTTATTATTGTTATTAATTATTATTAGCTTTGCCCTTTGGTGATAAATGGACAAATCTTAATCTAGGGGTTCAACACATTTTCATTGTCCCAGAAGCAAGTAGTTATTCTTCTAACTTGCTATTTTCATATATTTGCTTTCACTATAAATATGCTTACTTTTTTGAATTTTTATATCAGGTGTTCATGAGTGATTTCCTTCTAGGGAAAGAAGGATGCACACAGTTCACTTTTTTATGTACCTATACTGTATCACACAAATATTTTCTGTCTTGCTATTCTCCTGTTACATTTAGACCAATGGCCATCATTACTATTCTTAACATGTTAATACTGCTATGTTGTACTTCTCTCAGCTAATTGCATTGCTAACTTCCCTCTGTTGGAGAAATTACTTACTCTTTTCCTCAGTTTCTTCCTAATGTTGCTGCAGTACAGTTATCCTGTGATATGTCTTTCTTTCTTTTGGATAAAGTCCCATGTTACTTAATTCCTTAAAGTCCATGTATTCTACTTCATTTCTCTTCTTGGTAGACACTTTAAAGCCATCTTGAGGAAGATCACATGTAAATTAGAAGTTTTTCAATCTTGTTGTAACTAAAAACATGATAGCATAATGTGTGTCTGCACTAACAAATAATCAATAGAGAAACTTAGTGCAGATTCTGAGTTAGAAATAATTATCTGGTGAACTTTGAAGATACTTATTGAGAAATCTGATACCATTTTGATAGTTCATCTGCTTTGTGAAATCTCTACTTTTGCTCTGGGACAAACTTAAGATGTTTTCCTTTGTCTAGTGTTGTTCAATTTCCTAATGAATATGGTCTGTTTTATTCACTGTTCCACTCCATCGTTACTGAATTAGGAAGCCCATGCTCTTTAACTCTGAGAATATACTTTGGTGAATTTCCCCTCCATTTAATAAACAAGCTTCATAGTGGAGATTCTTACTCAGTAGTAGTATATTTAGACTAATTTTTAGAACCTCATCTCTTGTATTCCATCTCTGATGATGTTGTATTTACTAGGAAATGCCTCAACTTTACCTCTATCTTACATTTTATGTAGCTTTTCATTTGTGTTGCTATAACTGTAATTTCTAGACATTTATCTTTTGCTTTTAGATGTTCTTTTATAGCATATTCTCTTACTTCTGACACAATATCTTTTTTTTTTTTTGTCCATTGTGAGGCTTGAACTCTGGGCTTTGGCGCTGTCCCTGTGCTCTTCAGCTCAAGGTGACTCCTCCATTGCTTGAGCCACAGCACCACTTCCGGTTTTCTGGTGGTTTATTGGAGATAAGAGTCTCACTGACTTTCCTGCCTGGGCTGGTTTTGAACCTCGATTCTCAGATCTCAGCCTCCTGAGTAGCTAGGATTACAGGCATGAGCCACCGGCACCCAGCTGACACAATATCTTTTCTCTTCACTAAGTCTGTTTTCTATGAAGTGTTGCTGTTTGTAATGTTTGGTAGATGTCTTTATAAAACAATTGTCAATCATCCATTGTATATTCATTTCTTAGTAGATTATGATTGGGTAAGAAAAAGGTCCATTGTGTTCTTAAATTTGGGATGATCTGGTGGGACTTCTCTAAAATATCTATCATTTTAGTATCTGTAAGGTTTTCATTTGGGGTTGATCAAATTCTCTAAAAATGACTCTGAATATCCTTCCAGTCAACCTGATTATTAGATTTTCTGAGTTCCATAGGGAAAAGGGTTATGTTTGTCAGTATCTGTTAATTAAACTCTAAAATTTAGTATTTACAACATAAGGTTTCTCTTTTCTGCTGGACCTTCCCAAGTCAGTTCATTCTGGTTTGCATCAGTTGTGAATAAAACTTCAGTTTCCCAGGTGCATGGATGAGAGATGGTGTCTTGCAGTTGTGTATTTGTTCTTAGTCTTATTTTTCACTCATGGTTGCTTCTCAAACTCAGAGATGTGCAGTAATTTCCTTGGTCTTTGGGGAGTACTTTGGCTTCTGGATTTTGACCACTACTGATTTGAGAATTCAGCACATTTTTTGAGTTTGCTAAACTGTTTTTCATGGTTATATGTACTTTCCAGTGTAAATAAGGCCTGCTATATTCTACTCTACTGTGCTTTTGGCCTTTTAAAATCACTTTCTATGTCATTTCTCTGACAGCCTCAGCAGGAAGGGGAAGTGCTAGGCACGTCAAACTCCCCCACTAACTATGTATGAACAGAGTAAAGAAATCATTACATATGTCATTCTTGAATCTTCCTCATGTGAATAAGGTTCCACCATTTAAGTAGAGTCACTGGATCAATCCATTTCTCCAACATAACATGTTGACTATTTTGTGCCAGCTTATTGCACAGCCATGCCCTGAGCTCTTTGGTGTGTTAAAACTTTGCTGGTGTGGGACCATTTTATTGGCACAAATAGACATTCTACACAGAAAAAAATGTCAGCCTCCAACAATGATGAAGGGCTTTCCTGTGGCTATATTGCCATCTGTCCTGCTTTCTATTTAACATGGATATTAGTTGAATGAATAGGTTTCTGGATGGTGAAGGTCACTATATTGTCACCCTTTGAGTATGAGGTCATCATCAATAATCTCCAACTGCAGCTGTAGCCAAAGAGAAAATGATTTCAACTGTTGACAAATGCCCTTGGTCCAGACTTAATGGTGGTCTAATAACATTAAATATAGAAAACCGGGACAAAGGAAATCTTGGCGCACAAAAAGGTAACACTGTATATAACCTAATAGTTTTCTTTATAAAGGAAAGTTCTTTAAACATCTATCCTGTGTATTCTGTTACCTCTTCCAAATCGCTCTTTTTGCAGCTTTCAATTGCAAAGTGATGTTTATTATAAGGTGAAAGTATCATTTATAGATGGTAAATATTGTCACTCAGTTCTGCTTTGTCTATTTTTATAAGTTGCTGTATAATTAGATATTTTATTTCACTGGAAGAGAAAATATATGAAAAACAGGACCCTTATTTCATTAGAGAAATGCCCGCTTAGGTAACTACAAACTCTATTTAGCCTGAAATAAATGTCACATTGGGGACAAAGAAGTACATAGAAGAATAAAATTCCATGACAAGTGTTTCTGTGGCAGGTATTGCTAAGCTATGGAAACACAATAGAAGTTTTTGGATGGGTGCTGGTGGCTCATGTCTAATCCTAGCTACTCAGGAGGTTGAAATCTGAAGACTACCGTCTGAAGCCAACCCAGGCAGGAAAGTTTATGAGACTCTTATCTCCAATTAGCTAACAAAAAGCTGGAAGTAGAACTGTGGCTTAAGTGGTAAAACACTAGCCTTGACCAAAACAAAATAGAACAAGACAAGTCAGAGGTAGTGCCTAAGCCCTGAGTTTAAGTTTAAAGCCTAGGACTGATACAAAAAAAAAAAATTCTGGCTAAGTGGCAGAGATTTGATTGTCATTTAATTTAATTTATTTTTTTGTTGGTCGTGGGGCCTAAATTCTGGGCCTGGGTGCTGTCCCTGAGCTCTTCATTTTAAGGTTAATGCTCTACCACTTGAGCCACAGATCCACTTCTGGCTTTTTCTGCTTATGTGGTGCTGAGGAATCGAACCCAGGGCCTCATGCATGCAGGGCAAGCATTCTACCACTGAGCCACCTTCCCAGCCCTTTAGTCCTCATTTTAATGAACACTAAGTAAGGAACATTGCCAAGCAACAACAATCAGCCTCTCACTTAGTGCCTTACACTGTCAAAAGCCAGAGGCATGGCTTCATAGTTACATGTGTGTATGTGGTGTGTGTGTGGGGGGAGGGGCACATGTGCCTGCATGTGCGTATGATTATTTTTTTTTTTTGTGAAAGACCTTGGTCCTCTTTCAGCCATCTAGGCTCCAATACAATTTTTTAAAATGCATGTTTTCCCATTAGGCACCTTAAATTCTATGAGGAAAATGTAACCTTATTTTCATTTGATTGATCATAAAAGCATGTGTACCTTGGCAACACCGTCACCTAGATTTCAAGTTCTTCCAAAGTGCCTTCCTCAAAGCAAAAACACAGGTAGTAGTCGTCAGAATCTTTCAGCAACAATTATCTGTTCTTCAAGAGAGAAACTATTTTTTCGGCACCAACTTCAAAGCGTATTTTTATCCCACAGTCCATATGTAAAAAATAAAAAAAAATAATGAATGATAACCTAAGGAATATTATTTTGAGAAAGGGTTTAAAAAGAGAGATGCTTTCCCAGAGTTATTTTTCTATCACATTCAGCATGTAGAGGGGGCAGACAGCAATTTTGAAAGCACCTGCTGAGACCTAATATATGCATATAGATTCTTGAATAACTTGATGATGACTGCAGTTAGCTTCAGATATTTACTATGCATCTGACACTGTTCCAAGCACCTGATACACCTAACCTCATTTCCTCTTCCAGATAACTGTAACAGACAGATGTTTACGATCATCCATTGCATAGATCTGAAACTGTATCCTAGACAGATTAGTATTTGGCCCAGTATCACACTGATATTAAGTGGTCAGAACACGGGGCTGAACCTGTACCTTCAGGTGCATTCTACTTATTTGGCCTATCTTTTCAAAAAGTTCTTCCACCTAAGATTCTGTGAAAATTTGTATAATGATATATCCCAAACTAAACTCCAAGCTAAGAGACTCTGGTCTTGTAATACTGAAGAATCAATTAGAAAGCTATGCTCAGTAACAGGGGTGCTATTCTATTTTAAAAAATGTAGTGGGCTTCCTGTATATCAGAGGGCAGATCACAGATTATTCCATTAGAAAACCCAGAATTGTACAATTTAGGGAAAATGGGTTGGTCCTTTGGTCTAGATTTTACCCTTGAGTTAATAGGGGTATCAATATCAGAGAAAAAATATAGACTAACACAATTTCTCTTCATTGATCTGCTCTGCCAAGTAATATGATTTTATTGCTTTTCTCCAGCTGTTATTTCTGTGGTTTCCATATAAAGTTATTGTCCTACAATTTTTTTCTTCCTTTTAAAAAGGTTTCAACTTAGTATGATTGTATGTTTACATTGTTGTTGTTGTTTGTTGTTTTTTTGTTCCAGATTCCATCCTGCTACTGGCAGTTTTTTTTAGTTTTTTTTTGTAAAGATACTGTACAGAGGAGTTATATTTACATGAATAAGGTAATGAGTACATTTCCTATTGAGCATTGTTACCCTTTTTTTGTTTTTTCCCTACTATCCCTTCCTTCCCCACCTTCTCAACACCCTGCCCACACCAAGTTGTAAAGTTTGTTTTCAACATAGTGTCTTGTACCGCTCATTGTTACAATGGGTCAACCTGTATCCTTGTTTCACCATTTTGTTATTTCCCTTCCCCTCCCCAAATTAGAAAAATGTATCTACAAGATACAGGGCATCAGAATCAAATACAGTGACAACAGGGGTTAGACAACAGGGGGAAGAACATACAAAAGAAACAAAAAAAATCACATACTACATTAAACCACAGCAACAAAGGAAAAAAAACTTCTTGTGTCCATATCTTGGGGTTCATTTTGCTTAGCATTACCTTACATGGTCATATGTACATAGCTTTTGATCTTTTCTGTTTGTCTGGTAAGATTATCCTAGATGTATACTAGTTATTTCAAATAAGGGAACCCATGAGACCTATGTTTCTTTGGGTCTGGATTAGTTCACAATATAATTTTTTTCTAAGTCTTTCCATTTCCTAAGACTACACATAGAGCTCCCCTAAGACCTGGCAATCCCACTTTTAGGCATCTACCCAAACAATCACAAACAAGGCCATACTAAAGCTACCAGCACTACTATGTTTATCACAGCATTATTCACCATAGCTAAGATATGGAACCAACCCAGATGTCCCTCAGTAAGATGAATAGACCAAGAAAATGTGGCATATATATATATATATATATATATATATATAATGGAATTCTTTGCCTTCATCAGAAAGAATGCTACTGGCAATTTTATCGAACTGAGGCCAGGTGGCTTATGCCTGTTTGTACATTCATGGAACATGAATGGAATCAGTAAGCTTTTTCAAATCACTCATGTATGGAATCTTGGAGAAAAAGGGCACTTGCTTGTTGTTACATACCAATGGTGGAAGGACAGACAAATGAACATAAACAGGCCAATACACATATGCATGGTGGAAACATTATGGAAGTGCTTATATATAAATCATATTTTGAAGTAGAAATCACAGCCATGAGATGGATCTCGTGAGTATCTACTTTTGGTAGAGTAAAATCCTCATGGAATACAAAGGACTTGGTGTGTCTGAGAACAGCAATGGCTGTAGTACAAGCTAGGCTTTGAAGAAATGTTGACTTGAGGTTTTAGATGTAGACTCTGGCATTATCCTGTTTAGTTTGACTCCTGGCATTGACATTGGATACATTCCTTATTAACTCTTCTGTGCTTTAATTTCTTTATATGTACATAGAAAAAACAAGCAGCAACTAAATAGCTGTTTTTGGTGGTTAAATGAAATAATATTGTAAAATTCCTAGCAATCACATAAATGACAGTAATGAGATGTCAGTAAGTGCTAATTATTAACATTACTACCCCAAGGAGACACATAATTGTAAAGTAATCAGTATCACAATTAAGAGTGGAATTTTCCCCACAGCTGACTTCACACTGATAGTAAGCAATATTAGATTATGTTTCTTGGTTTCCTTGGATAGGTATGTCATCTATAAATAAGAAATCTATTCCAGGAAGCCACCTTCCCAAGTCAGAAACTCTGAATCCTGTCTGAACAGCTGTTTCTCAGTCCTTTGAGGCATCTTGATCTCTTACACTCTGAAGTGTGATGATAAAAGGGACAAAAAGTAACTGTAAGTGGCCCACACTGTCATTACACAGCCTGTAAATACACTTTAGAGGAAAAAAAGTATTAATCAAGATATATAAACTTTACCTTTTAGAGGAAAAAATCGTATTATGAGAAACAAGTTCTGTTTAGGCTGTGCTACTCAAATCAACCCAGTAACTTTAACTGACTTAAGACATATTATCCTTCATTAGCTAAATCTCTAAGATAGAAGTATTTGAGAAGAGTACAACATTTAATAAAGAAAATTTGTGGCTATCTGGTTAACATATAGTTTCTAGCTTTGTGTTAGTTTGAAATGAATAGGCTCTGAGTTACAGCTTCATTATGATCAAATATTGCTGAATGTTTCTTGGTAACAAAAAGAAAAAAGACCTGAAGGAATTTTCTAGAAGCTGTCTCCCTCTACCTAAATGACATTAAATGATGATGATCACTTCAGGAGACATCACTGAGAGACAAAATGAAAGCTTAGAGACACATCATTTTACATTAAGATTCTATATGCCACCACTTGCCATGTGAGAGTTCGAAGTCATCATGAAGAGCTACTGTTGAGTTACACCAGCAGGTTCAGTCAGATCTATCTCTCCAAAGGCAAAATTCAACACAGCAGGCAAGATTTCAGTCAAGAAATCCTTCCAAGTTTTCTAAACTAGCCCATATGATAAAAAGGCAGGTTCCTTTTTGGTGGCGGGAGGTAGCACAGAAAGAAAAGAAATCCCGCATGCTAGAGAAAATGGGGCTGAATAAGAGTAGGAGTTACAAACAGACCAGACCCAATGAGCAAGGCACAAATGGTCACATGGCTGCCGCTGGGCACCATTGGTATGAACCAATGTTGTGTATGTACAACATTGTTAATATGATACATTACTGGGTAGGAAGCCAGAAGGAGTAGAATTTCCAAGTTTGCATCCCTAGGCAGGGAAGAGCAAAGTAAAGTTGGCAAGATCCCTGTTAAATTAGGGGAATTAATATTGGGGCCTATTTTCTCTAGTTTGGTCAGTTTGATCTTAGGTTCTACCATTGTGGAGTTGGGATGGGGTGAAAATAACACATGGGATTAAAATTTATTTATTTATTTTTTGCTTGTTCCTCAAGGAAGGCTCTCCTGAGAAAGTGAAACATTATGTAATTTAAATAGCTTCTTTTAGCTTATTTTATTTCATTATGATTTCTCTTTACTTTGTAATATTGAATAGAAAGTATATGGGTCTAATTCTAATGACAACACCAAAGAATCAGTGAGTGACTTTAGGGAAGCCTCCTCCTCCTCCTCCTCACAGTCACAAACAGCACCATTCCAAACACTTTGTAGCCACAATGGGGCTCCACAAAATAGAGACCCCAAATTCCACAAGTTGAGTCCAAGGGACAGACACTTGCTATACAATATATTATGTGTGATGATTATTTTTTTAGGTAATTGGAGTTTTTCTTTTTCTTCTAAGTTTTTAAACTGGGAATTTGGTGACATTGAGATAGAGAAAGTACTAGCTGTGGAAAATAGTTCAATTGAAGGGAAAAGTGGTAGAGTTGCTTTTGTGTTGTTTTGTCCAGGTTTTGTGGTTGTTGCCTTCATAAGGTATTTTAGCTTCAGGGAGATATAGGTAATGGTCACAGGGTTCCAACCAGTTGGCCAAGAATCAACCATTTTTGACTGAAATGAGAACTGACCTATTTGATGGAACAATGAGAGGTAATGGAGCAAGTTAGCAGGCTAGGCTCAAGGTACAATTAGCACCTTCTTCCTATACATCAGCATAGCTGCCATAGGAAATAATAGATCAGGGTGTGTGAAGAAACTCTGAGATAATTCTGTCTTACACAAAGTGAAGTACATAATTAGGTCAACTAAAGAAATGTTTGAGCTTACTTGAAGGCATTCTATGCAAATTGTGACTTTACTTGTAAATCATGGTTATAATTAGAAATGAAAGATTAATAAAAATGCTAATATATTTTAGAATTTCTTTTAAAAATGAATGCACCAATAAGGTAATTATGGGCTGTATACTTGATTCTTTTGGTAGCCAATGCTTAAGGCAAGCCCAAACCAGTCCGTAACATACTTTCTTCATCCTTCCATTCCCAGTAACAGATACCTAGAAACTAGTCATGCATTTCATTATCAAGGACTTCTTTTAGAACCACAACCATTTTACAGACTTAAAAAAATCTAGGCTGCAATGCTTGATAAGAAATGTACTCATTATCCTGCCCATGTAATTGTAACCCCTCTGTACAGTGTGTTCACACAAAAAAAATCTAGTATGGGGGCTGGGAAGGTGGCTCAGTGGTAGAGCGCTTGCCTTGCATGCTCAAGGCCCTGGGTTCGATTCCTCAGCACCACATAAGCAAAAAGAAAAATGCTGGAAGTGGCACTGTGGCTCAAGTGGTAGAGCGCTAGCCTTGAGCTGAAGAGCTGAGGGACAGCGCCCAGGCCTAGAGTTCAGGCCCCATGACCGGACCCCAAGAAAAAAAAATCTAGTATGAGTTCAAATAATACTAAAGTATACAAAGGTACTTCTAAGGCAGAGGGTAAATGTCCAGAAGTAGTAATGAAGGAATAGTGGTAGGCACCACTATTAAAATCATAAACTATTTATATCATTATTATCACAGTAATAAACTAGAAACACTGAATGCTAATATCATAGGCAAATATATAAATAGGTACATAAAATCGCGTATCATGCACCAAAATGAAGAGGAAGACTTAATAACAAACAAAAAGTGCATGTACAAAATAACAAAGTTTTTGTGATTATGACCATAGAGGATACAGGCACAGGACAAATCACTCGAACAAAAGTAAGTGCTCCCTGTCTTTGTGGATTCAATCAGAGCTGCATTAGGTCTGTGGAATATAGGTCCTATGACATGCTTCATAAAAAATAATCATCTGTGGCCAAATAAGTTGGTGAAATGTCGAAAAACATATTTCTCCCTTGGAATCTGATAATGCACAAAAGAAAATGAAAAGTTCTGAAAGTCCTGTAGTAAAGGAATGTTTATGCACAGAGCTAACAAATGTGAGGACACGGAAAATTGAAAAATAAGAGACTAATTTTCCCTGTTGAATATAACAGAAAAGATTTGTCTCCTTACATTTTTTTCCTTAAAGCAATCGGTTGCAAGTACCTTCCTCACTTTTTTTTAAAAGTATAAAACCTTAGCCAGGTGCCAGTGGCTCATGCCTATAATCCTTTATACTCAGGAATCTGAGATCTAAGAGTCATGGTTCAAAGCCAGCTTGGACAGGAAAGTTTATGAGACTCTTATCTCCAATTGACCATGAAAATCCCAAAGGAAGATAGTGCCTTTTCTTCCTGGTCCTGTGTCTAGGGGCCTAACTTGAAGATGGTGCCTCATCTTCCTCTTCCAAAGCCCAACACTGATGGGAATCTTGCTACAATGTGCAAAATGCCTCCTGCTATTAAGACATTTGTTTTCCTAATGGACAACACTAAACCTGACACTGATGGTCACAACAAATATAACACTAGGTGTGACAAAAGGTACTGTCAAGTATGTCTTACTTGAAAACTGGTATTGCTTATCTTGACATCATGTATGTAGCTTGGCACTGGTGGCTCATGCCTGTAACCCTAGCTACTCAAGAGGCTGAGATCTGAGGATCGCAGTTCAAAACCAGCCCAGGCAGGAAAAGTCCATGAGACTCGTATCACCAATGAACCAGCAGAAAAAAAGCTGGAAAGGGAGCTGTGGCTCACGTGGTAGAGTGCTAGTCTTGAGCTGAAGAGCTGAGGGACAACACCCAGGCTGGCCCAGAGTTCAAGCCCCATAACTGACAGAAAAAAATCACATATGTACTGGACTGATATGCTTAGCTGTAACAGAGGGTTAGGTTCCTTTCTTACAATATTTTAACATATTATCTGTGATGTATATCCTATTTCAGGTTAATGCTTATTCAATAATGAGAGTGTTTCTTCTCTGCTACCTTGGTACAAAAGACTTCTGGTTTGCGAGATGACTGTTTCAATCATATTTTTCTCACTGGAACACAAGTTTAAATTGTACACCTTTTGGAAACATGGGTTTGTGGTATTCTGTTTAATGCTTTCAACAGTCACTCCAACTCTTTTAAGATTCCAATTACCTTAAAAATAAGAATATTAAGAAAATTTGCCCCAAAGCCCAAGAACTTGTTCATTTTGCCATCCACACTGTATTATTAATTTATTCTTCCTTATCTGAACCATAGTACAACCAAAAAAAGTGATTCCTCAATTTTCTCAAGGATCCTACATACCCAACATCATTCTTCTACACACAAAAGAACTTTATTATCTGGAGCAGGTACATTAGGCCTTAATTCTTCTGTGAAACTCCAGCTGAGAAAGACTGGCTGATCTCCATCTGCTTCAAGATCAGAGGAACCTTTATGCTTCTTCTAAACCTTCTCAAATGCAATCATGACTTGGTGTTTCTACTTAGATATTTAATCACTGCTTCAATATGTCAGAAATTTGATTTTTTTCTCCACAAACCCGCTTCTCCAAAATATTCCTTCAAGCTCAGTTGATAGAGTTATTCTATTCTTCTCTTTATCAGGTAAAAAAATAAACAAAATCTCAGTCTTTTTTATTATAAAGATGATGTACAAATGGGTTTCAATCACATACGTCAGGTAATGAGTACATTTCTTTTTTGAACAGTCACCTCTTTCCTTGTTTTCTCCCAACATTTTTCCCTCCTGACCCAACTTAACATACAACAAGGAAATCTTGCTGTCTCTATTTTTTAATTATGTCCAACAGTGGCTACTCCTAACCTCCTCCATTACTATCCGTTAGATATGAGGTGTTATCATCTCATCTTGTAAGACTTGTACCTTTGACTTCATCCAGTCACTCCCTTTATATTATCCAAGTATGTCCTCTGTCTCTAACTTTAAGGTCAAACAATCTCTGCTCCTATTTCTGTAATAACCGCCCACATAATCATGTTTCCCATCTCAACTCTTTGCCAGATGTCAGATTCTTTTTATTTTATTTTATTTTTATTGTGAGAATACCGTACAGAGGGGTTACAATTACATGGGCAAGATAACGAAGACATTTCTTATCAAGCATTGTTGTCTCCTCTTTGTTTCCCCTTCCCATCCCTTCCCACACTCGCCTCTTCCCCCCACCCGATCCTCTCCCCCACCCCCACCAACGTTGTAAACTTTGTTTTTTGACATAAGGACTTGTACATCTCATTGTTGCAATGGGTCCACCTGTATCCCTAGTTGAACAATTTGTTTTTTCCCTTCCCCTCCATAAATTATACCAACATCAAATACAGTGAAAGCATGGGTTATACCGTGGGGGAGGGACATACAAAGCAACATAGAAATCATCTTATAAATGTGTTAGAAACAATTGCATGAAAGGAAAAAAAACAAAAAACCATTTGAATACTTATCTTGGGGTTCATTCCCCTAACATCAACTTATCTGACCTTTTCTGCTTGTCTCAGACATATACTAGTTATTGCAAATAAGGGAAACCATGGGTCCTATGTTTCTTTGGGCCTGGCTTACTTCACTTAATATAATTTTTTCCAAGTCTTTCCATTTCCTAACAAATGGAGCAATGTCATTCTTTCTGATGGAGGCATAGAATTCCATTGTGTATATATACCACATTTCCTTGATCCATTCATCTACTGAGGGGCATCTGGTTTGGTTCCATATCTTAGCTATGGTAAATAAGGCTGCAATAAACATAGTTGTGCTGGTAGCTTTAGTGTGGTCTTGTTTGTGATCATTTGGGTAAATGCCCGAAAGTGGGATTGCTGGGTCATAGGGGAGCTCTATGTGGAGATGTCAGATTCTTGAAGAAACCACTTTCATCATTTTACTAAAAACTTCAACCCATTTCTCCCAACCCCTGATGATTCAAATCCCCTTCACACTACTGATTTCTTCAACTATAACCAGTAATTTACTTCTTTTTTATATGTATAGTTATACCGTAGCTCTCCTCTCTCCCATTCTAAACTCTAAGGTGGAGATCTATCTTACCTATCTAGAGAGGTCTTGGTACATAGAAGGTAGTTGATTAAACATTTGGAATTTGAAACTAGCAGTGGGTAGGATTAAGGTTTGATGCATATGGAAATAGCAACAAAACTTCAAAACCAAACCAACAGGCTGGTTTCAGGCTCACCCACAAGTTAATAGGCAAACCCCAAAAAATCCTCTCTTAGGAAATCATAAGTCTAGAGAGTGTCTTAAACAGTTTTAGGATGGTTAGGGGAAGCCAGACTTTAGGCACAGTAACAAAGGAGATATTTGATAGATCTAGAGAGTTTTACTTTGCTATATACTATTTTAAAGAAAGGAAGAAAAAAACCCTCAAAGGCTATGCTTTTTCTAAGTATAGATGAAAATAATCTACCAATTAGAAGGTAAACAGTCCTCAAATGTCAGATGGGCATAAATTCCATACAACAAAATGGTGGGGCAAATAACTGAACTTATAAAATGATCTTCTTGGCTAATCGGTGGTACTTTCTAATTCTTAATCCTAAACAGAACAGACAATTGAGTTGAAATAGAATTTCTCATGCTGTACTCAGAACTTCTGGTTAGATGTTGAATTGTAAAAACTGGTTAATGTGAGAGTGTATTATACATTTCATCTTTATCTTTAAATCTATTAGTCTCTTTTAAACAGTACTGCTGCCATTTCTTTGAGTGTGAGTCTGGTGATGGATGTTGTTTATGTTTGTTCTTATTAGATCACAACTAAATTTTAATCACTGTCTTTAGAATAAAGTCTTAGTGTCGTGTCTGAAGACTTCTTTGGTAGAGATTCCTTTTTATTTGTGTTTTGAGTCTAATGTCTTAGTGTCACAACTTAGACTTTCACTATTTGACAAACTGATTCTATCAGTATGTGTGGGAGCTATTTCTTGGGTAAGGTTATAGGGCAAGACCTAGACCTAGTGGGTGGGGGAAAAGCTACCAAATTCTCTCTCTAGGTATGCCTGCCACCAATACAGAAGCTTTTAGACTGGTTGTTCCAGAGTTTTAAAATTCTTTACAAAAAAATCACCGACTAACACATTAGTCATGGGTGATATAACTCAATTAATTCCTTTCTCCTCCTTGGATACTGGTCGTAGTAGGGTTTGAAGATTTAGCCTTTTAATTACGTGGCTGGCTTTTCCAAGTCCCCTTTCCCATGTTTCTTAGCTCATGAATATCATTAGTCAACAATAGGAACTTCTTTCACTTAGTAAATTTCAAGAGTTTTTGGTGTTTTCTGTGGCAAAAAGAAACAAAAACTGAACATATACTTTTATTACAAAAAATCATCTAGGTATTGTAGTGAATATATTTGTTGATCTGCTTTCATTTCTGGATGATAAACTCTGTGAGTCTGTTTCTCTAGTTTCTTTTTTTATAAAAAAATTCTGATCCAGGTAATAGAATATTTTTAATAAATGTGTTACTCCCTAATAAAGACAATTATATTTTATTAGTCTGTAGTACTGTTCAGGGTTTAAAATATGATAGAACTAGATATTTTGCCAGAATCAAAGATCATAGTAAATTGTAATATCACACCAACAAAATTCTTATTAAGTACAGTTTGGGACAAATAAACCAATGCCTAATTCTACACTGGCCACATATTTACAAGATATAATTGGGAAATTCACATAAAGCCCCAAACCTGAAGGTTCTCAAATACAACACACAGGTAATACAATGTCCTTTCTTCACACAGCAATATTTTGAGGATTAAATGAGATAATATGCTAACGTGCTTATTACTTCAAAAGATTAATCAAATAGGAATATAAAAAGCTACTAAATATACAGTATTGGTAAGAATATAAGAATGGCTCCTGAACAGCAAAGGAATATTAGTGATAAAAACAGAGGAAAAACATCAGCTATAGATTTTATTTAATTCTGTGAGAGGTGGCAAAGGCTAGGGTTGCAGAGATAGCTCATTCTGACCTTCCAACTCAAGTTGAGAAGGTTGTGGCATAAGGGCTAAAAGGGACATGGTAAAGTACATTAAAAATCACTGCATTTTCAGCCCACTTGAGGCTAATGCTATAATCAATGGAAATTTTTCCTGTATAAAGTCTGGAGGATATAGTATATCACATTCAACTCTTTCCAATAAGGTTATTTATTGCTATTCAATTCACATTTCCCTCAGGTTTTGGCAAGATTATTGAATTTATTCTCCCACATAGTAGCCAACCAAGTAAATCACATTGCATACTTCCATTGTCAGACATTTTTCTCACCCAGCATCGCAGGCTTTGTCCCTCAGAGTATCTTAAAATTTAGCTGTACCAGCATCCATTTATAATTCTGCAATTTAACATTATTGTTTCCTTCCTAATATTTTCTTAATAAAAATGTCAAAAAAGGCAGAGTGAGTCAGGTAGTTTTCAACAAAAAAACCAGAGGCCAGGTGATAAATGTTACGGACAAAACATTTTTCCTTGTAGATAGAAGGTACCAGTTATATTAACATGAAAAAAAAATAATACTATCTCTGCTGCAGGGTCTCGGAGCACTTCATTAGAAACACAGAAACATAAAGAGCTGTGTTAGGGTAGCCTCGTGGGCTTCCCGAAGGACAGTAATAGTGAAGATACTTTTCTCCCCTGCTTTACACCATACATTTTTAGTAAGAAGTCCAGCCCCCTGAGCATCTCTCTTCTTAACTGACTTGGGTGAAAAGCACTTTTGGGCAAGAATAAAAGGTCTTACCATTAGTCTATTTTTCAGTTGCTCCAAAGTCTTGTTAATAATATAATACCACATCATTTCACCCTCCACCATACATATCATACCATACCATACCATACTCAACTATACTCGTACTACAGAATATTGTACTATTCTATAGTATCATTATAATGTACTATGGTAATCATACTGATCATACTTTATTATACTGTACACTACTAGTATATAATTTCTGAAGGAGAGCTTGTATATGCAATCTGTGTTAAAATAGCAACATAATTTATCCATCTTTGAAACACAATATATAACATATCTTAATGTACAATTACTGCAAGTTATAGGTCAAAAGCATTCTCATAAAAATAGGCATTACCCCTCTGTTTTTAGTATTTTCAAATAAAAGTAAATTTAAAAATAGGCAAACGCTTCCAGTTTAGTAAAATATCCTATAATGATAAATTAATAGAAAATGGCAAACTGAAACAAATAAGACATTGTATCAATTGAAACCCTGACCAACTAAGGATCAATAATACTGAGCCATCAAAACATGCTTTTGCTGAACACTGGGAAACTTCACTATTGTCTGTGGGGCTTCACAAAGACATCTGAATGTTTGTTGTAGGTTTTTAGGCTATTGATAAATTCAGAAAACTATTAGTTTTAAGCTCTAGGTGCCAAGTATATATAAATTAATGTTAGTAATAAAGCTGCAAAGTGCTCTTCCACAGGTCCATCACCAGCATTTGGGGTTGCAGAACTCTTCATTGTGAGGAGAGGGCATACTCCAAATCATCACTGTTCTTCTTTTGTCCCTCATGATTTAATGTCATTGGCATCATTAAATCTTTGTACTCATCATGAAGACCAACTCAAAAGTTTTTAAGGAGAGAGAGATGGTGTTAAGACTCAAAACTGATGATAAGATCTTTAAAAAGAATCAG
This sequence comes from Dipodomys ordii, assembly GCF_000151885.1. Classification (NCBI taxonomy): domain Eukaryota; kingdom Metazoa; phylum Chordata; class Mammalia; order Rodentia; family Heteromyidae; genus Dipodomys; species Dipodomys ordii. Next base: position 3,634,685 of record NW_012267373.1, on the reverse strand, counting down.
CACAAGGGCCTATGTGTATCATACCAGGAGACCCCAGTCTTCTCCAATCACCTCAACTCTCTTAATTTGATGAGAACACACCCTGACACAAGCTACAGATAGGATTCTTAAGGGTTGTGGTATAAGAAGAAAACTGTTCTCCTTTACTGAGTGACCCCAGGTTATTTGTCTGATTCCTCTGAGTTTTAGCTTTATCTGTTTTGAGGTGGGGTATGTTAGGCTGGAACTCAAGGCCTCACACATGCTAAGCACATACTCGACCACTGAGCTGCCTCTTAGCCTCTTTCTCAGTGGGAATGCTTATGCCTGTTTTACCTATGACTTGATGCAAGGTGTTTTATAAATTGTAAATCATGAAGTAAAAACTATTATTAATTTTATTAGTTTTTTAAACTTTCAGAGTTACCTTTTAAGGTAACTAATTCTCTCTTTCTCTCTCTCCTTCCCCCCCGCTTTTTCCTTCTCCTCACCTCTCTCATTTGTGCTGGTCCTGGGGCTTGAACTCAGGGCCTGGACACTGTCTGTAAACTTTTTTGCTCTACCACTTGAGCCACAGTTCTACTTCTGGATTTTGGTGGTTGATTGGAGATAAGGTTTCATGGATTTCCTGCTCAAGTTGGTTTCAAATCATACTCCTCCAATCTCAATCTCCTGAGTATTTTAGGATTGCAGGCATGAACCCCTAGCAACTGGCTTATGAGTTCATTCTTAAATATGATGGCTACACAATTTTACCATAAGTTCAGGATTACTGGGCAATAAATTCAATAAATCCAGCTAAAACCTAATAGAAGGATAGGCATCAAAATCCACAAGGGATCACAGCAATTACTGGCATGTAAATAGCAGATTTCTGCTCTCTTAAAGTAAATTGGAATCATGAGTAGGATGGATGTCTGGGACACATAAAGGTTCAGAATCACTTAATTATTGCCGAACTGAGATGTGCCTATATTCTGTATTGTCAGTGAGAACAAAGATTTTCCACAGTGAATTCAAAGCAATTTTTTCAGCAACGCTGAAACAAGGACACAGGATGACTCATTGCAACAATGATACCCACAGACAGTATATTGGAAATATACTTTACAACTTTGGGAAGGGGAGGAGTGAGGGGGGTGGGGGAGAAAAGGGATAGTAGGAGAACAACAAGGGAAGGGGTAACAATGCTAGACGAGAAATGTACTCATTGCTTTACTCATGTAACTGTCACCCATCTGTACAGCATCCTTATAATAAAATAAAATTTGAAAAAAAGCAATAAGTAGTTCCACTAACTACCTGCTAAATCTTCATACTGTTTTTGCTTTAAGAAATACTGGTTGAATATCTTAAATCTTTTAAGAAATATCCATTCCTAGCTCCCCTTTTTATTACTGAAAACTTATCTTTTCTTTTTAAAACTTAAAAAAAATAACTTTCCCCAGCATAATTTTCAAGCCTTATTTTCTCTGACCTAATTGTCTCCTCTTGAAAATTCTCTCTTTCTATAATTCCCTTTCTTGAAGTCTTTCAGAATTTTCTACCGAGTATTGTTTTTCTTTTGCCAACTCACTAAGTACTCCTAGAATAAACAATTTGGTATTCAAATTGTGAATACTCATTATAATAAAAAAAGTTGTTAGGCAGAAGATGACAATTACTTGTTCCTGTTCCCAATTTTATTTTGAAATCCCTTATAGAAATTGGTATGCAAGCACGAATTTAAGTAGGTTAGAAATAAATTTGTGTATAGCACTTGAAAAATATAACTACAAATATCCTGGGTAGGAGAATAAATGTTAGAGGAGGAAGTGGGGGAGGGAGGGGAGCAGAGAAAAATGAGGAAAAGAAATAAAATTTTCTGAGAAAATAAAGACAAATATTAACAACTGTGTGTTGGTAAACAGAGGCACCAAAATCAAGTTTGCTCTCTGATCAAGGCAATGTAGAAAGAGAAAGCTCTCAGAAAACAGCATAAAGTAAGCTTTCAATGTATTCTAAGCCTTAAAAAAACTACGTATAAAGCTTATGATTCTAGTAGAATTTTGCTTTCGTATATAGATTAATCATGGCCTTTGATTTTTCTGTCAAAAGCCACAGTAGCAAAATTGATGTCATCTAAGGCAAAAGCATAAATATTGCATTGTGACTAGACCAGATGGAAAAACATGGAAAGGTTGCTAAAATGCTTCGATAAAATATTCATTACCAGTAGTAATTACAAACTGAAATTAGAAAATAAAAATTCCACATGAGCAAAAGTGATTTTGTAATTCCATTCATCTGAGTAGCCCTGCAGGTATAGTCTACATTTACATCACATAATTTGAAAGCAAAAGCCTGTTGCAGACTAAGACTTCAATTATATGAACCAAAAAATACATTTAAAAGATCTGTGATCACAATTCATGTCTTAAAGGATTTGAGCTTATTTTAGGTATCCTAGCAGCTGCTCTGGTATCTGAGAAAATAATACAGCAGCAGCAATAGGAATGTCAACTAGAAGGGTAAGATCTAGGTTATTGAGGTGTGCATTAAATGGGTTATCGTAAAAATTAAACTAATGTTTCTTTGCCTTTTCAGAAGGCAAATGGATACTCCAGTGTAGTTATAAGAACATATATACTATACTCCATTGAAAGTTTGAGGCACTTTTGTATTACCTAAATCCAAGCGTTGGAGGGCCAAGGAGAACGGTTTCTGATGACATACACCATTTGTCTTCAGTTGGAGATCTCTCAGCATCCTTAATATTGGCTTTTGGCAAAATCAAGGACATCTTACTACTTGCTGGACATCTTAGCTATGGTTATTATGAAAGTCCTACTTAAATCAAGACAAGATTTACATATTTGTATCTTCCACTGTTTCCCTTTTGTTCTCCTTGAATACATTCTGGAGATTCCTCAAAGCAGCCTTCAATACTGAAGACAGTTTTCAATCCTCCACTACACCTTATCTTTTCACTAAAACATTCCCATTTCCTTCAGGGTACTTCTCAGACTCATTCTACTCCTAGGTATGCTACCTGAGTGTGCTTTCTATCTGCTTCAGTTAACGGTAGCTTTACAAAAAAAGGTGCCATTTGAGGCATGGCTGAGGTGTGATTAACCGGCAGTAAGAGAGGCTATCACACTCTTTGTTAAGGACATATTCTTATTAATAATATAAAGTAAAGTAGCATGAGCTTTGTGGCCACTACCACACAGTTCTGAGACTGAGTTACCTATTAAATGAGCACTGAATCTTTCATATGTGTTTGTTTTCTAGTTCCTCCCAATGCACCTCTTTTTGTTTTGCAACTAGGATGAGACTTCCACTGCATTTTGGTTCAGCATTGAAGCTAGTACAGATGTTTCTGAATCTTGATCCAAGTGTCCCTTATGTGAACTATTTCTGTTTCATAATATCTGATTTTCAGGTAGCCCATGATTTCTATGACTCAACCTAGAAGCCCTTCTACAATAAAAACATTTAAGTTCAGCCCCCACAACCAACAAAAAAATAATTAAATTAAAGAAAAGAAAAAATTACACAAATATTTTATGTGCTAATAAATGAGTTTTCTTCCTAGTGAACCTCATAAATTCTTGGAGTCTCATTAATATATTACCTAAAATTAGTCCATTTTATAGTAAAATGAAGACTTCATTTACTAAGACAGATGTTTAGACCAATTAAAAATGTGCTGAAACTAGCTTTCACTAATGGATTCTTAGATTACACAGAAGGACTAAAAAATGTTTCCATTTATGACACTGTAGTAGTACAGGATGGTATTACAGAAATAGCTGGCTAACAGACTATGCTGGAAGAAGTAAATAGAACCCTAAATAGACTCTGAATGCCTGGAAGCTTTGGAACTGTTGGAAGATCATCTTAGGTGATTGCTAATAACTAAAATATAATGAATATGAAAAAGTATCCTCAAGTGACATGCAATACAAATCATGTGCTCCACACTACTTGATATAGTCTTACAAGAAATATGATATATCGATATATCATGTATGCATTATATATTGTTGTACAGTCATTTGGAATTATTATGTGAGAAATGGCAAGCAGAGTAAAATATTTCAAATATGGCTATGGGTGTGGTCTGTAACTATATTCCATGCTTCTCAGTTCACAGTGATTGTTAATGGAGTTCCTGCTTGCTAATATCTTAGCTGGTCACTCATGACTAGGATTTCTTTGACATCAGTTGGTGGTTAGTGGATTACTTGAGCATCTACTGTAGTGAATGTCTCCTCTAGGATATGCAGTATCTTTCAGTGAGATCAATGAGATGTTTCTCAAAATGGTAGTACTGGCGATAGTGGATTTTCCAGAATCCTTATACATTTTTCTCGTTCAGCTAGAAGAGGTGGAAAAACATGTCAATCTTGATGTTGTATTGATCTTTCTCATTTGCTACAGAGTAATAAACACCACTGTATTTCATCTCTCCTTGTTTTGAACCCAAAAACCATGACACCAATGTTTATGTGATGCAGACCCTGGTAGGGAAAACAAAATGCTAATGATAACAGCTTATTATTTCTTATTATTAGAGATAATTAATAATAATTAGTAATAGTGAAGGCATCTAATTGCAAACATATTGGCTATATAATAGCACCTTTAACTTGCTTATTGACGTAGGCTAGCCTTTTTGCAAGCATGACTGCTGCCCTTCAGATTAAAGAATTCTCTTCAGCTTTTTCCTTTTCTTCCTAACATTATCACATGAGCCATTTGCTTCTGCATATCTACATTCAGATACCTGAGCAGAAAGATACAATTCCAGTTTTGAAGTACTCATGGCCTCCCACAGAACAACCCAACACACATGCAGGGATGTCTGGCTTCATAGGAAAGGCATGCTAAGATCCTTGGTTGGCATTCAGAAATCCTTCACAGTGGCATCTCTACAATACCATCCACCTTTGTCCTCAACTCACAGCCTCAAATAACACATGGTGAACTCTAGTAAATCAAACTGCATGCTAATCTTACTGTTCCATACACTTGTACTCTTCATTTGCATTCCAAGTTCTTCCCTCAGCCACAATGCATTTTTCTTTCCCAGGAAAAAAAAATACACTGTCTCCATGTGTAAATAGTGGCTTTGGGGTAGTTAACTGGGCATAAGAATCTCACAGACTTCCTCCCTGGGCTGGTTTGGAACCACAGTTCTCAGAACTCAGCCTTCTGAGTAGCTAGGATTATAGGTACTATAAGCCATCATTGCTTTTTTTTTTCTTTCAAATTTCAATTGACCATGTCAGTTTATGAGTATAAAGCATCTTGGTCAATGTCAGACTGTCCATTATTCTCACCTTTCTCTTTCTTTCCCACCTATTCCCTCAAGTTTCTTGGTTCCATTTGCACACATGTACACTGAATATTTATGTGTGTAGTCACCCACCCTTCTCTCTATGGGTCTCTCTCCCTTTTCTTTATATTCCTGCTTTTGACAATACATGTTTCATCTTCCTGGTATTTATTTCATTAAACTAGAAGTTAGTTGTTCAAAGGAGTTACATCACTGGAATCTTTTCCTGGACATGCAGTATTTTAATCAATTGTGCATGTATACACAATTGCATATATATTTTATATATGGTTATAATTTAATTTGAACTTATACATATAAGGGAAAACATGGGCCCTTTGTCTCTTTGAACCTGACCTATTTCACTTAACATAATTTTTCTAAGCCCGTCTATTTTCCTGCAAATGACATATTATTTTTCCTGGTGAATGAATAAAGTTCATAGTATGTATATATGAATGTATACGTGTGTGTGTGTGTGTGTATACATACATATATCTCACGTTTCCTTTGTAGGGCATCTAGGTATTTCCACAACTGGGCTATGATAAATAGTGCAGCAATGAATGTGGGTGTTCAAGTGTCTTTACTTTAAATGGCAACCTCATGGCTTTGTCACCATGCTGCATGACAGTTCTGGCAAGGTATGTTTATTTACACATATGGACACTGTTGACATGGTTTTGAGTTGAGACTGAACTTACCCAACAAGTCGTTTCATCAAAACACTGCATAGAGAAGGTTGCATCCTATTGCATGTTATTGGCTCTCCAGCTAAACCTATTAGTGAGTAGAGAATGTGGCCATTCAGAACTGTGTGCATCAGGAGACTGGGTCTCTCCAGATTCCTGAGCAGCTGGAGTCAGTGACTCATGCTGAGCGAACACAGGACAGCTGTCCATAACCCTGGGAAAGCTCTGTGAGTCAATAGCTGGCATCAGAACAACAGTAGGACAGCACCACTAGAAAAATGCAGGCAGGTAAAATTGCCAAGCTTTGTTCCCACCTCTGAACATCTCTCCACCTACATCATGTAAAGTTCAAAATCCAGGAAAATGCGCTTCAGAAGCAAAGCACTTCATTTTTGTTCTTAAAGCAATTATGATTCTTTTTTAATTTCTGGATACTGATGAAGTTTTTCTGAGGCAGACAAAAAAGTTCATCTGAAAAAAATTTTTAGCTGAATAAACCATTTTAAGTTGAGCAAACTAACCTGCCTACATACAGTACGTCATGTTTTAGTTTGTTCTTATCAACTACCTGTAGATAACAAGAAAGGAATATGAGATGACAGCATGTCAGTATGTAGGTATATGTGTCTGCCATCATCTAAATATGTTGGCAAGTGCAATTAAAGTAATCATTGGAACGCTTCTGGTTCAGCATCAATGAAAGTTTGTTTACTATTTGGTTCCCATGGAGTGTAAAAAATTGACAGTCTGCATCATAACTTGAGGTGCATACATTTATGATCTGCTGCTTTTATTTGTGCATTGTTGTATTGGGCTTTGCCAGCTCATTGCAAAGAAACTGCTGCAAGCTACAAGTCACATGGCTGCATGTATGATTTGATTTACTTCAAGGTCTAGCCAGGGCATTCAGCTTTATTTGTTAACCTTAGCAGAACATTATTTATTAATGAGTTCTTCATGCTTTATTAAGCCTAATGTCAAAATACCTCTGCGGGACCCTACTTGGCATGCTTTCGCTTTGTAGTAAGGCATTCCATAGAAAATGAAAAAATATGCAGGATTGCTCTAGTTAAAACACAACAGATATCAGCTCAAATGCTCTTTATCCTGTCTGAAGGTATTTCTGAATCTTTGTGAAAGATCTAAATCCGATACAATGTGAGGCTGAAATTTAAAAATTCCTTCTTGATAGAGGTAAGAGGACTCTAAAACAAAGCAATCCTATAAACTTAGAAGGTGGGGTTTGCTCTTCAGCAAAGGAAACAAGTGAAGAGGAGGCAGAAGACAAAGGTAAAACCTGTGCAACAATAGGAAGAAGGTGTAGAATTAGCAGAATTAGAAGGATAGCTTGAGATTAGTATCATGGTAAAGTGACTAATAATCTCTTAGTCATAAGGAGAATGAACACAATTCAGAAAGGTGCAGGAATTTGATATTGGGAAGGAAGGACAACCAGTGGGATGAAACATGCAGAAAGCATGGAATTTTCAGCATGGATCCTCCTGGCTTCATGGGAAGTATGAGCCTCAACAAGTATAGAAGGGTCAAAACCTTAGAAAAATCCAGGGAATAAGAATATGTTGGACAGGTGAGTGTTGACCTCTCGGTTTAAGGAACTTTAACAAATTCATCAGGTATTCATAAAATAGAACCAACTGGGGTTCAGAGTCACAGATAAACAGACCAGAGATCTCTATTCTGAATTTTCAACAGAAAGCTGTGGGACAAAAACTGAGGTGTGAGAGAAGTGGGGGATAATTATCTTGGCTCACTAATGTGTACAAATGACCAAGATCCATCTATGACACAAGACTTCATCTATGCCACAGGACCTGTGATAATAAGCTCTATTAGTAAGTCATGCTAGATACCTGAGCCTTGAGCTTTCCTTCTGACTGATTACCAAGATTCTGTGTACTTTCTTGAGCATAAGGGAGGGAACCATCAAAATTCTTTGGGAACTGAGAGAAAGCAGCCTCAGATACAGTACTGGCAGATAAACTTTTCTATCCCATTATTTCTTAATGTTGTACTTTAACTTTTATAATAACATGATTCTGTAGCTTGCTACTCGTACCTTAATTATGTGGGTTTTCTCACTATCTTTTATAATTGTTTCTCATATGTAGTAAGTAGTAATTATTGAGCTCCTGCTGTGTCCTAGATGGACACTTTGAAGAATAAAGTTATGTCTCAGTGACAGATCTTATAGGAGCCCTTCTGCCGAGGGTGGTAATAGATATGTACAGATGAAATAAGATTACAAGATAATAACCTGTCCAGATTATAAGAAAGAGAAGTAAAGGCTGAGAAACCACCATTATAAAGCTTAGAGGAGACCAATCAAAGACATGGAAAGATCTGAAAAGCTATGTTAAGTGAATTAAGTCAGGTCCAGAGAGACAATGGATTTATGATTTCCCTTATATGTGGAAGCTAGATTTAGCTTAGGAACTTATACATAAATGCATTGGGTGGTAAGCAAGTGTATACAAATATATTAACTGAAATACAGTAGATTCAAGGGATATCTCAATAGTGTAATTTCTTAGGCAAAATCAAAATTAAGTAAAATAAAACACAAAGAAAAGCACTTATTGAAAAAAAGTGAGGTGGGGTCAAGGGGAGAGGGGTAGACAAATGAAAAGCAGAAGAGGGGAAAAATGCAGACAAGAATCCAATGTATATCCTACAAAATTGTGAAGAGGGAGGAAAAAAGTCATAGGTGAGGGTTGAGTTAGAATACAGAAAAGGGTGATAATGATCAAGATATATTCATAAACTACTTTGTTAAATGTCAAGTCCTTTGTACCACTACTTAAAGGTAACTATAATAATTCAAAATAATAGAAAAAATAAGAGGTACAGTTTAATCCAGTATAGAATTTTACATTGGGTCCTAGAGCAGAAAGAGTACATTGCTGGAAAACTGATGAAATCCAATAAACTTAATGTTCGGGTATTGCAGCAGTTTTGATTCATTTGTTTTGACCACTGCATGATGATTATGTAAGATATTAACACTAGCAAAAGTTAGCTAAAGGGTATAATGAGAACTCTAAATTTTATAAGTCTACATTTATTTTTCAGCTGAAAGTTAAAAATTGATAAATACCGTAAGAAGATGGATGTATCTATTGAGCTTATTATAAAAAGAATAAAATTCTGAATGCTAGCAAAAAAGTGTTCAGGAGAGGAAGGACACAAGATAGTGACTAAACAGTAGGAAAACACAACTGTCTCCAACCAAATAGAGAGTTCAAGTTGCAACTCTCAGCGCCCCCAAGAGATGGGTGGGTAACAGCAATAAACAAAAACAACCTGAGAAATGTAGGAATTGAAAAAAGGAAAGAAAAAAAACTTCAGAACCTGCACAAAGATGAAAAAGCGTGAGGACCCTTCCCCCACCCCTCACAGGCCATGAGGCTCTGGGCCAAGCTGCAAAAGAGGCCTGGCCTGCGGCCGCCTGAGACCCCAAAGCCACAGCAGTCTGTAGAACCAAACCCCCATGGCGCCAGACCTGGACAAAACAGACAGAGAAAGAAACTGTGAAGCCCAGACCCGGAGCCCCCATCACCACCCGGCCAGCCCACAATCATAACAAAGGAGCACAGTTGCCACCAGTGATCTATAGTACACAGATACAGCCACAACACCACTGGACAGTCCGTAACCAGTTCCAGAATAAGTGAGTACTGCCATGGAAGATCAGCACTGGTGGTAACCCCCAGAGCTAGACCTGGACCCTCCCGCTCCTGCCTGGGCTACTGGTCCCAGTGAAGCTGGGAATTGTATAAGCACCCCAGTAACCTGGGGAATGCACCCAGCCTGCCAGATCTCCAGCCCTCCCGGCTGAAGTTGGGAACCACTCCTGGGCTCCCGGAGCAGATGGTGGAAGGATCCCCACCTGTGTGTTCCGGGAAGGTGCCTTAACAACTTAAACCAAGGGTACCTGGCTGAAGTCAGGAACCATGAGCAGGCTCCAACAGCTGGGGGCGGAATGAGCCCCCATCTGGGTTGCCCTGGATGGGATTCCAAGCAGAGCGGTGCTGCAGGTCCCTGGCTAAAGTCAGGAACTGCGCTCATGGTCTCCAGCAGCCTGCAGGGGAAGGAGCTCCACATGTGTGTTCTGGGCAGGTGCTACCGACCCAGGAACCGACCCAGAACCAAGGGAAGGCAGCCTCCTACGGTCCAAAACAGAGTTTGGGATTTGACTCCAATAATCCCTGAATCCTCATGCAAAAAATCACCGCAAAAAATTACAAAATTCAACAGCCAAGACAGCAAAACCATCCCCAAAGGCCAGCAGCCACCCAGGAAAGAACTCTCCTGAAAGCGAAAAAGAAAGTGGAAGACAAACACTACATCCAAGAGTTGATAGAGGCAGTGACTCGAATTAAAGCAAGAAATGGATCAGAAATTTAAAGAACAAACAAATTATCAAAAGAGACCCAGGATTTCTAAAAGGAGATGCACTCAAGAATAGCTGCAGTACACACTTCCTTAAAAGACAAAATTAACAGTTTGAGGACCGACATAGAAATCATAAATGGTTCAATTTCCTCCATGCAAACCACATTGGAAGCCATAGTTAAGAGAGTGAATAAAGACAAAATGAAGCAACTGGGGAAAAAAAAGTTACAGATATGGAAAAAAACATTCAAAATATGCCAAAGGGAAGTTCAAGAACAAGCAGACAATGCCAAGAAATTTAAACTTTATATATCAGGGGCGGACAAAGGTGAGGAATAACAGAATAGAGGGCTGAAGCACTCACTAAATAAAATTATCACTGAAATTTTTCACAATCTTAAAAGAGAAAATCTCACCTATATAACAGAAACATACAGAGCACCTAGCAAACGGGATCTGAAGAGGAATACTTTAGGCATATCATAGTAAAAATGCTAGTTCTGAATAAGAAAGAAATGATCTTGCATGTGGCTAAAGCAAAGAAGGAGCTGTCCTAACAATGGGTAAAATCAAAATCACTGCAGATCTCTCCACACAAACACTGAATGCAAGGAAAGCCTGGGAAAGCACTACCCGAATCCTGAGAACCAACAATTGCCGACCCAGACTGGTATATCCAGTGAAGCTAGCATTCACATTTGATGGAGAAACTATTTATTATTTTTTTTTGCCAGTCATGGGCCTTGAACTCTCGGCCTGGGTGCTGTCCCTCAGCTCTTCAGCTCAAGGCTAGCACTCTACCACTTGAGCCACAGCACCACTTCTGGCTTTTTTCTGCTTATGTGGTGCTGAGGAATCGAACCCAGGGCCTCATGCATGCAAGGCAAGCACTCTACCACTGAGCCACCTTCCCAGCCCCAGAAACTAAAATTTTTAATAGTAAAGAAACACTAAATAAATTCATAAACAATAAGCCAGTGCTACAAAGAATATTAAGAGAGGGAACACAATCTGAAGAAAACAATCAAGATCAGGGATCCACATCAGACAGGTATCAGACAGAGTATAAATTGTAATGTCTTCAAGAGACCCATCTCACAGCCAAAGATAAAAACACTCTGAGTAAAGGGATAGAGGAAGATCTACCACGCAAATGCTCCCAGCAAGAAGGCAGGAGTTGCCATCCTGATATCTGCCAAAATAAACTTTTCATTAAAATCAATACAAAAAGACAAAGAAGGATACTACATATTAATACTGGGAACAATCCAAGGAGAGGATATCACCATTATCAATTTATACTCTCCAAACATTGGAGCACCCAAATATACTATGCAAATACTCTCAGACTTACAGGAAAAAACAGACCCAAATACAATAATACTAGGAGACTTTATTTAATACTCCACTCTCACTAAAGGACAGGTCTACCAACTAGAGGATTAGCAAAGAAGCCTCCAAATTAAATGATGCCATATCTCATGTGGACTTAATTGACATCTACTGAGTTTTCCGCCCTACAACAACCCAGTACACTTTCTTCTCAGCAACCCATGGAACATTTTCCAAAATAGATCATATCACAGTTCACACAAAAATTTAAGCAAATACAAGAGGATCAATATAATCCCTTGTATTCTATCAGACCATAGTGGAATCAAGCTCGTACTTAATAACAAAGTATGCCATAGGAATTACGCAAAAAGATGGAAATTGAATAGCACACCTCTGAGCAACACCTGGGTCACAGCAGAAATTAAAAAAGAAATTAAAAAGTTCCTACAATCCAATGAAAATGAATATACATCACAAAGAAGCCCGTGGGACACAGCAAAAGCAGTCCAGAGGGGCAAATGTATTTCTCTCCGTGCACACATCATGAAAATAGAAACAAAATGAAGTAAATAATCTCAGGATGCAACTAAAACTGTTAGAAAAGCTAGAAAAAATGAACCCAAAGTTACTAGATGGAGCAAGATAACCAAAATAAGAGTTGAAATTAGCGAGATAGACTAAGAAAACTACAAATAAAATTAATGAAACAAAAAGCAGTTTTGAAAAAAATTAATAAAATTGACAGACCTCTGGCAAGATTAACTAAAAAGAGAAGAGAGGAGACCCAAATCAATAAGATCAGGGATGCCACAGGAAAAATTACAACAAACGTTCAAGACATCCAAACAATCATGAAAAACGATTTCCAGAATCTATACTCACTAAGAAAGGAAAACCTAGCAGAAATGGATGAATTTTTAGAGAAATTCAAATTGCCCAACTGAGCCAATAAGAAATAAATCAATTAAATAAGCCAATAACTTACAATGAGATAGCGGAAGCAATCAGAAGTCTTCCAATAAGGAAAAGCCCAGGTTAGGTGGATTCACTACAGACTCCTGTAAGACCTTTAGAGAGGAACTAATACCCATACTCCTCAAGCTCTTCTTTTTTTAACACAATAAAAATAATGTTTATTTACTCTTTGGCATATGATGTACAGTTACAACCAATTGAAGAAGTCAATATAGTTCATTTCCAACATACTGTCTTGAGGGTGTCATTGTTGCAATGGGTCATCCTGTATTTTTGTTTCATCATTTTGCTATTCCCATTCCTGTCCCCAAATTAAACAAATGTATATACTAGATGCAGGGTACCAAATCAAGTGCAGTGATAACAGGGAATATACTGTGGGGGAAGAGCATACAAAGGAAATAAAAAAAATATCACATAGTACATTGTAAATGACAACAACAAAGAAAGACCTCTTATGTCCATATCTTGGGGTTCATTTCACTTAGCATCATCTTATATGGTCATATGTGATGTATACTAATTATTGCAAATGAGGGAAACCACAGGACCTATATTCTATTGGGTCTGGATTACAGTATATTGGAAATGAACCTTACTTTGGGAAAAGTGAGGGAGGTAGGGTGGGAAGGGATAGTGGGAGAACAACAAGGGAAGGGGTAACAATGCTTGTCAAATGTACTCAGTGCTTTATTCATATAACTACTCCTCAAGCTCTTCTGAGAAATAGAAGCAGAGGGAGAAATCCCAAACTCATTCTATGAAGCCAAGATCACACTCATCCTCCAACCAGGCAACTATCCAACAAAAAAGAGAACTACAGACTAATCTCTTTGATCAACACAGATACAAATCTCTTCAATAAAATTTTAGCCAAGAGAATCCAGAAACATATTAAAAATTATACATTATGATCTAATCGGCTTCATCCCAGAGATGCAGGGATGGCTTAATATACATAAATCAATTAATACAATCCATCACATCAACAGATCCAAGGTCAAGAACCACATGATTATCTCTATTTATGTGGAAAAGGCTTTTGGTAAAATACAACACTCATTCATGTTAAAAGCTCTGGAGAAAATAGGAATAGAAGGAACATTCCTTAAAAGAATAAAAGCCATATATGACAGACCAATAGCCAATATTATCCTAAACAGGGAAAAAACTACACCAATTCTCCTAAAATCAGGAACAAGGCAAGGATGCCCACTTTCTCCACTCCTCTTCAATATAGCTCTGGAATCCTTAGCCAGAGCAACAAGGCAAGAAAAGGACATTAAAGGTAACCACATAGGGAAGGAAGAAATTAAATGATCCCTGTTTGCACAGGGCATGATATTATACTTTAAGGACCCCAAAAACTCTACTCCCAAACTCTCAGAACTTATACATCACTTTAGCAAAGTAGCAGGATACAAAATTAACCCACAAAAATCAGTTGCCATTCTTTGTACAAGCAGAAAGGGAAACCAGGGAAACATCCCTATCACAATAACCTCAAAAAAATATCTAGGAATTAACCAGCCAAAGAGGTAAAGGACCTATTTAGTGAAATCTAAAGAAAGAAATCAAACAGGATTCCAGGAAATAAAGGACCTCCCATGTTCTTGGATAGGCAGAAGCAATATTGTGAAAATAGCCATACTGCCAAAAATGATATACAAATTCAGTGCAATTCCCATCAAAATCCCAATGACATTGTTTACTGAAATAGAGAAAACAATAAAAAAATTCATATGGAAAAACGAAAGACCTAGAATAGCCCAAGCAATTCTAGGCAAAAGAAACAATGCAGGAGGGATTATCATACCAGATTTCAAGCTCTACTACAGAGCCATAACGATAAAGACAGTTTGGTATTGGCACAAAAACAGACGCAAAGACCAATGCAACAGATTAGAAGATCCAGAAATAAAATCATATACCAATAGTCAGCAGATATTTGACAAAAAAGCTAAAGACATACAGTGGAAGCAACCCAGCATCTTCAACTATTGGTGCTTGGAAAACTGGATGGCCATATACAGAAAAGTAAAAATGGACCCCAGCCTGTCACCATGCACTAACATCAACTCAAAATGGATTAAAGACCTTAACATCAAACCTGACTCTCTGAAACTACTGCAGGACAGAGTAGGAGGGACACTTGAACTTATACTCATAGGCAGGAACTTCCTGAACAAAGTACTGGTGTCACAACAAATTGGAGACAAGACTTGACAAATAGGACTATCTTAACATGAAAAATTTTGGGCTGGTAAAGTGGCTAAGTGGTGGAGTGCTTGCCTCGCATGCATGAGGCACTGGTTTGATTCCTCAGCACCACATAAGCAGAAAAAGCAGGAAGTGGTTCTGTGGCTCAAGTGGTAGAATGCTAGCCTTGAGCTGAAGAACTGAGGAACACTGCTCAGGCTCAGAATTCAGGCCCCACTACCAGCAATATTAGTATTACTATTATTATTTCCATTTCCTAACAAATGGGTCAATGTCATTCTTTCTGATGGAGGCATAGAATTCTACTGTGTAAATATACCACATTTTTTTGATCCATTCATCTACTGAGGGGCATCTGGGTTGGTTCCATAACTTACCTATGCTAAATAATGCTGCGATAAACATAGTTGTGCTAGTAGCTTTAGTATAGCCTTGTTTGTGATTATTTGGGTAAATGCCCAAAAGTGGGATTGCTGGGTCATAGGGGAATTCTAGGTGGAGTCTTTTGAGGAACCTCCATACAACTTTCCAAAGTGGTTGAACAAGTTTATAATCGCACCAACAGTGCAGTAGGGTTCCCTTTTGGGCACATCCCAGTAAGCCAGGCCCAAAGAAATATAGGTCCCATGGTTTCCCTTATTTGCAATAACTAGTATAAGTCTAGGACAAGCAGAAAAGGTCAAAAGCTAAGTACATATGATTATATAAGATGATGCTAAGCGAGATGAACCCCAAGATAAGGACACAAGTGTTTTTTTTCTTTCTTGCTATTGTTTTTAATGTATTTAAAATGTACTTTGTGATTTTTTTGTTTCTCTTGTATGTTATTCCCCCACAATATAACTCCTGTTTTCACTGTATTTAATGTCGGTGCCCTTCATCTTGTATATACATTTTCTAATTTGGGGAGGGAAAGGGAAATAACAAAACGCTGAAATAAGGATACAGGTTGACCCATTGTAACAATGAGATGTACAAGACACTATGTTTTAAACGAGGGAGGAATAGGAGAGGTGGGAAGGGAAGAAATGTTAAGGGACAAACAATGGAGGAGGTAACAATGCTCAATAGGAAATGTATCATTACTCATGTAACTATAACCCCTCTGTACAGTATTTTTACAATAAAAACATAAAAAAGTAAAAAGTAAAATAGTAAAAGGTTTCTGCACAGCTAAAGACATAGTTGCCAAATTAGAAAGACAACCAACCAATTGGGAAAAATATTTACCAGCAACATATCAGACAAAGGCCTAATATCCATTATATACAGGGAGCTCGAAAACTAATCTTCCCAAATCTAATAAACCAATAATTGAATGGGTAAGGGAACTAAAGAGAGATTTCTCAGAATAAGAGATGAAAATAGCAAAGAAACACATGAGGAAATGTTCATCATTCCTGGCCATAAAGGAAATGCAAATAAAAACAACCCTGAGATACCACCTTACACCAGCCAGAATGGCCCAAATCCTACATTCAGCCAACGACAAATGCTGGCAGGCATGTGGAAAAAGAGGAACCCTATTATAGTGCGGGTGGGAATGTACACTAATACAATCACTCTGGAAAGCAGTCTGTCTGGAGGTACTTCAGAAAGCTAAATATAGACCTCACCTATAACCCAGCCATACCAGTCCTAGGCATCTACCCCGAGCAACAGGACCTAAGCTACATGGACACATGCACCTCCATGTTCATTGCTTCACTGTTCACAATAGCCAACATATGGAAACAACCCACATGCTCCATTATAGATGAATGGATAAAAAATTGTAGTATCTATATATAATGGAATATTATGCAGCTATTAGAAAGGACAAAATAATGGCATTCAAAGGCAAATGGATGGAACTAGAATAAATCATTCTGAGTGAGGTAAGCCAAGATCAGAGTGACAAATGCGCATGGTCTCCCTAATATGTAGATGTTAAATCCAAAATGCAAGGAGATATGACAAAATAAACAGGACTCAAGAAACAAAGGACATCTACTTAATTTGTTGTATAATTTCTAAATTACTCCATGTTCTTGGCCTCATATATAGTATATCTATATCTATATCTATATTTATATCTATCTATCTATATATGGGCACATCTGAGGGAAGCTAGTAGGAGGACGCAAAATCAGAAGGAAACAGGGAAATACGACAGAGGGGCCCATCAGCTGCACTGGACATTGATGAAAATGAACTAAGCAACTCAAGGGCAGCAATGGAAGGGAGGTAAAGAGGGAACAGCTTACACTAAGCAAAAGGAAAGAAATGTACCTATCACCCAATGTGGAAGAAATAGTTGTATTGTCCAAGCGTATAGAATTCACAAACTTTATAGACCATGATAATGACAATTTGCCTTGCTAAGGTTTAAAGGTATACGTGACTTTAACTAAGTATCACTATCCCATAAGAATGTGAAAATCTTTGAAATTTATGTAATCACTTTATCTCAATAAAAATTATTTTAAAAAGAATAAAATTTTGTTGATAAGATAAACTCAAGCTTTGCAAAGAGGCAGTTAGATATCCAAGGGTAATATCAGAAAAACAGTGTGGGATAAAGCATGCAAATAGTGGGTGGAAATAGAAGGGAAGAGGTGGCTCAAGTGGCAGAGTGCTAATCTTGAGCAAAAATGCTCAGAGACTGTGCCTAGACCCTGAGTTCAAGCTATATGGCTTACATACATGTACTTATGTAAATATACCAACCCTATATCGGTAGTTTCTTCATTTTCAAGGGTAGAGCTACAATAAAATTGAAGAAGTAACTAGGTTTTACAGTGTTACATGACAATATTGTTTTTAGAAAAAAGGCAGACAGAGAGCTAAAAGTGAAAGTTATCTAGAGCCTTACAAAGCATTTTATGAATGAAGAATTTCAAATTCAATAGTCCTATGACATTGGTATTTATGAGGAAACTAAGATTTAGCAAGTTGGAGTTAACCAAATTCACAGAGCTAGTAACAGAACAGTAGACTTGTCTGCACTGCTTTAAATTATTCTATACTACCTTGTAAGTTATCAGTAAACCTAAGCTGTACCACTAACTTGGAAGAAAAAGTTGGACTCCTCTGCTTATATCCCTTTGCATTGAAACGAGTTTAGGGTTAACCAAGTCATCTTTCTGTATATTTATAAAAAAATATTATGCTACATTTGCATGTAAAAATTTGCTTCTCAATTTGCCAAGGTGCAAAACAAAATAAAATAGTTTCCTTCTCTTAAAACAGTTCTTGTTTCAGTGAAAACTAAGTTTGATATTTACCTAAACTAATATTGGCATGAATCCTCAGAAAATAAATCATACTCAGTATCTTAGTGTTGACAACTGTGTTTGTAAAGAGGAACACTTGGTTGACGGATACTAAGCCTATCAGTAGGTATGAAGCTTTTTTCATTTCCCCAAAAGATTAAAACCAAATTTGGCATTTCGTTGTCCCCTCTTAGAGTGGTAAGTAGACTCTTTTGAAAATAATTCTACTTTCCATAGTGAATGAGATTTATTATTCAAGTCTAAACTCTACACAAAGAGGTATAAACACGAATATTCATTCATGATAAATTTGGTACCCCAAGGCACTATTTCTACATCATAAGTATTTGGATATTATATTACATTATATTGTCTGTCAAGCCACACTTGCAGCCACATTATTTTTATTCATTCCAATTTACATAATGCGTGAAAAGACAATGAAAGGCAAAGGTATGTTCAATTTTAAACACCCCAGGAGGCAAGTTATGACATTCTTGGACCACATTGGTCTAGATAGAAAAGGTGTGTGGTTACTAATCCCCTATGGATCAGACAACAATTCATCTATGAAATAATTAAAAAATGGAGAAAATGTACCTAAGGGAAAATAATATGCAAGAATGTCATTGCTTTCTAAATCATATCCATATTCATGGCAAAGCTGGGGAGGAGGGAAGGATAAAAATTTCCAAGGTGATCACTTAAGGGCCTCAAATAAAATGAAATCAATCAATCAAAAATGAACATAACTTAGTTATTTTTATAGCTTTTCTATTATTGGTAATCTGCAATCTACTAGCTTTGTACTTTTTTTTTTGCTTTGCAAATGCATAGCCATTTTTCTTATTTTTTTAATTGTAAAAAATGTTGTACAGAGGAGTTACAGTTACATAGTAAGGCAATGAGAACATTTTGAGCATTGCTACCCCTTCCCTTGTTGTTCTCCCACTATCCCTTCCCTCCCCTACCTCCCCAGCTCTTCCCCTGACCATCCCAAAGTTGTAAAGTTCATTACCAATATACTGACTTGAGGGTATCCTTGTTGCAATGGGTCATCCTGTGTCCTTGTTTCAGCTTTGTGTTATTCCCCTTCCCGTCCCTGAATTAGACAAATGTATATACAAGATGCAGGGTACCAAAATCAAGTACAGTGACAATAAGGGATATACCATAGGTGGAAGATATATATCATAGGGGGAAGAACGTACAATAGCTTTGTACTTTTTTAAACCTCAGTTTTGCTTATTATTGAAAATAATAATCTCATATGATTAATGCTAGAAAGGTAATAACCACCTTATTAATAAGAGCCAGATGTAGGTTTTGTCAGAATTTAAATATAGCTTTAAATGGTAAGTCTATTAACTTTAGATAGCAATAGAAGTCCTTAATTGAACACTGTCACAGATATAAAAATAGATCTTTTTTTAAGCTTTTTATTCTTATAAGATATGCAGTTTTATGATAATAAACACACAAAATAGGCAGGTTACATATTTTCTACCCTTTCTCCATCAAACCTTGGAACGTTCACAAAGTGCCCAGTAAACCTGAGTTTACATCTGTTTACATCTGTTTTCTATAACAGTCCTCACCAATCAATTATAACTTTGTTCTTAATATTATACATATTTTGTATTTTACTTGAAATTTAACTTATCATGACAAATAGCATGTATGGGACTACACCTAAAACTGTGTTGTGTGCAATTGAAGCCTACCCTCCCACCACTATATAAATGAACTATATAACTGTCCCTTGTGAGGGCTCAGAATTTTCATATGACTATATCATTTCCTAAGAACTGAGGAATTCAAGCTCTAGATGTTATTTCAGTTGTTTTTCTACTCATCACTTTACTATTTTCTTTCTTTTTCATGTACTGAAAAATAATATAGTTGCATTCTACATATGCCATATACATTAACAAGTCACTTTGTAGCTATATAAAAATTTTCATTTATTTTTCAAGGAAAAATAATACTGAAATGCAGTTTCTACAAAATAAAAATGTTAAAGCAAGGCACTAGTGGCACAGAGTTGTAATCCTAGTTACTGATGAGGCTGAGATGTAAGAATCACAGTTTGAAGACAGTCCAGCTAGAAAAAAAATCTGAGATTCTTATTTCCAGTTAATCACTAAAAATTGAAAGTAGAGTTATGGTTCAAGTGGTAGAGCGCCCATCTTGAGCAAAGAAAGGACAGTACCCAGGTCCTGAGTTTAAGCCCTAGTACTGGCACAAAAATAAATACATAAATATTGAATTTAAAATCAACAAAAGGCAATAAAAGTTTACATTCAAGTCCTTCTAAAGAGGTTGTTAAATATGTGAAGCTTTTTCTGGGAGCTTACGCAGACTGACTAACCAGACTACTTTATAAAATTCAATGAAATGGTAAATCTCCTTACTTCTTAGGGACACATTATTTTGATAAAAGGCAATGAAAGATTGCACTTTGAGTGGTGTGCTGAAAACCCTATGTGCTTGGAACTGACTAGACTGGGTATCTATATTATTCCACCATGGACTGCCTGTCTAGACCCGCACACAGCATGTAACCTGCACAAAATACTTCCCTTGGGATTTGGGCTTCACACCTGTAAAATAAAAACAACCAAACAAGTGTCCTTGGCATCACTTTCAGTTCATAAGGGTTTGACCCAATGGTACCAATAGTTAGATGAATACAAGCTTATCAACAATGAAATAATTCTTGAAGTGTCATCACAAAATGAACCAAGTTAGAGATATATGTGTAAGGTATTTTTTTGTATTTAAAAAATTATTTTATTGTAAAGATACTGTACAAAGGGGTTACAGTTACATGAGTAAGGTAATAATATATACTAAAATTTAGAATTCAGTCTTTTTTTTCTCCAAAGAGTCTATTAACAATTAATTATCCAATTTTTTTTCATTAGAAACTTTCAAAATCCACTTTCTTAGCTACCGGGAGGCTGTGATCTGAGGATCATGGTTCAAAGCCTGCCCGGGGAAGGAAAGTCCATGAGACTCTACCAGAAAACTACTAGAAAACAGGAAGTGGTGCTGTGGCTCAAGTGGTAGAGCACTAACCTTGAGCTGAAGAGCTGAAGGACAGTGCCCAGGCCCAGAGTTCAGGCCGCAGGACAACCACCACCAACAAAATGCAGACAATCTAAATATCTCAGATGATATTTGGGCTGTATTCAGCTCATTAGGTTTTTCTTGACATTAGCTGACAAAAATTATAGTTACAATGACATTGTAATAATTAAAATTAGCTTGTAACATGAGCTACAAACGAACAGGAACCAAATTTAAATGTTATATTTCCATTTTTTGAATTGTCTGAAAATGAAACAGTATTACTTAGAGAACACTTGTTCATAAACCCCTTTTCCCTCAGTCAAAGCAAACACAGGATACTAAGACTAAAAGTAAAATAAAACATCAGGAAATGGATACTCAAAAGGAGTGGGGTAGGTGAAAGGGAAAGGGCTAGAGAAATGAAATGGAGAAGAGGAGGGTTAAGTGCACACAAGAATCCAATGTATATCTTATGGAATTAAGAAGAGGGAGGAAAAAGGTGATAGGGGAGGGATAGACTACTGAAAGTGGTGACGAGAATCAAGATATATTGTCTTCATAAACTGCTTTATTAAATAACTCCTTTGTACAACTACTTAATAAAACAAAGAAGTTAGTCAGGCACAGTATAGGGTAAGAATCTCAAGCAGGCACATGAATGTATGTTCAAATCTAATTTACCTAATCTGATTTCAAGACACTGGACTAAGCATAGAAAAGCATCTTCTAGAAGAGAGCTGAGATAAATAGTACCTGGTCAGATTATCCTCCATCCTGTCACATTGTTCTTATCCATCTTTTATCCCTTACATTTTCTTTCTTTTATGTCTTATGATGCTGCATAATTCACTTAATTGTTGTGATTGTTTTTATTGTTTGCCTCTCCTCAACAGAATGCTATGAAAACAGATTATTATTTATTATTATTTTGTCTCTTTAATTCCGTGATGCATCTCAAGTCCTTGAACATACTGTGGCATATCATAGCTATTAATTACTTGTGTTGACTTGCTGGAGAAATGAAGTATGCATTCAATTCTAATGTAGTCAGGTAAAGATCCTGATTGGTTCTCAGCTGAAATCACTGCACAATCGCCATAATGTACACTTCTCATGCACAAGAACAAACACTCTCAGCCGGGCGCTGGTGGCTCACGCCTGTAATCCTAGCTACTCAGGAGGCTGAGATCTGAGGATCATGGTTCAAAGCCAGCCCGGGCAGGAGAGACTGTGAGACTCCTATCTCCAATAAACCACCAGAAAACCGGAAGTGGCGCTGTAGCTCAAGTGGTAGAGCGCTTGCCTTGAGCTGAAGAGCTGAGGGACAGCGCCCAGGCCCAGAGTTCAAGGCCCACGACCGACCAAAAAAAGAAAAAAAAAAGGCTTTAAGAACAAACACTCTCAGGCCAGTACAGTTGATAAAGTTCATTCAAAACTTAGTTCAACATTTCAATTTTCTGTTATGAAATTTAGTCATTGTGGTTGTCATAACACAGTACAAATGTACTCTACTCAAGAAAGAAGAGCAGTTAACAGATGAACAAAGTGAGTTACTTCAGCGAAATCATGGAGATAGAATATTTTTGGGGTATAAAGTGTTGTCTCCATGAAAGTATCGTCCCTTGGTCTCTCTTTATGAAGGGCTCAACGGCTATGTATGTGCACATGAGCATATAAAATTATGCTTATTGAAATGAACTCCAAGAAATGGATATAAGAGGTTTTTTTAATTGTACTGTTTGTGGTTCTTTTTCCCCACTTTTGCTTTTTTCCCCTTTGGTCTCTCTTTTTTATGTTTGTACCCTATGTTTTGTGTATAATTTTATCTAATTTGGGGAGTAGAAGGGGAAGCACAGAAATGGTGGGACAAAGGGTGAACCAATGCAACAACGATACTCACTAGACACTATGTTGGAAATGAACTATACAACTTGGGGGGAGGTCAGGAGGAAGAAAATGAGAGAGGTGGGTGACACTGTTCAAAAACAAATATACTCATTACCTGACTTATATAACTGCATACCCTCTGTACATCATCTTCACAATCAAATTAAAAAAAATAAAGTGTTGTCTCTGAAATCATCTTTCCATTTGGCAGTTTGGAATTTTAATTCAAGGCCTTCTGCTTGCCAGGCAGGCACGCTATTGCTGATCCACAACTCTAGCCCATTTTGTGCTGGTTATTTTTCAAGATAGAGTCTAGATTCCTGCCTGGGAATGTGCCTGGATCTGATCCACTTATTTCCTGTTGTAGCCAGTTGACAGGTTCGCTCATTAACATCCTCCCCAATCTCAGCTCTTCAGGTAGTTAGAAATGTGGTATGAGTCACCTGTAATTGAGCCCAGCTTCAATTCCATTTTAACATTTGATTTTTAAAAATTTTTTAACAAACTTGAAATTACCATCTATAGTTTACTTATTCAAAGCATAAGACCAATGTCCTGATGACGTATAGTAATGTCTGGTCTACACAGTCATATTCCATGGATACAGCTAGGATTATTCTAGTAGCAGCAGACAAAAGATCCTTTTGAACAATCTTTAATTTCTCAGGTGATACAAGGAAACTTTAGCCTACAGGTCTGCGATCTACTAGGGAGAAAAAAATTAAACTGGAGAAAGTTTATGTAAATTGGAAGGATTGGCAGATCTAGTTTAAAAAATGCTACTATAAATATAGCTGGTGAATTAAATTTTCATTTTTGAATGTTTTCTCCTTTTACAAGCCAACATATATGTGATTTCTTCTTCGTTTTATGTATGTCAGAAAAAAATGGGATATTTTCATTTGTAATTTTTTTCACGCTTTGCAAAGTTTGCCATCACAAGCCACTCTGCATTTATTACCAACAGGTATCACATTAGAAAAGCAATTCAGTGGTATTCCATTTCACTTGTGAAGCTAAGCAGCTTTGCATTCTAAGTACTCTGAGTTAATAGGACTATGTTTGAAGGATATATTACCAGGAGCTGGAGTTACCTAGTTGTTTCTTACTGAACTTAGGACTCTGCAAAATGAAGGCAGGAAACCTGCTGTGAGGAGGATAAGAAAATTATTGTAATCTACATTCCTAAATTGAATGAGAATTTTTGCTCAGCAGAAACCTCTTGACTGCAAAACCTCTGAAATTATATCCTGCTGGCAGGAATACCTGTTTGGGGGTGGGTGGAGTCTGTATGTTCTACTGTTCCTCAAAGCAAATTTTAAGTAAACATTTACAGCCTTACTGAGTTTTCTATGTCTCTTCTCAAAGAGAAACAACTTGTGATCCCTTTATACTACTAATACAAAAAATTGTGATTAGGTACTTTTTGGTTAATAAGTATACTGAGATTTGAATTCAGGGCCTCAGACTCTTACTTGAGCCATATTACCAACCCTGTTTTGCTTTAGTTATTTTTCAGATAAGTCATGATTTTTGCATGGAGCTTGGACTGTGATCCTCCTATTAACATTTCGTTTTTAGGTAAGATTGCAGAAATCTGTAGCCACAGCTTGTTTGTTAAGATGGAATCTTAAATTTTTCGCAACTGGTCTCAAACCATGATCTTTCTGTTCTCTATCTTATTAATAGGTGGGACTGAAGACAAGATTCACATGCTTGGCCCATTTTTAATCATTATTGATACAGAATTCCTTTGTCTTAAAGATGAATTTCAATTTTTGTGTGTGCCAATTCTGGGGCTTGAACTTGAGGTATGTGTGGTCTTTGAGCTTCTTTTGCTGAAGACTAGGACTCTACCATTTGAGCCACAGCTTTACTTCAATTTTCTTTTTGGGCATGGGGGAGGGCGATGGGTAGTTCTTATTGGAAGTGAGTCTCACAGGCTTTCCTTCATGGGATGGCTTCACAGCTTCTTGAGTAGCTAGAATTATGGGTGTGAGCTACCAGCACCTGGCTTTCATATACAAGATAACTCATTAGAGCTACTTTACCACCTAAAAGTAGACATTGTATTTCTTGGAATGTTTCCTGATGTTAAACTTATTTTCTGAAAATCTGGCTAGGGTAGCTTGGTATAGTTTCTAGAGATTTTGGTTTTTTTTTTTTTTTTTTTTGGTTGAATGGGGCTTGTCCTCTAATAGTTGTTTCAGAAATGGATCATGATAATAAAAGTTCCAAGTTCTCTCATAATGATGGTAAAATTATTGTGTCCCAAGGTATCTTATTTATTATCAAATATCTCAAGTGTTACTAGCTTTTTTAAAAAAAGTTTTTGTCCAAATTCATCTCCTTGAAAACTTCTAATAGATTCTTCTATAGTCTCTTCTATATAAAAATCTTTCAAATAAGCCAAGTGCTGATGGCTCACGCCTGTAATCTTAGCTACTAAGGAGGCTGAGATCTGGGGATCATGGTTCAAAGCCAGCCTGGGCAGGAAAAGTCTGTGAGACTCTTATCTCTAATAAGCAACTCAGAAAACTGGAAGTGGCGCTGTGGCTCAAGTGGTAGAGTGCTAGCTTAACCTTGAGCTGAAGAGCTGAGGGACAGTGCCCAGGCTTAAAGTTCAAGCCCCAGGACTGACCAAAAAAAAAAAAAAAATCTTTCAAATACTTCCATAATCCAGGATAAAAGTAAGAAGACATTTAAGTAAAGTTCTTATGGACAAAAAATATCTCTAAATCCTTTTTAGTGGACAATATTTTGTTTATTCTGCTAGTATAAGTCACCATGTTACCCCTGCCATTCCTGAATATTCTCATATTCCATTTTGCAAGCAAGTTGAGAGTGATAATTTCAGAGCTATGGGGGTCATCTTGGGAAAAGGTGAAGGAAGGTGGGAAGAAAGTGGGAAAGAGAAAGAGATTCCCTTAAAGCCAGGCCACTAGTAGGAAGCTGAGCTGGGCTTTGAATCCAGGTGACCTCCAGGATAGGGACCTTTCACCTTCACTAAGCCCACCAGAAATGCAGTGATGAGAAATGCTTCCACATACCAAGAGTATGTACTCTGTGTATGATGCCCTGTCACACAGGAAAATTTTCCTAGGGTCTGATCATTATCATTTCATTCCATATTCTAGCTACAAAATGGCAAACGGATAGCAGCAATGTTCTTTCCCTGGGTTTTCTGTTAAATCCAGAAACCATCATTTTTTACTTTATTTTTCTTAAAAATGAGAAATTTCTGATGAATGAAGATTCAGTTTTTCTAACTCAAATTCTCTAAATTATTGTCTTGAAATGTAATTACATAGTTTAGGCTAAAAATATAATGCCAGATTCTATCTTCAAATACACCACCTACTCTCTAACAGCAGAATTTGGCCCTAAAAATCCATTAACAAATATTGTCATTAAACTAAAGAGATAATTACTTTGGACTGGGATAGAATGAACAAAATAATAGGCCAACCACAGCTGGTAGTCATAATGGTAACACTAACCATATGTTACACCAGAGATTTAGAGAACAAAGACATATTGACACCCATGTAACCAAACATGTACAATTATTCTTCAAATAGAACAACTATTATAGTTAGAAAATTCATGGAAGTTCATTACAATTATCTGATACATGAAATAAAATCAAAGGTATTAACTATTTTAGTTTGACATTACCAATGTTTAAAAAAGAGGGACACATGGAAACTTTTGTTCTACTGTGATATTCCAGAAATAAATAATTATGTAATTTTTTAAATTAAAATGGAACTACTGTGCTTATTCTTAAATAAGTTTAAGTCACAAGAGCCTTTATTTTAAAACTACCCTTAGCACTAGGACTTCCTTATAGCCCTTACAGTGAATTTTCTGATAACTGAATAATGGCTCAGCCTTTTAAAAAAATTGTAGAATGACATTACAAATATTTCCTTGAGAAAAAATGTTTTACAAACCCTGAGAAGCAATTAAAGATCAGCCATAAGTCTACCAACCAAGGGTAAGCAGTAATATTATTTTGATTAAATAATTTTTTCCTTTTGATTTTTCTCCCTCTGAATATTTCCCATTTAATGAAAAGAAGGCCATATCATAATGTGATTTTATAACCTCTTGTATTCATTTACATATATTATAAATATTTCTCAGTGATCATAATATTTTTACCATATAAATTTTAATGACTTCCCAACTTGTTGAGAATAATAAATACATTTTAATATTTTTGTGTACTCCTAAATTTCATTATTATACAATTTCATAATTATACTATTGCTCCCAAGAGCTTCTTACATATTTAAGTCTACATTCTTCTATACAGATGATTCCAGATGGCTGTGCTTTTTGAAAGCTGTGTCTTAACTTTTGATTCATTTTCTCTCAAATTCAGATTTCCAGATGAAGTTGGCTAAGCCTGAATTTAAGCTAATTTTTCTGTGTTCATGTCTAAATTAATGAAAAGAGAGATTATCCATTGATAGCTAAAACAATCATTTTGAATTCAATTATGCTTATAAATAAATACTCATATTTTTATGTCAGTAAGATTTTTCTTTCTTTTTCTTTTATTTTTAAATCTTGGGACTTGAACTCTGAGCCTAGGCATTGAGTTTGAACCCTTTTGCTCAAGACTAGCACTCTACCACTTGAGACACAGTGCCACTTCTAGTTTTTTCTGTGATTAACTGGAGAATCACAGATTTTCCTGCCCAGGCTGGTTTCCAACTGTGATCCTCAAATCTCAGCATCTCTTAACTAGGATTACAGGTGTGAGCCACCAGTGCCTGGCCATAAAGCTTTTTCTTATAGACAAACATGCTTCTCTTAGCAAGAAAGGGTAAGGAAATCAGCACTGAAAACACTTTCTTGATTTCTGAGGGGTAAGTCTTATCTGACCAGATTGTTGCTTTCTGTCCTTTGTACTAGAGTTTTACAGGACATGTTTGGAAGAGAAAGAAAGCTATTATACATTGGGGATAAGACTCTAAGACCTCAGCCATCCATTTCTTTTCTAAAACCTTATGCTGTAGTGATTCTAGAAAGTTTCTGACATTTACTCTCTGGTTGTATATTGTACTTCTTGGGTATTGAGATGTCTCATTTAGTTCTCTGAAACTGTGTTGAAGTTTTCTTTAGGGAAACACAATTGAAGATGAATGCCTGTCATAATAAATGTGATTCAATTACAAACATAATTCCATCCTCTCTCTATCTGCTCCTCTGCAAGGAAAAAATAATAAAAGGGAATGAAAGAGAGAGAGAGAAACAGAGAGAGGGAGAGAGGGAGAGACAAAGGGAGAGATATAGGAAAAAGGGAAGAAGGGAGAAATGAAATAGAAAAGTAGTTTTTATGTTTTTTAAAGTTTGTTTTAAACATTACCAAAATGTACTCTGAAAGTTTTATTGTTTTATTTGGGAAACTTATCTAGCCATAAACTTACAGTTTACATTGTCGGATTTGTGATTTGTACATTAAAATGTAATGCTTGCATGTGGCAATCTTAATGCTGAGAATGATGCTAATAACAAATGCATGTGAAATTATTATTATAGTTGGTCTAATTCAGTATATCTTCATTTTGATTATTAGAAAATAACTGGACATTATTTTACAGATACGAATATATTCAATTTCTCATGTGTAATTTTTTTATGTCATGCATAAGGCTTAAAGTCAAGGTCTCAGTGATGTCACTCAAAGTGGTGTTGCTCAAAGCCAGTGCTCTACCAGTTGAGCCACAGTTCACTTTTGGCTTTTTTTGTAGTTAATTAATGGTAGGAAGTTAATGGGCTTTCTTGTTTGATCTGGCTTTGAACCATGATCCTCAGATATCAGCCTCCTGATGATTGGATTACAGGTGTGAGCCACTGGTGTTCCGCTCTTATGTGTAATATTGATAGCTAACATGCACAGTTAATTGATGCTAGAAGGATATATTTCTTTTTGAAGAAGATCTATTTATTTTTTTCCATATTTTATAAGCAAGAAATTTGATTCGATGTAAATAAGGACATGCAAAGACACACAGAGTGGGGGGAGGGAGAGGATAATGTCTATAAAGCTGAAATTTAAAGGATTTTCATTAAAACTTCATTTGCTACTATAAAATCCCATCCTATTGAATCTTTAAGCAGCTATCACTATTTAAAGCATTTTTGTTAGCATTAATTAGTTGTACAAGGGGGTTTCCTTCTGATATATCCATATATACATATGTGCCTTGATTCAGACTTATCTCTATTTCTCTCTCCTCTCTTCCATCCCTTAATCATTCTCAACAGTTTTATTATTTTGACCATATATACCATCTCTCACCCTCTCTATTCTCCCTCCTCTCTCCTCCCCTCAGGAGATGCTTCACCTGAATATGTACTATGTTTCTACTGATCATTTTGTTTGTTACAATAAGAAAATATAAACCCCTTATAAGCTTAAAATTACAAATGGAAATAAAGCTGTTAAATGAGATACAGGGAGCAGAAACACCATAAAGTGATATTCATTAAATGTGCATGTAATCCATCATGAGTATTTAGTGATTTATAAATTCTTATCTACCAAGAAATCGAAGTAATAAGAGCTAAATCTAATCTTTAACTAAATCTAAGCCTGAGTTTTTACATGAAACAAAAAGATGCATCCCTCAAAATATAAAAAATGCTTAGCCAAACCTGGTAATTACTCATTATTTAGAAATTCCTTCTAATTAAATCCAATAGCCCCAAATATCTGAATAAATTAAAATAGTACCCAGGACAGTGTAATACCTAGAGAGACCAAGACGAGAGCTACCATTTGGAAAGATATAAGGACCACTGGGAATTAGCTCAATGTATTCAACTTTAACAAAGAAGATTGATGAGAATTATTAATTCAAACGAGAGAATAAAGATGGAGTGCTTAGTGCCTTTGTGCTAACATTACTCCTTGTTTATTCTTTTAAAGGAGTAAGCAGTATATAAATCAAGTTACACATAAAGTTTGAAAATGTAAAGAATATAATTTTGAAATCCAGTTTCAATGACTCTTAAAGACTCCAAACACATTACGATCAATTAGGGCTGAGTAAATGCAACCAATCAGATTCCAGTGCCATCTCCTAGCCCAAGTGAATCAAAGTCTCTGTGAAATATGTCCAAAAGCATGCACTGGAAAGACATCAACTGTCACTCTCATGTATGAAGTAGATCGTCAAATAATGAGAATTTCCATTGTGCCTTGCTTACACTTAAATCCACATAGCATTCTGTAATGTTAAACTTTGCACATAGTTGTCTGTTTGTTGTAAACTTAATAACTTTACTTTAGTATGTATATATGTGTATATATAGGCATATATATTAATATAGTATTCACTTTCGACATAAACAGCAGTTTCACAAGAAAGCAAGTTACCTTTCAAATTCTCTTACCTTCAAATCTTTATGCTCATCCAGAATGTTCTCTAAATGTACGTGATGATGATGGAATGGGACTCAATTTCCAAGGGTGTTAATGCTGGCTGCAGAGACTCTGCATGTGGACAGCAGAAGTGCTTCTCAGAAGCTTATCTGATTATCTCTAAACAGAACAGAAAAACAAATCATTGGTCAACGGCAATTCATAGAGAATCTGCTATGGAGAAGGTTATTTTCAGTAATCTGTCAGTGTTACTAAATTTAACCTTGGCCTGGGTTCACTACACCCAAATTTAGCACGGTTGTCATTAAAAATTTCATGTCATTGTGAAGTCAGTGTTGTATGATGCAGCTGCCTGCAGAGAATTCTGGTACAAGTCCTGTTGTTTTAATTGACTATTTTTTCTAAACATTGCATCAGGTGGGATAATTACCAATTTTAGTTTTTGATATTCAGGAAGGTACTTCATTTCGGTGCTGGATTTCTTTCTAAGTCAAGATTGATGAAGTCTCTTGGAAATATAGCTTTATGTGAAAATGTCATAACTTGTGAAGGATGTACTGGGATATTTTTACTTAATCACTATAAAATAATCTGGTAACTCTGCTATATTTTCTTCACATGGAAAATGCTTGTCATGATAATTAACCATGAAAAAAACAAAGATAATTAACCATCAAGAAAGATAATATCCTTTCTAGTCAATATGTGTTGGCTACTCAGGGAAAGCAAGCTTCTTTGTTGAATGCGTTAAGCAGAAGTTGGTAGTAGTTAATAGAAAAAAGAGAAGAAAACTTTTAATTTTTAAACTGGCACTTGAGAGAGGACGCAATTGTATGGATAAATATAAGGTCAGATAAAAATGACAAGAGTGACGGCATATGCAGCACAAAGAACAGCCTATAACAGTAGTTCTCATGGGAAATCTTACTGGTTGGTTATTCAACCACCATTTCCAACTGTCTTCCTCTTTGCTATGTCTCAAATACAAGAGTCATGTAACCTTATCCTGGGACACAATGTGAAGTATGCTGTGTACAAAATTATGACTGAGAGCTTGGCCAGGTGGCTCAAGCCTGTAATTCTAGCTATTTGGGCGGTGGAGCTCAAAGGACTTGAAGTTCAAGGTCAGCTCACGAGGGCGAGGGAGATCATAATACTCCATCTCAACCAATGGCTGTCACAGAGGCATGTGTCTGTCATCCCAACAGTGCAGGGAAGCACAACCAGAAGGACCATAGACCAGGTTAGCTGGGTATAAAGCTAAACTCTATCTGAAAAATAACCAATCCAAAAAGAGCTGGCAGAGTGGCTCAAGTGGTATACAGAACCAACATTAGTATTCTTCCACCCCTTCTCCCAAATACTGGCAGAATTTGTCTTACTCATAAAAAGATTCTACTTCTTTTCTCTCTCCCACACCATTGTCTGCCTTGAATGAAGTTGTGTCAGTTGAAGAAAGAATAGCTATCTTCTCACATGACATAAAATACAACATAAATCCAGAGAAATGAAGATTATAGACATTATGACTGATGAGAAGCTGAACCAACCCCATTGCGTCTGGAATTTTGCTTTATTGAACTGCTGGGTTTTTTTATTCCATTTTGGTGGTTGACAACTCAAAAATCACTAAGAAGTCAGTGCCACTACAATGATTGTAGTGGTATCTCTTTAATTTCTTAGGGTGTAATCTGCAACAACAACAACATCTCATTCACTGGAATCAAGAACAGGCTTTACTTGACTGAGTAAGAACTCTGACTGATTGGCAGGGAAGGTGACTATGGGGAGAATAAAAGACAAAATAACTAGTTACAATGAAAGACTTCTTTTGGTCTTCCATCATGCATTTTTGTTTCCTTCCATTATATTCTCCTTATGGGATCTAGAATGATCTTGTTGAGGGTTACAGTTATGTAAGTTATATAAGTCAGGTAATGAGTACATTTCTGTTTGAACAGTGTTACCCCTTCCCTCATTCTCTCCCAGATTTTCCTTTCCCAAGTTCCTCTCCCCCCACAAGTTATATAGTCCATTTCCAACATAGTATCTAGTTGTTAAGTATCACTGCTGAATTTGTTCACCCTTTGCCCATATTTCTGTGCTTTCCCTTCCATTCAAATCTGATAAAATTATATATAAGACAAGTGGTACAAAAATCAAATACAATGTCAAAAGGCAATAAATAAAGAAAAAACAAAAGAATTGCAAACACTACAGTAAAACAATCCTCTTGTTTCCATTTCTTGGAGTTCATTTCAATAAGCATCATTTTATATGATCATATGCACATAGCTATTAAGCCCTTATGATAATCTCCTAAGAATATCGTCCTTTGATCTTACTGTGTATGTTTAGAGTGGTGTTTAATTAATCATGTTCAAGTGTAATTATTTATCTTTTACTATCCATTGGGTTTACCTGTAGATTTATATGCACATTCTAATTATTACAGATAACGGAAACCATGTCAGGCTGCACTAAAGCCACCAGCACAACTGTGTTCATTCCAGCATTGTTTATCATAGACAAGATATGGAATCAACCCAGAGGCCCCTCAGTGGATGAATGGATTGAGAAAATATGGTATATATACACATGGAACTCTATGCTTTCACTAGAAAGAATAGCATTGCCTCATTCATAAGGAAATAGAAAGACTTGGAAAAAATTATACTAAGTGAATTAAGCCAGACCAAAGAAACATAGGCTGAATGTTTACCCTCATCTATAATAATTAGAATTTGCTTATAAACCTACAAGTAAACCCAATGGTTTGTTTCTTTGTAAGAGAGTCTGCTTATCTAGATCAAGCTGGCCCTTGAACTACCATCTTCCTGGCTGTTCTTCTCATGTAGTCACCAGGCTCAGGTTTAGAATGATATTTTAAAAATGCCTTCCATAATTCTTAGGATACCAACTTCACATTTTTGTGTTTTTTATCATAGGAACCTATATACCCACCCTCATTTCCCTAAGCAATAAGGAGCCTTTATTTATCTAAGTTTACATACAAACAGCACCTACCACAATGCTTAATACATACTAAGAAGCTAATAAACATCTGTTGAATGAACAAACAACTGCATTGTAATAACTTGTGAATAATCTTGCATTATTAATTTTTCCTTCATATTTGATTTTATGAAATTCTTATAAATATATATGGAGGCAATGAACTATCACTCATTTCTTTGGAACCTATAGCTGAATGCCATGGAAATAATAGAGGTTAAGAACTATGTAATTTTATTGATATAATTGTTTCCTTTTTAAAAAGTTGAAGTTCATAATCTTTCAGTTGATAGGTTTTCATTGTTTTATGTAAGATTAGAAATAAACAAGGGAAAATATATTATTGTTCTGCCAAGTGGAAAGAATAGGAAATTTGTCTGATTCTATACAGATTAATTATAAAGAGATTATGTATATGATAAAGAGAAACTGACAAACCTTGAGCTAGAAGGACAAATGCTCATGCATCATGTTTGATAATTCCAGTGTCACATTCTCAAATATTGTATACATTTCTTTTCAGATATAATTTATATTTACAAAGGAAAGCCAAAGGACTAGGCAATGTGGTAAACATCTTCAATCTCTGCTGCTTGGGAAACAGAGACAGGAGGATCAAAAACATATCTCAAAAACAAAGTGGTCTGTTGGCTCATGCTTGCGGTATCTGGGAGGGAGTGTCAAGGTCTGAGGCCAGGCCCTGTAAAGTTTAGTAAATTCCTCTCTGAAAAATAAATTCAAGTCAAAAGGATTCAGGGTATGGCGTAAGGGTCAGGGCTTATCTGCTTAGCAAGCTATAAGTTTACTCTCCAGTACTCCCCTTCAAAAATCTAAAACACAAGTTCAAAACTTATAATAACTAAAAGCTATATCATCTCTAAAAACTATTGATTAGTGTGGAAAGTAGTTCCTCATATACAAATATTTTTATATATTAGAAATTTACCTGTAAAGAGTAAAAAGAGCTTTAGGGATTCAAAGGAAGAGATAGAATGGTAAAATGTTATCATATATGATACATATTGACCTCACAGACACAAGAATTCTATGAACAGTTTCCACAGGGCTTCTACCTGTATTGCTTATGGGTAGAAAATGTTTTCCAAACTGGAGACAGGTAGATAAAGTTTACAATTAAAGAGATCCAGAAGATGAGAGGCCAGGAAATGTAAGAGTAGATTATGAAAATTTTGTCCTTGAACAAAATTCTTGAACAGGATTCATCTTCTGGGTCCTTAAAGGCATATTTCTATAAGGATTAATTATCTTTGAGTTTCTATAGAATATTGTTCAGTTATAAATACATTCTCTTTCTTCAGAGTAGTCAATCTGTTGAGGTTTTAAAAGTCAAAAGGCAGGAAGGCAAAGAAGTAGGCAGGGAGGGAGGCAGGAACGCAAATGAAAGGGAGGAAGGAAGGAAGGAAGGAAGGAAGGAAGGAGGGAGGGAGGGAGGGAGGGAAGGGAGGGAGGGAGGGAGGAAGGGAAGGAGGGAAGGAGGGAAGAAGGGAGAAAGAGAGGAAGGAAGGAAAAAGGAGTAGGAGGAAGGAAGGGAGTAGGAAGGAGTAGGAGGGAGGGATGGAGGATCCTTCATGAAATGAGTCTTTGCAATGACTACAAATAGTTTTCTTTAAATAGTCAGACAGCAGGCTATTTTATACTTTTTCCTTAGAGTACTAAAAGGTATTTTAGGAAAGTAGTGAATCATGATTTAATACTCAATTGCTTTTCAAGCAAAATAAGAAATTCCACTAGGATGTTAGTCATGATTGCATTTTCCCTATAATTTAAACTCTAAGTGGTAGGCAGAAGCAGTACCATTTATTTTGGTTCTCTTCACATAAAAACTCTACATAATAAGTTTAACTGAATGACAGAAGGGTAGATTCTTACATTCTGTTTCTTTATACATGTATCTTCCATGGAGGAGGAAATGTTGTTCGGTTATAAATACCATTTTCATGGAGAAAATTCCACTTGTTAAACTTTTAGTACTATTTGCAAATTTCTGAATTTTTTTAACAAAACAGGGCTCATTCTTTTTCCTGGAAAATTGATATTCGATTCTTTAAACACTGATTCTTTTGTTAAGAATATGGGACTGTTGGAAGAGAGCAAGGGAAGGGGCAATATAGTCTAAAAGGAAATGTACTCTTTAACTGACTAATGGAACTGTAACCCCTCTGTACATCGCCTTTATAGTAACAATAAAAAGTTTAAAAAATGAGACTGATTGTTCAAATACTTTATATATAGGTGACTATATAATGGTGAATACTTTTTCTTACTCCTTGTTCAAAGATGCTAAATAAACCACGACAGCGTCTGTCCATGAAAAGTAAAATACCGTCTTTTAATTATGAAGATTTCTCAAGGAGACTAGAAATAGGATGATATGACAAAACTAGACAAGAATACACATTCATGATTCTTCTTAGGTGCTCAGTTTTTGGTGATTGTCCTCAGTCAGTGAGTAACTAAGGACTCTAGGAACAACTAAGGCTCTACTAACAAGATCTGAAAACAAGGTCATTCTAAGGAGATTGGAATGGACTATGGTTAGAAAAGCTGAATTTTATTATAGAATAGAAGGGATGGTTAGGTAAGAGTAGTCATTTTTTGTATCTTTTAAGAAAATCCATCTCTCACAAACCAATTCTTATACAGAATCTAGAAACCTGTGGAAGATGGTTTGACCAACCCAGGCTATGAGAATGGAAAGTGGATAATACAGGAGTCAGAAGTTACTTGTGTTGATCAAAATGACCAGAATCCCGTATCTGCCTAGCACCAGGAGAATTCACTTATTCAGGCAATGCCTCAAATTCTTTTTGCTTTGCATGCTGGATCTTTTACCTCTACCTACATTTATCACTCAGTGCCTTCCAGGCCAGAGAAGCAGTCTGGGAAAAGGAGAGAAATAATGCCAATGTTTTAGAAATGGCTGTGTGCAAGAGTGTCCCACTCATGACCTGACCTTGCAATTCAGGAACTTCAGTTCCTTCTCCAGAATGAGACTGTCCTCTTGTGCCAAATTCGCATGCCTGTAGTGGGAAAATTTGCACCCGGAAACCCTAGCAAACTCCAGAAAGATAGTTCTATTATGACATCACTATAGATAGTGGAAGTCTATCCTTAGCTTACAAATTCTTCATTCTGATTTCTGCTATTAGATCCTTTCTAATATTTTAAAAAAGTGATCAGCCGGGCACCAGTGGCTCACGCCTATAATCCTAGCTACTCAAGAGACTGAGATCTGAGAATCAAAGTTCAAAGTCAGACTGGGAAGGAAAGTCCATAAGACTCTTATCTCCAATTAACCACCAGAAAACCAGAAGTTGCACTGTGGCTCAAGTGGTAGAGCACTTGCCTTGAGCTGAAGAGCAGAGGGACAGTGCCCAGACCCAGAGTTCAAGTCCCATGATCAACCAAAAAAAAGAAAAAAGAAAAAAGAATCATTAAAACCCAAAATATTTAGACATGTCTCTGTTACATGATGATGGTAATTTGTATAAACCACACAAAGTTATATAAAATGATATTTCAGACAGACAGTTTAGAAGGTCCTTATTAAATTTTTGTAATTGATAAAAAATTGAGTATATACAGCTCTATTCATACTCTGTGGACTATCCTTACACTTATGAGCCTTTTCTTATTTAAATATTTATTCTTTTTTTTCCCCCAGAGCTGAGGACTGAACTCAGGGCCTTGCGCTCACCAGCCAGGTGCTCTTCAGCTGAGCTAACCCCCCAGCCCTTAAATGTTTATTCTTTATTCACAATTAGCTTAAAATATATATTGTATTTGCTTTTGATGCAGGAGCTGATGTTTTCTGTGTTTCCTCATGAGGAGGAATCTGAGTCTGGGGACTGACTGTGTCTTTTCTTTATTCCTCTTTATTCCTGTTCATTGTACAGTGGCTGTTTCATGCCTGATGATCATCACTACAGAAAATATTTTACATGAGTAACAAAAGAGAAAAATGTCCCAACCCTTTATCTGCTATTGTTTTCATTTACTTCTGGCACTGGTAAGACATTACCTTTTGAGCACAGACAAGATGCATTTAGATACGCTTTTCTATCTCTCCACAAGATAAAACATACACCACATAACAATCAGTACTGTAATTTTCTGCTGAATTGAAATATTTAAGAATTTGATGGGCTCAACAGATATACACAGATAGAAAAGACAGATGTCAAAGAACAGGGAACCGTTTAACTATCGTATCTTCAATATGCTGGGGCCCATGCTATCAGTGCTACTTCCTCAAATTGTTTCTCAGGAAGTGACTTACACATAGCTTTAGGATGATTGTTTCTGTGTGTGTGTGTGCCAGTACTAGGGCTTGAATTCTGCGCCTCCATGCTCTTTTTCTCACAGCTGGTACTCTACCACTTAGCCATGACTCCAGTTCTATTTTTTTTCTGGTTAACTGGAGATAACAGTTTTCCAGATTTGTCTTATGGAAATGGCTTTGAACCTAGATTCTCAGATCTCACTCAGCCTCGTGCTTAGGCAGTGTAGGTGTGAGCCCCTGGTGCTTGGTTTTAGAATTATTTTTAAAATGGGGCTTACATATGGTAAAATGATTTGAGGTCCACTTGTTTCACATAAAACCAAAGTTATGAAATAATTTAGAATGCAAAACTTTCATAATCTTCTTTACTTTCACAAACTCCTGTGTTTCACAAAACCCACCACAATGATAAAAGAGTAAGTTATTTTTGGTGAAAGGCAAGGGAGTAAACTATGCTGGTGAGTATAGGAAATCCATGTGTTAATTTACCCAACTGCACAGCAACATTTCTCTGGTTGATGACAATATTGGTTTTCTCCCAAATCAAGATGTGTGGTTCTTTCTGTTAATGTCATTGCCAAGGGAAAGTTCAAATAAGACACAAATGAGACAAAATGTGAATTGTGGATTGTTGCTAATTTTGTTCTGAACTGGGGCTAGGTAATGTGGTTTCTAG
The DNA here is from genome assembly GCF_000151885.1 of Dipodomys ordii. Classification (NCBI taxonomy): domain Eukaryota; kingdom Metazoa; phylum Chordata; class Mammalia; order Rodentia; family Heteromyidae; genus Dipodomys; species Dipodomys ordii. Next base: position 3,596,136 of record NW_012267373.1, on the reverse strand, counting down.
TCCAGGCTTCCCTAAGGATGAAGATAAATCATCTCTTCTTGAAGGATGTTTAGTTTATTTATACATATAAAAAGAGGTTGAATGAAGCCAGAGGTTTTTATCCTTGCACTTTGGAATATACCTGGGTTTAAGAAAATAAGTCCCAGGCCTTATCCTTAAAGATGTTGATCTGAGATGAAGAAACTGAACTTCAGAAATTCCTCAGTTGATTTTAATATTCAACCTCAGTTGAAATTGACTGACTCTTTAGTGCCTAGTAGGGAATGATACTGAATTCGGAAACAAGAACTATTTCAAGTAAGGGCTCACACCCCCTTCCCACATGCTCACAAGGCAGTTTATTCATTAATATGGACTCTCACTTTTGATTATAGTTTCCTACATGAGTGAGACCTAGCTTTCAGTGAGCATATGTAGACCTGGTACCATGAATGTGTATCAGAAAAATAAAATCAACAGGAAAGAAAAAGACATATATACATAGTCAGAATATTAGCTTTCTGAAAGCAATATTCTATCTGCTCAATCATAATGAATAGAAATGCTTTTGGATACTTCATATGTACAACAATTTAGAATGTAAGTTTTATAAACTCTTTTGCTTTCTATCATATAGCGGGAGGAAAAAGCTCATGGCTAAAAATGGTGAGGCCTGATCCAACTAAGAGATAAAAATCTCTTTCAATGAAGAAGCTGCTTAATGCTTATTTGTTGAAAGAATGGAACTTTCTCCTGTCTAATTGCAGTCTGTCTAAAAGGGTTTTCTCAGCAAAATATTGGAAGCTTTTGCTTTGCTAGAAGGATGATGTCTAGAGCCCAACAGTGTGTCACCATGGTCTCCACAAATTCAGGCCAGAAGAACTACTCATGTTTTGGCCAAAGGGAAGAGACTTGGTATACAGAGTGGGCTTCAACATAGGGTTCTTCTTTAACTATATTACCAGCATACAAAAGGATAATAAAGAAGAAGAGAAACTTATGAGTAATCTTAAAGGAACCATGAAAGGAAGCTGAGGTAGTACTAAGCATTTTCTGCTGGGAAAAGCTGTACCTTAAAGAAAAGGCATAGGGCCACATTTTCAGTCTATGTGGCTACCTCTATCTGTGTGTGTATGTGTGTGTGTGTCTGTGTGTGTGTGTGTGTGTGTTTCAGTCTCTACATATCTGTGTCTTTCCCTGTGTCTTTTTATTTCTGAAAATTCCATTGTTCCTTATGTCTGTCTTCAGTCAGTTCTCTTCTGTATCCAGTTCTGCTGAGCAATAAGTAAAATCCAGTCAAGATGCCCAGTTTCAAATGTGTAATTGTCACATGTGCAGTTCTGTTTTAAACATGTCTTACTTGCTCCACTGTTAGACTGGAGGGCTGCTCAAGAGCATAGATCATGTCTTTCCCATTTTGAGCACTCTATTACACTGAAAATTAGGAAATGAAGGCCATCGGAGATTAAATTAAGATTATGGAAAAAGTTATAGGCAAGCTTTCAACTACAAATGTCCTATTTGTGAGCATTTCTGCTTCTCTGTGTGACTGTCATTTGCATGGAGTTCATGATTTCAATGAACACGTGAAAAAATACTCTTTGATTTTTTTTCTGTCATAAATAACTTTCTGTGAACAGGACGCATTGGAACAAGCCTGCTACTTTCTATCCTGTTCATATGGAGAATGTCTACATGTTTTCTTTTGCGGTTCTCTGTTCAGGACACAGACTGAAGCTGTAGTTCAAAACTAGGATGGTAGAACTTTACTCCTATTTACTACCTGTGGGTTTGTTTTTTGTTTTTTTCAGTTTGTAAGACTTCATCTAATCTATGAGGACCATGGCAAGGACAGGAATAGCCTCCCATAGACTAGAGACTAAGGTTGTACACGAAATACTGTCAAATTCTTAGATCCTCCTTTCTTTTTGAAGATTCTCTATATAGAGTAAGTGAATGCATACTGATTAAATTATAAAAAATAGAATCCATTCATTCACTCATGTAACCCACAATTAGTTATTATGTGACTTCCTTTTAAAGCCACGATTATACAAAATTATTAAGTTGCCAACAACCTATTGGTTGATGTCAGCGTAAGTGGTTTTGTCTAATTCTGTATCTTTGGGTAAATTCTGTAGCTTTTACACACAGATGCACACACACTCACACACACACACACACACACACACGTGTGTGTGTGCACATGTACACTCTGCTCCTCATTCCACTAGCCGATGAGTCCTTCTCACTCTTCATTGTTGTTCAATGGAGGTGCTCCCTTTTTACACGGACAGTCTTAGTCCTTGAATTAATTATGATGCTTCTCATGCCAAACTATCTGCTGTATGATACGAAACAGTCTTCTGTAGTCTTCTAACCTCAGGTGGAAGAGGTGGCTCTCCACACCATCATGTTTGCCCTATCACAGTCAGTTGCCTTTCTCACATTCATAAACGACTAATTCATGAAGCACTAATTGGCTCTTAGTTTCATGACTGCTTGGCTTTTTTTTGTTTTGTTTTTATTGTGAAAATACCGTACAGAGGAGTTACAATTACATGACCAAGTACATCTCTTATCAAGCATGGTTGCCTCCTCCTTTGTTTCCCCTTCCCACCCCTTCCCATCCCCCGCTCCCACCCCACACCAAAGTTGTAAAGTTCGTTTTTTGACATAATGTCTTGTACATCTCATTGCTTCAATGGGTCCACCTACATCCCTATTTAAACAATTTGTTTTTTCCCTTCCCCTCCCCAAATTATACCAACATCAAATACAGGGGTTATTCTGTGGGGAAGGGACATACATATTTATAAGATGATTTTTTGTGACTGCTTGACTTTTAACTCATGTATTTATTTAGGCAGTGCCAGGGTTTGAATTCAGCTGACACTGTACCATTTGAGCCACACCTCCAGCTTGGATGGCTATTTTGGAGATGGACTCATGAGTACTGTTCTACCTGAGTTGACTCTGAACTATGATTCTCTGGATCTCAGCTTCCCATGTACTGAAGATTACAGGTGTGAGCCAGCATTACACAGTTTCAACTTACTTTTAATCTCCTTCTGAAAATATCTCAAGGTAATAAGAGGATACTATTTACTTCAATATTAAAATCCAAGCTGTCAGATGCAGGATAGGAGGAGGGGAGAATAGATACCGGCCATATAGCCAATGTACACAAGAAAAAAATGTTTTTTTAAAAATCAGGAATTGTTAACTTGAAATAACCCTGTTACCAAACACAAGGCTAGTATTGCTCTTCCAGTTTAAGCTCTTCACCAAAAAGAGAGAGAGAGTAGATGCACAAATGGATTTTTGTAATTTAAAGTGTAAAAAAACCCACTATGTAATCTGGACTTGCTTCTCTATATAATTATAGTCATTTTCTAAAGTGTCTAGTATGAAAACATAGACCCATAACTGTAGTTTTCAGTAATTTCTCATGAAAACAGCATCTCAGAGTTTACAATCTATTATGCTGGTCTTTGTACTATGTACCCCAAAACTACTTAAACTGTTTGCTGTGGGTGAGTATTGATAACACCAGAGATAAAAGACAAGGATGGGCTGGGTTCACTGAGAGCACTATTTCAAAAAGTATCATCTATGGGGCTTGCCATGTTACCCAAGGAACAATGAAAGAGGAGGGCACTTGCCCAGAGCAGTTTTGATATCAATGGGTTATTCAATCAAAGTAATGAATCACCACTGAAAAGACACATAACACACGGAACAGGATTTAGAAAGAGATTTTGAAAAAGCTCTTTCAGATGGAAACACAGAATTCCATTGTGTATGTATACCACATTTTCTTGATCCATTCATCTACTGAGGGTTATCTGGGTTGATTCCATATCTTAGCTATGGTAAATAATGCAGAATAAACATGGTTGTGCTGGTAGCTTTAGTATGGCCTTGTTTGTGATCATTTGGGTAAATGCCCAGAAGTGGGATTGCTGGGTTATATGGGAGCTCTATGTTTAGTGTTTTGAGGAACCTCCATACTGTTTTCCAGAGTATTTAACAAGTTTACACTCCCACCAACAGTGTAGTAGTGTCCCCTTTTGGCCATATCCCCTCCAGCATCTGCTATTATTAGATTTCTTGATAATGGCCATTCTAACTGGGGTGAGGTGGAATCTCAATGTGGTTTTCATTTGCATTTCTTTATGGCCAGAGAGGTTGAGCATTTCTTCATGTGTGTATTGGCTATCAGAAAAAATTGCATCACCCCATCTGCAAGGAAATGGAAAGATTTGGAAAAATTCATATTAAGTGAAGAAAGCCAGATCCAAAGAAACAAAGATCCCATGGTTTACCTCATTTGTAATAACTAGTATATGTCTAGGGCAGTCCAACCAGATGAGCAGAATAGCTCAATAGCTAGGTATATATGACCATATAAGATGATGCTAATCAAAATGAACTCCAAGGTATGGAAATAAGAGGTTTTTCTTTGTTGTTGTTTTTAACTATGTGATTTCTTTTTTCTTTTGTGTTTTTTTTTAACTATGGTTTATTCCTGTTGTCACTGTATTTCATTTTGATAACCTGGGTTATTATATATACATTTATCTGAATTAGGGAAGGGAAGAGGAACAACAAAATGGTGAGACAAAAGACAGAGGGTGAACCAATGTAATGGTGACACTCGCAAGACAATTGGAAATGACCTGTACAACTTGGGAGAGGGGAATTTGGAGGAGGGAAAATGGGAGAAAAATGAGGGAGGGGTAACAAGTTCAACAAGAAATGTACTTTTTAAAAAAATATTTTTTGTCAGTCGTGGTCCTGAACTCTGGGCCTGGGCACTGTCCCTCAGCTCTTCAGCTCAAGGCTAGCACTCTACCATTTGAGTCACAGCGCCACTTCCAGCTTTTTCTGCTTATGTGGTGCTGAGGAATCAAACCCATGGCCTCATGCATGCAAGGCAAGCGCTCTACCACTGAGCCACCTTCCCAGACCCAGGAAATGTATTTATTACCTTACATATGCAACTGTAACCCCCCTGTGTATCACCTTGACAATAAAATTAATTTTTTAATAAAATTCTTTCATTCTTTTTTTTTCTTTTTCTTTTTCCTTGGGGGGAAGGACTGTGGGGCTTGAACCCAAGGCCTGGGTTTTGTCCCTGAGTCTCTTTGTGCTTAAGGTTAGTATTCTACCACTTGAGCCACCGTGCCATTTCCAGTTTTTGAGTGGTTCATTAAAGTAAGAGTCTCATGGTGACTTCTCTTCCCCGGGCTGCTAAACCATGATACTTAGAACTCAGCCTTCTGAAAAGCTAGGATTACAGGTGGGAACCACTGGTGCATGGCCACTGTTTCACTCTTTAAGCTATGTCTATATACGTAAAGAAAGATTGGAATTCTTTTTAGAGTACAAAGAGAACATCTTATCTCTCATTCTTAACAAGACCCTTTCTCTTCAACTTCAACAGAAAAAGAATTGCTTTTTTTTTAGTTACCCTCTTTGATAAATCTTTCTTAGGTAGTTTAGTTAGTTTCATGCTTTAATCAGATTACGAATAGATAAACACTGTTAACTGTTTCCTTTTTTTTTGCCCCTCCCCTCCTCCATTCCCTGCCTTTGTTATTCCTTGCAATACTTCTACAAGCAAAGTTCTCCCTTTTATCTCCTTTCATTATGCATTCTTTTGATAACCACCTATACTTTTTTAAAAAAACTGATAAGTGCTGAGAAAAATAACTGCCATTCGACTTTTTGATCATAAAAGTTTAGACTCTTATCAGTTGAAGTTGTAATGCAGAAATTTATCTACCTTGTAATAAGAACTCAGGTAATATTCCTTTACTATATTGGTGTTTGCAAACCACATCTTTGTTGACAGTCTTAGAAGCACAGGTAATTTTCCATAAGATTTTGAAAACCCATGTTGGAATGTGGCCAACTTAATCATACTAGGAGATTGGGAAGTTTAGTGACATTGTGTATGTGTATGTGTAATTCAGAGGCATTGGAATAAGATGAAGAGTTGGTGCATAGTTGTATGACAGGATCCAAGAGGAGTAAACACAAACAATTCCCCTTAAAATCAAAATGTGAACTTGAAAAGATTAATTCTCCTGACATTCTCCATTTTACCAGCCTATTCGGTTACATCAATGTATGAGTTACAATTATTTTGCCTGTGTTTAGTAACGTGCCTCTTCATCTATATCTAGGAGATAAAGCTTGGGCAAAACAATCCACCTGGCTCTCCTCCACATGCTTGACATTAAGTGGCAAGTCAGGACCCTCATCTACAATAGCACCTGAGTATGCAGCCAGCATACTAGTAAAGATCGCCACACTGGAACACCACAGGTGAGAAAAATACATGACAACAGATGCAGTTTATGGAGCTGATTTAAGCACAGCCACAAGCTGTGAGGACAGACAGTCCTGCAAGGATGTGGAAATACAATCGCAGTGACACTGTGGAGATCAGTGAACTGCAGGGAAGCCAGCAAGCCCGATTGATTGCTCTGGCACGTAGCAATCAGGGGCAGTGGCCTCATTTCCAAGACAAAATCTAAAGAAAACCTGGTATGAAGAGCAGACTCCCAGAATTCTGGGCTCTGACCACACTAGCAGAAGCCAAGATAAACATGACAAGTATTAGAAAGGAAAGGAAAGCTCCGTGCGGTGTGCAAGCCAGATATCCAGTGAAATACTATGTTTCAAATTGATATAAAAGTAGAAGTATTTGAGGAAAGAGTCCAGAAGGACATCCCATGACTCATAGAAACAAACCTTTGAGAAAGAAAGAGATCACACCTTCAATTTTGTATGCAGGCAAAAGTATATACACTTTTCGGAAACTGTACTAGCCTAGAAATTCTTAGCAGCTATACCCCGCTGTCCAAGGGTATACATACATAATGTTTGATTTATGTTCTATTTGATAGCATCTTTAAAAAGCTGTCTTAATATAACTTTATAGGTAGAGTGCTTATGTGCATAGCCAGGATAGAATTATTTCCATGATTGCAAGCAGAGGCAAACATGTCACAGAGTAATACTGAATGAACTAAATTATCAGGAGAATTATTGAACCCATGTGGGCTCACCTATGAGTTTTGTAACTCATCAAGGTAACATCTCTGCTTAAGCCACTGTGTTTTTGTGAGGATTGAAGTGTTAATAGAGGTGTGCTTTGTAATCCATGGAGCACTACACGCCTATTTTGAAAGGTTTAAAGTATAATCGAGAGGACTTCAATAACAATGCTTACAGCAGACTTTACCACATTGACTATTCTCATCTCAGCTCCAAAAGACAATAATATGATTTGCCTATCTCTTAAACCAAATGAAAAGTCGCTTAACAATAGTTTAGGTAGCATTTATACAGCAATGTTTCCATTAAGAGAACAAAAGCACTAAAAATTCCCTCCTCCTCTTGCTATCTTAATAGTTCAAGGAAAACCATCTTGGTACTCAAAGGCAAATTCTGTTTTGGTTCCTTTGTTTAGACCTTACACAACTTCTCAACAGTACAGCTGGGCACCATTTACCATCTTGTAGTTACTGATAAAGTGCTCCTCTTTTTTCTCTTTTACTCAAGTCATGAAGAGAACCCTTAGAACAGATTTCTCTTCCCATCAATTTGTCACCTTATACAAACAAACAAGCAAGCCAAAGCCCAACAACTTCGATAAAGCAAAGTCTGCTCCTCCTATTGTGACAACAGGAAAAAGAATAGGGCGAGTACATAAGAGAAGCATTTGCTGTTTCTTAATTTCACTTTCTTCTTAAGCTTTATTGTGTTTCCTTTGTCATCACGGTGGAATTTGATAAAGCACTCTAATTCTCATCTTTCAGAATATCCTAGGGTAGTCAGGGAAGTCCTTCCCCTTATTAGTTGTGCAAGGGACCTCACCAGTCTGTCATCTGGCACTGGTGTCAGTTTGTATTGGGAAACCAGCCCTTGAAGCAGTGAGAGTGAACCAAATGGCCCACCTGATTTTTCAATCTTTCCTTAGTGACGAAACCCAAAAACTATTATCACGAAGAATGAGATGGACAATGAATGCAAAAGAAAAGTCAGAAGTATCAACAATGAGTATACCTGATATTGGATTCTAGTCCACAGAACCAGGGTGACTGGCAGAAACACAACTTGGAGAAAAACATTTGAGTTTCACAGCTCATAAGTTACAGATTGGGCGATTTCCTAGCACCAAGGTCTGTTTCTCATGAATACAAAGGATCTACCACTGTCTCATGTGTTTAAAAGTCTGTTGTTTCAAAGCAAATTTAAGCAATTCCTTGGGGGTTAAGTGCTCTGTTTTCTAGTCATTATTCAGCTCTGCCAGAGCCTCTTGGGTACTGCTACCTCTCAGCTTAGCATTTCTATTCTTTATTTAATATCTTAGGTTTTATTTCCCTCTTTGGTATACTGGGTAACTTAGTCTATGTAAGCTCAGGCATGAGTACCACATAGAAATGTTAGAAAATTCAATTTATCATTAATGTTTGAAACCAACAGAATGTTTTTTTTTACTATTGAATGTAAAAACTATAACTTGTCTTTGTTATTAAACAATTAAAGATAAAGTATTCACCATGGGCTCTACCAATGATACATACACATGAAAGGCAAGCTTCTTAGGAACTAGATCTAAAATATATCAGTGAAAATAGAAGATCAACTAATTTCTGACTGGTGAATAAGATGATAAAGGATTCCTAAAGTGAGAATATGTATGTATCTCTAAAGAAGAAGCAAACACTATAACTGACTATAGAAAGTTTTGTAAATAATGTAAAATAATGATGTATGGTCATCAGACCACTGGACATTACTTCATTCATCAGATTGTTTTTTCAACTTCTGTTACTGTTTTGAACTTATGTTTTTTGAACTGTGTTAGACTATGGAAATAAAACTCATAAGTCAAACCAGACAAGATCTCTTTTCTCAAACCACTTATAGTCTAATGATTTGGGTAATTTAATAATGTTCAACACTGAGCAGGATTTTAGAAAAACAAAAATTTTATAATATTTGAAATAAATGTTAATACGATAGGCCTCACTTTCAATGATCCTAATATGTACCAGCCCCTTGTTTATTTATTTATTTAATTGATTGATTGATTTTTGTGCTGCTTCTGAGCCTGGAACTCAGGGCCTGAATGCTTTCTCTGAGTTTTTGTGAGCAAGGTTAGCTCTCTATCACTTGAGCAACAATTCCACTTCGGATGTTTGTTTTTAAATTTAATTTTATTGTTAAGGTGATGTACAGAGGGGTTATAGTTACATACATAAAGTAATGAGTATATTTCATATCAAACATTGTTACCCCCTCCCCACATTTTCTCCCTTACCCCAACTCCTCCTCCCCAAGTTGTAAAGTTCATTTCCAACATATTAGTTGTTTTTAATGCACTGTGTGAAGTTATTTCTTTTTTCTTTTTTTTTTCCTTTGGTTTATCTCTGTTGTCACTGTATTTGATTTTGGTACCTCGTGTCTTGTATACATTTATCTGATTTGTAGAAGGAAAGGGGAAACCACAAAATAGTGAGACAAAGGGTGAACCAATGCAAGTGAAATTACACTTCAGACTTTTTGCTGGTTAATTGGAGATACAAGTCTGACAGACTTTACTGCCCAGGCTGGCTTTGAACCATGATCCTCATATCTCAGCCTCCTGAGAAGCTAGGATTACAGACAAGATCCACTTGCACCTGGCCTTACCAAGTATCTTTTATTAGAGTACTGTGAAAAACAAAAAATGTCCTGCAAGTTCATTATCATCTATTTCAGCCTAACAGCGGAGCTGTCAGCCTGAAGGTATTGATTATTCAACCTTTTGACTATGTTTTCTGTGTACATGCTACTGAAGACATCTATTATACTTTTGGTGGTCCCTGCTAACAACAAGTTTTCTACTAGCTTTTCAGAACTTTGCCTAGACCGAACTTTTTGCCAGTGAAACAAAGAATTTTCCATGGTTTTCTTTTTAGTTAAAAAATGTGATACATACCTAAAACAGTGAATATGTGAAATTTCATGCGTATGCATCCTTCATCAATATGCTTTTAGCACACATATAATAATTAATAACTAATATGTAGGCCCACAGAAACTTCTTACATGTTTCTCTCTATCCATCTTCTATTACTTACACTTCCATTGTATCAACAAATAGAAATATTGCTTTACTCAATCATGCATTCAAAGTTACTAGAAATAATTTGTATGAATGTAAATGAAGAATGACTGAGAAAAGTCCTGGCATTTTTTTCTTGGCCTAAGAATGGAGACACTGTTGTAGTGATACCCTATGCAGTGCCAAAACACTCATTCCCTTAATTGTAAGACAGGTTGGCTACAGACAGCTTAGAACTATGCCCTTTCTTTAACGTGGCCTGTGGCTGAAGAGAATCGACACTGAAGGGTTTATCTAATGACTGGCCATGGAAGCCCGGTCTCCATAGTCCTCAATTTGGGACAACTCCCCAGAGGAAACATTTAGGTCAAAACTCCCTTGGCAGTTTGGAACCTCTGGTGAAATAGTGTTGCTGGTTGAGCTTCTTCTGTCAAATGTTCCTTTCCTCATTTGTATAGCTATATTGGTAAACATTTCCCCAAACGTCATGCACATAAATTCCCTAGGAGTCTGCTTCTGGGGAACTTCTGGGTATTGCAGAAGTTTAAAACAAAGAAGATGAATGCAAAAATAAATAAATATAAATCTAAAATATTTGTATATCCACATCCTTTTTATGCTTTGTAATCATTCAGTCTTTCAGTGGGGCACATAAATATTATTTATATAAGACCTTCTACATAAGGTTACTATATGGATGCCACTTATTGTATAAGATTGAATTTTAAAGAATAATTTAATTTCTTAAGGATTTTCAAAACATGTTTTTGGCAATAAATTCATAGACCAAATACATATGACAGAATGAGATGCAAGCAAGTTAGAGATCTACTAAAAATTTTATTGTATAAAATTTGGGCATATATTTTCTTAAATTTTACAATTTATTGGCTAAAATGTGAAGTAGATAAAAATATCCATAGATAAGAAAAACATTTCTCTAAATAATTTATGTTGCTAATTTTGACATAAAGAAAGAAACATTCCATTCTGTCTTCCCTTAGGTTAAAGTTTGGCTTTTTAAAAAATTTAGGTATTAATTTTCAAACTCTATTTTTATCAGGGGAAGCCAGAAAGGACAGCCATATTTGCTTAGCATCTCTGAGTCGATCCCACGGGTAGCTGCACTCTTCTTTTAAGAACTCTTACTCATAATTCACAGATAGGGATTTAGAAATCTTACAGAGGTAGAAACTGTTCTCTAGTATTTTGAGTGAGCAAATGGAGCAAGGAATATAAAAAAATCTACCAAGTAACTACTTAGACAAATATGAGGAACAGAAGAAAAGCACCTGTGAAATGGAGTTTTCAGCACTAACACCTGTATTTCAAGAATTTTTTCCATGACATTCTGATTCTTTAATTGACACTACAAAGGGCACTGATAAATGAAAAGGAGTATGCAAAGACAAATGTGGGTGTTTTTGATATTAAACAGCATAATGAGAGTGGCTTTAAAACTATATTCAACAGGGAATTACTTTCTCCAGATGAAGTCAGACACAGAAGCCCAAAATGTCAGACAAAAGAAGACTATTTCTGTTGAACACTGAAGGTATGGAGTTAGGGTTATGATAGTGCTTATGCTGTAAGACCTCAGATACCTCTAAGCAATTTGTGGGGATCCATGGTGTGGTACACATGCACCTACTGACTTTGGGAAGCTTGCTGACAGTGAGCACCAAGGGCCAAGATTATATTAATTCTGTTGCTGCTTCTTAGGATCAATTCTCTCATTCCTTCCCTTTTCTCAAATAGTTCAAATTCCCAGCACAAGGTTTGGATGGAATTTCCTTTCTTGTTTCCAGGAGGGACCTGACTGGCTTAATCCAGACAGCATATCTCATCTCTAGCTCATATTAATTAGTTCAGAGTTGATTTGATAGATTGGTATCTGAAAATACATAACCTCAGGAGTTGCTCATTGTTATGCTCAGACAGTAATCCACAGGGCTCATGACAAAAGTGAACACTGAACAAATGGCTCCAAGAACCAAAGACAGAGTCATCATAATGAACTCATTTCAGTCACTTGGTTCAAGAGTCATCTGAAGCTAGAAATCTCTCAATTTCATGTCAAGCTGTTGCCTTAACTTTTCAAGCCAACTATCAATTGGGTTTTCTATTGTAACAGTAAAACACTATAACTGATATCAATTATATTCCAGAGTATGTAGCACACAGGGAGTAGCTCAATATTTTTTGACTTTAAGCATATGAGCTATAGCTTCTAATCTTATGCTTGTCCCTAAGCAACAACTTATTTAATCACTCCAAGTCTTATTTCTTTTATTTGTAAAACAATAGAGCTATTCAGATTCATCTAAATGACTCCATCCCCTATTCTAACATGTCTCTTTGTGCCTTTGTACAGATTATCATCTTTTTGCATCTCAGCCAACCTGCTGGGATATTTGAGTCTAGGCACCTATTCAATTCTGTGAAGGACAACCCACTGCGAAAATTCATCATCTGAGGGTTAAGGTAGTATGGTTCTTCCTTTAGCTGACTACCTGGGAATAAAATTATGGTGACCCTCAGAAGAGAAACAACACTCGAAGATTGGAAATGTAGAATTTATGGGAGAGAAAGTAGGGTTAACGTGGTTTGTTCAATAGTTTGTGAACATTTGTGAAGGGAGATGAAGGCAAGTTCTTGGATGGTTGCAAAAGAAAACTGCGTTACTTGAGGATAATTGAGGTGGTACTTAGAATTGTTAATCAAAAATTTAGGATACTTCTGAGAACTTAGTCAAAATCCATTTTAAAAGGGAAAGGAGTTGGGCCTATGACTCATGTCTGTAATTCTAGCTACTCAGAAGGATAAGACTGGGACGATAATAGTTTGAGGTCAACCTGGACAAAACATTTGTGAGCATCCTTTCAGCAACTATATGACACAGCTTAAGAGGCAGCATACTTGTAAATTGACCTCTTGAACTGAAACATTTGTACAACGACTTGAGGATAATAATAATAAATAAAAGAAATAGAGGATTTACAAGCTTTGTTAAAGTGAAACAAAGAGCTGGATGTGGTGAAATGGGCCTGTCATCTCAGCTATGTAAGGTTCTGAGATTGTGAGAACTACAAGTCCAGGTCAGCTCAGGGCAAAATGTTCCATCCTAGTGGAAGAAGGTGGGTGTGCTGGTGCACACCTGCCATCATAGCTACCGTGGAAAGCATAAAAGAGGAGCACGGTGGTCCAGGTGCATGTGGGGGTGAAATACAAAACCGCATACGAGAATAACTAGTGCATAAAGGGATAGAAGCATGCCTCACGTAGCAGAGTGCCGGCTTTGTAAGGGCAAAGCTCCAAGTTTAATCCCCTTTGCAGTAAAAACAGACAAAAAAGAAACAAAATAAAAAAATAAAAATAAAAGATATGTATCTACCTATGAAGTTACTCTAATAGAAGAAGGCTGAGGCTTATATCAAAGCACCATCAACTGTGGGCCTTCAGGACATGAAGTGAGGCGAGCTCTGCTCTGTTTTTGTTTGTTTTACAAATTTCCAGGTGTTTCCCTCACAGTCACAATCTGGAGCAGCATTAGTGGATAAAAAGATAACGCAAGTGAAACATATGTCGGATAAGAATGTTTGAAAGCTATTAAGAGAAATAGATGAAATTCAGTTTAAGCATCCATCTTATTTCACCTAGTATATTAAAAGTATTATTTTGACATATAGGCATTATAAAAATGTCAATGAGGCATTTTGTTTCTAATCTTTAAAATGTTTCTGATAGTGCATTTCAATATTTATGGCTGCATTGCTCTATGTTGGTCAACAGAGATCCCGAGGAGAGCTATTACCTTCTGGGATCCCTTTTGTGTAGTTCTTACCTGGAGAATCAGCTTTCTCTCAAGGGAAGAAGTTTAACATGGCCCAACACTCACAAAGAGTACAGAAGAGTGGCGGAGGCTGGGAGTTTTTCAGTACTAATCTTGTAAAGCCAGGTCTAGTTATTTTGAGACAACACTGAACATACTTACAAGCTGTAAAAATGTTCATACAAGAGAGTGTCAGGATTCAGTTCGAACTGTAGTCTTGTAGCAAGTATCTCTGGCTTCTGTATATTTGGCTGTGTGGTTAGACATTTCAGATATTACTCTGTTCTCCATGTGAATCATTTTTCCTTCCTCCGTTTAGCAGGCAGTAGAGTCTCTGCTTATTGTTTCAGTAAAGAAATTTGGCAAGGTTAAAAAAATTAGATATGTTCTCTGGTTTTTTGACCCCAAATTTCCTTAGGGCCATTTAGAAATTATGTGGGATAGGTGACAGGAAGAGAATGTACACATATAGGAAATGACGTTTTGGACAAAACTGCAAACTAAGTACGATTGTCGTCCAGGCAGGGAGGAGAGGGACAAGAGAGAAGAATGAGAAAGAGAAGAGGGGGTTGGAGTAATAGCACACAGGATCTGAGCTCTGCTTCCTGAAGAACAGGTAACAGCGAAAGACCATTTCTAAGGGCAGACACCCCAAGGGAAAAAATGTTGCAATGCTTCAAAGAGGTAGGGAAGTTCAAAGACAGCCTGGGAAAGATTTTGATAAGCTAAGAGTGGTGCGAACTGAAGCATGTGGCAGGGGTAGATGCTTTGGGAGGATGAAGGAGATGCTTGCTTGATCTATCTCCCCTGATGGTTTGGGAGGGGAGAGGGAGGAAGACAAGAGAGAAGAGGAGACAGGAGGACAAAGGAAAGGAAGGAAGGAGAGGGGGCGGGGAGGAAGAGGGAAGGAAGAGGAGGGGAGGAAAGAGATGGCAGAGGATAGGAGAGGATAAAAAAAGAGGGGAGAAGAAGGAAGAGAAAGGAAAGAGAGAAAAGGGGAATGAAAGGAGAGAAGATGATGAGAGGAACAAGGGAAAAGGAAGGGAAAGGGATATAGAGGAGAGTGGAGGAGAAGAGAGGAGAGAGTGGGTGAATTCATTTGCTTGGGAGACAGAACTGGCAGTGTTGGTTGGATGGATTTAGTGAGCTGAGGGAAGAGAAATCAGGGCATATTCCAAATATTTCACCTAGGAAAATAGTAAAAAAAATTAAAAAAAAAACCCAAATACCATTCTGAGACGGCACTCAAACACTAGCTGCTCTTCTGACTTCCTGACAAACGATGTATTGAATCTCTGTAATAACCCCATGATGCAGTTGCTACTGTTTTCACTAACATTTTATAGATGAAGACATGGAGGCTCAAAGAGGTGAAGTGTTTTACCCTACATCAAAACTAGTAAACAGCAGATGTCTGGTCAGCATTTTACTCAAACACGTCTCCTCTAGTCAAATAATCAGCTAAGCAAAGATCAGAGACTGATTAAAACTAACAGGAACAGTTAATGACGGGAACAGTTTGGCCCACTCAATCCTACCTTCATGTTATCATGGTCCTGGATACTCAATAACTGCTCTCCGTATTCCACCTGTCTTTAATCCCTGTATATGACTTAAGAGCTGAACCCCTCTGAAACAGGTTATTACGGACTTTAAACATAAATGTTCTGGAGTATGTCTTCTAGTACATTTAGCAAGTAAATGCAGAGGTTCTACTGCCTTTCATATTCACAAATAAATGATGACATCTGAGTGATTGTCTTTCTCCCTACATTCCCTTCTCTGGGGAGGAGATCTTTGTCCCCTGAGGAGTGTGTGAAGATTTCTCTCCTGTTTCAGAGCATGAAGACTCAGGGTTTCTATCAATTCTTACAGGAAACTGAATTTAGATTAAAACAAAAAATGTTCCAGTCACTTCTGCAGCGGCAGCTGGATGATCACAAGCAGCAGAATGGTGAGATACCTCTTGGCATCACTTAATGCTTTGAGGGTCAGAGGAGGTCCAAGGTAGGAAGAAGACCAGGATGGTGTTTGAAGATATGTCCATGGGCCTAGGGTGAGCTGCAGGGTCGTGACCTTAGGTTCCACTATTGACAGGAAGCCCTGGGCCAGGGCACCCTCAGTAGTTCCCTGTACTTATATAATAAAATTTCTTTTTGCCCCATCTCTTTGCTCTGGCTCTTGAACCCAGTGGGTCATGCTTGTAATCCTAGCTACTCAGGAAGCTCAGATCTGAGGGCATTGGTTAGAAGCCAGCATGGGCAGGAAAGTCCATGAGATTCTTTTTTTAAATAAGTATTTTATTGTGAAAATACTGTACTGAGGGGTTACAGTTACATGAGCAAGGTAATGAGTACATTTCTTATCAAGTATTGTTGCATTCTCCTTTGTCTTCCCCCTACCATTCCTTTCCTCCCACCTTCACAACTACGCTCCCCCCACAGTTGTAAAGTTCGTTTTTCAACATAGTGTTTTGTACATCTCATTGTTACATTAGGTCCACCTGTATCCCTATTTAAACATTTTGTTTTTTCCCTTCCCCTCCCCAAATTATACCAACATCAAAGACAGTGAAAATAAGGTACCTTATAAATATATTAGAAATAATAGCAAGAAAGAAAAAACTACTTGTGTCCCTATCTTGGGGTTCATTTCGCTTAACTTCATCTTATCTGGTCATATGTACATAGCTTTTGACTTTTTCTACTTGTCCCAGACATATAATAGTTATTGCAAATAAGGGAAACCATGGGACCTATGTTTCTTTGAGCCTGGCTTACTTCACTTAATATAATTTTTCCAAGTCTTTCTATTTCCTAACAAATGGGGCAATGTCATTCTTTCTGATGGAGGCATAGAATTCATATACATACATACATACATACATATATATATATATACATATATATATATATATCACATCTTCTTGATCCATTCACCTACTGAGGGGCATCTGGGTTGGTTCCCCATCTTAGCTATGGTAAATAATGCTGTGATAAACATAGTTGTGCTGGTAGCTTTGGTATGACCTTGTTTGTGATAATTTGGATAAATACCCAAAAGTGGGATTGCTGGGTTATAGGGGAGCTCTATGTGGAGTCTTTTGAGAAACCTCCATACTGCTTTCCAAAGTGGTTGAACAAATTTACACTCCCACCAACAATGCAGTAGGTTTTCCTTCTGTCCACATCCCCTCCAGCATCTGTTGTTATTAGAGTTCTTGATTATAGCCATTCTAACTGGGGTGAGGTAGAATCTCAATGTTGTTTTGATTTGCATTTCTTTTATGGCTAGAGAGGTTGAGCATTTCTTCATGTGTCTATTGGCCATTATCTCCAATTAACCATCAAAAAAAGCTGGATGTGCAGCTATGGCTCAAGTGGTAGAGCACTATCCTTGAGCAAAAAAACCACAAGGACAGAATCCAGACCATGAATTCAAGCTCCAGGACCAGAACATGCAAAAAATTAAATTAAAAATATAAATAAACACTGCTATCTGTCCTGACCTCCTGTTGAAATGATCAAAACTAAAGACTCCAGTCTTGCTGCCTGGAGTGTCTAGTTTTGATCTTTTTAACTCTGATCTTTTCTGATTGTTTTCTTGTTTTGTTTTGTCTTGTTTTGTGTTTTTCTATTTGACAAGGATTTTTGTTTCTAACTGAATTGCCAAATCCAGTTATTTTGAAATCATAGAGATTGTCAAACAAATAAAAGAATGAGGTTTTAAGTACAGATAATGTAGGAAATAAATATTTACACAGAAGCTCTAGACCTTCTATGGGCCAGATTCTCATCTAGAAAGG
This sequence comes from Dipodomys ordii, assembly GCF_000151885.1. NCBI lineage: Eukaryota > Metazoa > Chordata > Mammalia > Rodentia > Heteromyidae > Dipodomys > Dipodomys ordii. The sequence continues at coordinate 3,578,391 of NW_012267373.1, read as the reverse complement.
CATTGTCTAATTGTATAATCTATGCCTATGTCACATACAGTGACTGGTCATGGGCAATAACCACAATTAATATTATTCTTGTTACTTATTTAAACCTTTAAAATTATTTCCATTTTCCCCAGATTCCCATTAACATTCTTTCAGTAGAATGTAGACAATTATACATATTAGTGACATACTATGTATATTATATATACATAGATATATGTCTATACACACATACATACATGCATGTATATGTATATATATGTATATATGTATATGTGTGCATATATTCACATACACACACACACACACACACACACACATACACACACACACCCCTAAGCCATCAGTTCTAAGTAATGTGGGAATCATTCCTGTAGACAGTAAAATACTTCATATAGGATTTCTAGAAATGAGGTTTTATGTTTATAATTGATGAAACTGTTTCCTTTCTATCAATCTATTTCCCATACTAAATTTAATGCCTTTATATACATCTGTTAATGCTTACGTGGCATCCTTATAGCAGTAACATGTTATGAATACATGTCATGCTTTTGATTGGCTTTCCTGGTGCGGTGCTTAGAGGCACATGTTAGGAAATAAATTACAGTTCTCTTTTCTTTTCTTTTGTGATGTTCAGATTCAAAACTAGAGCCTTGCACATTCTGGGCAAGTAGCCTCTTATTGAGCTATCTCCTCCCCCAGCCCTTGATGGGTCATTTAAAGTAAAACATGGGGTAAGATGAATCTTTCTCTACATGTACCACAGCTGTTTTTATAGATATCACTCTAAGCAGTTAGCTGTTGGACACTCAAGTTAAAAATCAATGTAATACCTCAATGCATTCATCTTTATTTATTGGAAATAGTATCACTAGGATTTCTAGACACTTTTTGGTGAATCCCTAAATATAGGCAGATAGATATACATTCAAAGCATATGCACATATGTGTGTGTTTATGTGTATGTGTTTGTATAAGTGTGTGTATGTGATAAATGATTAAGAACATCTATCTACAATTCATAGCTTCTCTAAGCTTCTCCAAAAGCAAGCTAGTATCATCATTAATAAAGAGTAACAATTAGCAATTTAATTCTATTAATAAGTTGTTTTAATTTACTAAAATGAAATTTCTCATTTGGTATGACTTACATTAGTGAAATGTCATGATAAAATATCAAACATAAGTTCTGAAGTTGAATTATTATAATTTATTTCTTTATTATACATAAGGACACAGCCTAATTATTAATTAAAAGTGCCACTGATAGGAAAATTATGAGAGTTAACATACAAAATTGTTTGTTGAAATGGTTTTGTTTGTTTGTTTGTTTGTTTGTTTTTTGGTCATAGGACTTAAACTGTGGGCCGGAATGCTGTTTCTCAGATCTTCAGCTCAAAGCTAGCACTCTACCACTGAAGCCACTGCGCCACTTCTGGTTTACTGAGTGGTTTATTGGAGATAAGAGTCTCACAGACCTTCCTGACTGGGCTGGCTTTGAACGGCAATCCTCAGGTCTCAGTCTTCCGAGTAGTTAGGTTTACAGGCGTGAGCCACGGGCACCCGGCTGTTGAAAAGCATTTTTTTTATTTCTGTCAGTCAGGGACCTGAACTCTGGGTCTGGGCACTGTTCCTCAGCTCTTCAGCTGAAGGTTAGTCTCTACCACTTGAGCCATAGCACCACTTCTGGCTTTTTCTGCTTATGTGGTGCTGAGGAATGAACCCAGGGCCTCATGCATGCAAGGCATCTCTACCACTGAGCCATCTTATTTTTATAGGACTTTATGGAATTTTATCTGGAACTGTAATAATTTCAGTATCACAATGTTTTTCTTGGTGAAGAAATAAGGAATTGCAAAACTGAGTCTTATTGAGCCACAAGTCTATCTTCTATTCTAATACACTAGGCTACATAAGACTTTAGTGAACCTTACAAGAATAATAAAAAAACTTTGGGAATATTTTAAACCATTTGAAATTACTCTTTAACTCACATTTTCCCCAGAGTTAAATGTTATAATTCCTGTATAAAATTATCAAATCAGCCAGGCATGAGTGGCTCACATCTGTCATCCTAGTTACTCAAAAGACTAAGATTGGGAGTACTGCCCAAGCAGAGAAATTGGTCACACCTCTTCTCCATAGAGAGCTGAATGTTGTGGTACATGCCTGTTTTCCTAGTTATAAGAGAAAGCCTAACATAGTTGGATCACACATAGGTGTGCAAATGGGCAAGAAAAGAGACTATTTTAAAAAATAACCAGAAAAAAAGATGAATGAAGGGAAAGGGTTGGACAGGTGACTCAGCAATAAGAACACCTGCCTAGAATGCATGAGCCCCTCACTTAAAATCCAACATAGGCAAAAATAAGTATAAAAATTTTTAAAAGTATGAAATCATTGAAAATTTTGTTACATTTACCACTAAAATAATTATGATTTAATTTTTACTTAAAGCCAGGATCTGATGGCTTATTCCTGTTATCCTAGTTACTTCGGGAGCTGACACCTAGATGATTACATTTTGAAGCCAGCCAGGGCAGAAAAGTCTGTTAGACTCCATCCTCAATTAAACAATAAAATGTTTGACTACAAGTATGGCTCAAGTACTAGGTCCTGAGTTCAAGTGCTATTATTGGCCCAGATTTTTTTTTAAATTTAAAGCACAGGTAATGTACACAGGGGTTACATTTATATAAGTCAGGTAATGAGTACATTTCTTTTCTTTTCTTTTTTGCTTGTCCTGGGGCTTGAACTCTGGACCTGGGCACTGTCCCTGAGCTTCTTTGGCTCAAGGATAGTGCTTACCATTTGAGCTACAGCTCCAATTTGAGCTATAGCTCCAATTCTATCTTTTTCTGGGTAGTTTATTGGAGACAAGAATCTCACATACTTTCTGGCCCAGATGGCTTTGAACCGTGATCCTCAGATCCTAGCTTCCTGAGTAGCTAGGATTATAGGTGTGAGCCACTGGTACCTGGTGAGTACAATTCTTTTCAAACAGTGTCATCTGTGCCCTCATTTTCTCTGGTTTTCCCCTCCTGTCTCCCCCAAGTTGTATAGTTCATTTTCAACATAGTGTCTAGTGAATATCACTGCTGAATTAGTTCATCTTTTGTCCCACTGTTTCTGTGCTTCCCCTTCTCCCCAAATCTAATAAACTTACATATGAGACAAAGGGTACAAACCACAGCAACAAAAGAGAAAATAAACTGAACAAACCCTCTTGTGTCCATTTCTTGGAGTTCATTTCGATAAACATAATTTTATATGATATTATGCACATAGCTATTGAGCTCCTGTGATTTATCCAATTGACTTCAAACCAGGTCACACTAAAGCCACCAGCACAATCATGTTCATTGCTAATGGAATCAATCCACATGTCCTCAGTAGAAGAATGGATCAAGAAAATGAGATACATATATACATTCGAATTCTATGCTTCCATCAGAATGATGCTGCCATATTCATAAGTAAATCAAAAGAGTTGGAAAAAATTATATTAAGGGAAGTAAGCCAGACCCAAAGAAACATAGGTTTCATGGTTTCCCTCATTTGTAGTAGTTAGAATGTACCTAAAAGTCTACAAGTCAACCCAGTGGATGATAAAAGGAGGCTAAGAGGATCACAAGAGCTCAGCAGATTTTTTTTCCTTAGGTTGATCTTTCAATAAATTATATATATATATATATATATAATTTCAGAGAGAGGGAGGATATAAAAAGTAAAATACTAACAGGTTTTCAGAGGAAAGCCAGAATATTACAACAAGTTTTTTCTTGACAAATGTATAGAAAAGGTCATGCAATCAGCAGCCACAGCTATTGCTTTCATCTAAAGAATTTATCAGAATCTAAACGAACAGATTTTACATTACTTTAATACTAAAGGTAAACGATGCAGTCTGTGAGCCCTGTTCTTTACTAAATGCTGGGGTGGAAGGCTGAGGTCCTAGGGAGCAAGGAGGTATGAGTAAAAAAGGCATGATCATTCAACAAAGCAAAGTGTTTCCTTTTTGGCTGGATTGTGGGATGTCAGAGGATGGAGAGGAAAGAAGTTAGATTGTGAGCTCTGTTAGGGAATTGGGAGTTCATTCTGAAGCATGGGGACATGATGACATTACTATTTTAGAATTCACATTCTAAATGCAGGATGGGAAATGATCCATGTGATTGAGACAATGGCCTCCCAGACTTGCCAAGGAGATGGACACACTGACCACAGAGGTGACAACTGACGGCAACTATCTGAGCAGTTTAGATGAGTAATGGGAAGAGAAGCTAGAACTCAGTGTGTCATGATAAAGGTTCATAGTCAAGTATGAAGGAAATGGAATAAGTTGGTTAAAAGTGGGACTAAGAAAGCCTTTTTTTGGGAGGGGAGATAGGAAAAGCTTGGTTTGGGAGTAAGAGGAGGAGTGCCATAGAAAGACCAACTGTGGGTAAAGAAGACAAGAGGGTTAACTAGTGGAGCTCTGTCATGAGGAGTTGAAAGGTTTAGTAAAAAATCACATAAGCAGTATAGCTAACAACAGACAGGGACCAAGCAAGCTCTTTTTTGGAGGGCAGGGGAAACAACTCTGGGTGTATGAGGAAGAAAAACATCACTTTCCATTTTCTCTATAATAATAATCAGTGAGAATAATAATCAGTGAGAATGAACAGGCTTGAAGCTGACATTTGTGTTCTGTTTCAGAGAGAGAAAGAGGAGAAAGAAGGAAGGGTGATGCTTTTATACTGTGAACAGAGCATGTCAGAAATACAGGTCTTGGGATGGGAAGGGGAAACAAAGGAGGAGGCAACAATGCTTGGTAAGAAATGTACTCATTATCTTGCCCATGTAATTGTAACCCCTCTAAATGGTATTTTCACAATAAATTAAAAAAAAAGAAATACAGGTGTCTTACTTAACTGAAATTTCCCCTGCATTCATTCACAGTATATTCTACTGTTAAATCCCAACCACAACTCCTTAAACACTGATTATTATTCTTGCATGTGTCTTCCAATGTTTTGTTTTTTTCTGGAATACTTAAACAGGGCTAAGCCTCCTTAGACTAACTTCCCAATGTTCCCGTCTATGTTAGAAACCCCCAACACAGTTTGTTTCAATATTTATTCATTTGACACCTGCTCAGGGAGATCTTTGTATAATCATGACTCTAAAAAGAGAATGAAGCTGGGTGCTAGTGGCTCATGCCCGTAATCTTAGCTACTCAGGAGGCTGAGATCTGAGGATCATGGTTCAAAGCCAGCCCAGGCAAAAAAAATCTCTGTAAGACTCTTATCTCCAATAAACCACTCAAAACCCAGAAGTGGTGCTGTGCCTCAAGTGGCTCAGAAAACATGCCCAGGCCCTGAGTTCAAGCCCCACAACTGACAACAACAACAGAAAACCCCACAAAAACAAACAAACAAACCTGGGAATGGTATTTCATGTCTTTATAAAGCCTTGCTGACTTCTGGGTCCTCCCATCTGCTATTAGAGTAAGCACTGTTCATCCATTAAGTGGATTTCATTTAGTATCAACTTATGAAGTAAGGAAAAGCATTGGAATTTCTCATTTTTACATTGTCCTATTTTGCAGTGTATTTCTTTGAGTAATAAGCCTATAGATAACTTATTAAGAGGAAATCTGTGAGTGAAACTATGGGAACCCAATAACTCTGTCTTATCTCTGAGTAAAATTAGTATATTACCTTTAACAAAGTTAGTATAATATTTCACTTACATATATATATTAAATAGCTGACCATGGCCAATGAGATTGACAACTGACTTTGAGTTTGACAACTCGAATATCAAGATGGAGTTGTAAAACCCAGTGTAGTTGATTTCACCTGTAACTCATTCCCAGAACAAATATCAGAATTCTTGTGAAGATTACATGCTACCAGATTAAACCAATTTTATACTTTTTCATAAATATCAGAATAATATCAACAAATGTTGATATTATAAACAACTCATAAACAACTCAGAAGGAACACATTAACCCTAATTTATTGGTCCCAATATGAATTCAGTAGTATCATTCTTACTTGTTTTATTATAATACTTCTCTGCTTAGTTCTCATTACAGAATAAATCTATACTCATATCCAGGCGTCACATCCCAAGTACATCTTTCAACTCCATGGGTAACTTTGGTTCTGTCTTCAAAAAATAAGCAAATAGTCTGTATCTTCAGCTCTTTCCTGTCTAATGATTTCATCAAGTCATCCACCAAATATGACTTGGTCTTGAATGTGAATGAGATAATGTATCTCTATGGTTTTCAAACACATCTGACATTCTATAGTGGCATTAACTGAAAAAAGAGAAAGTAAGAAGTAAATCTTAAGCTGAGCATAGTAGCTAAACTAGAAACAATCTAAATGTCAATCAATAAAGAATTATTTAAATAAATTATGTATTACTTGCATGTGATGAAATCATGCATTCAATAATATGGCTCCACATTTGATTTTAGAAATAAAAGCATAACCATATTAAATTTTTAAAAAGAGGTGTTTGAAATAGTACTTTATGATCCTTCAAACACTGTATTTGTTTAGGGCTAAGGATTTATTTAGCTTATTTGTACTTTTTTAGTCTGTACAAAACTCTGGTTCAATCTAAAGTACTTTAGATAGACAGACAGATAGATAAATAGATACATGATAGTTTAATTGATAGTTGGTAGTATGCTTATTGGGTAGTGATTCATAAGTACTCTTCATATTTTCCATATATTTCAGATTATTTTTCTTTATCATGACAATATTATTATCCTTTACCATGTTGACTATAAGAAATTCTATCTCTGCAAGTGGATATGAGGTCTCTCTCTTTGGTACATTTTTCTCTTAGGACTCTTTCAAATGATTTGAGTGGTGCTTTGTCACCCACTTCAGGAGTGGTTTAGGGCATTGCTGAATACCTACTTTGTGGTCCATAAACAACTCAGAAGGAACACATTAACCCTAATTCATTTGGAGACTGGTTCTCAGCAAGTAATTTGTTTTGTTTCTCAGTTAGGAATCAGTGATAAAAACTTGAAAAGAAATGAGCATCCACCTAAAATGAAGCTGGCAGAAAGCTCACTGAGAATAACAAATTTCAGTACTTTGAAGATTAGAAGGTATGTTAGAAGTTCAAATAGCTATTTTCCTTATCTGGAGAACTGGATAATTTGCTGCTTAAGTAACTAAGAAGTGTGTGTGTGTGTGTGTAAAAGTTTTAACTAGATTTAATGAGAAAATTTAATTTATAAAATCAGAATTCAAATCATAGGGAAGATATTATCGAAAGTTTTTCCTGTTCTTAAGTATTAATAATGCCAAGGTTTCCTGAATAAAACTGAGTAATAGATGGCTAAAAATATAGGTTGTTACAATAGTTCACATCTGTAATATCCAGCTACTCTAGAGATTGGGGGGGACTGTAGATCAAGGACAGCTATGTTCAGTCTTTTCATTTCATTTTTAAAATAAAAGAAAGTATGCAAGTACAACTTAATCAAAAGTGTGTAAGACTGGTAGCTGATGGGTCATACCTATAGTCCCAGCTACTTAAGAGAAAGAGATCCTCTGGAGGATCTTGGTTCAAAACCAACATCGGTAGAAAAGTTTGTGATACTCCATCTCCAGCAAAAAGCAGGTATGACTCAAGTGGTAGAATATCAGTCCAGCAATCATGAGATCATACACATATATATGTATATATATGTATATATAGTGTATATATATATATATATATATATATATATATATAGTGTGTGTGTGTGTATGTGTGTGTGAGTTTACCCACCAGAAACATTCCTTTTCTCAGTTTGTTGGTTATCTAAATTTACCTAAGGAAAAAATGCTTGAGTTCAGAGACAAGGCTTAAAAATTAGGGTACTTTTAGCAAATATTTGAGCTTCTAAAAGTTTAAAAACTTTGCTTTCAAAAATAAATGTAGTCAAAATTTTATTCTTCACTTTGAAGAAGTTAAATGGAGAGGCATTAGCTGACTATATATATAAGTTAAGTCTGCTCATGAAAAAAGCAAGAAAAACAAGTACTTATTGTCACTTTTTTCATTTTAAAATGTAATGTGTGGGTTTCTCTTCCAAAAATTCTCAGAAATGTATCAAATTATGAGGAGCAGGAAACAACAGGAATACTTATCATCTAGGTTTGAGAATAATAATTTGTCGGTATTCATGTCAGTACTTTTCTACATCATAGACACAGCACCAAGAACATTTTGAAAGGTGACAAGTACCAGCTCTTTTCAAAGAAAATTTTGTCTCTAACTTTAATTGATCAAAAGCTGCTAAAAAATGATACAAAGCATCTGCATTTAAAATTAGTGAAGCAAGCTGGGTGCTGGTGGCTCATGCCTCTAAATTCTAGCTATTCAGAAGGCTGAGACTGGAAGATCTTGGCTCAAAGCCAGCTTGGGAAGTAAAGTCTGTAAGACCCTCCTATCTCCATTTAACCAGCAAAAAGCCAGAAAGAAAAAAGCCAGAAGCGGAGTTATGACTAAAGTAGTAGAGAGCTAGTCTTGATCAAAAGAGCTCTAGGCTGGTGCCCAGGCCCTGAGTTCAAGCCTCAGGACTGGTGTGTATACACACACCCAGACCCACACTACCCCCCCCACACACACACTAGGGGGTGATTGGTCTGGCTAAGCTTTTTGGCCCACACTTAACACACAATAATCAGTTCAAAATTCAAATACATTGGGAGAAAATGACTTTCAATTACAAAAAGTATGTCTAGTTTCCAATTAGGTGTACTTTTTTATACCAATTCTTTTCATATGCCTATGTTTTTTCCATAATCATTGTCTTGCCTATATATATAAAAAATCCCAGCCTTCACCCCAAATAGTTATTTGTATCTTGATATAGAAGCCCAGAAATGGCAAATGTGACACAGAATGAATTGTCTATTAAAAGAATCATGAAAAAAGTAACTAATGACTTATTGGTGCACATGTAATAATAAGAATGAAAATGATAATGAATCACTGTGATGAAATTAGTCTTGCAATAACAGTCCAACAATCTATTTCAGTTAAAAAAGGAAATATTTTTAATAAATAAATTTTAATTTCAGCTAAAACCTTTGCTAGGAACATTACAATCTTTAGATGGGGCTGTTTGTAACTTCTATAACAAGAAGCATCAAAGGGGGGGAAACACTTATGTACATCTTGAAATAGGATCCACCTAACACCTAATCTTCATCACTATTATCCAGGACACTGGAGAAAAGTGTCCCAAGTGTACTCTTTAGGGTATGGTTCTAGGCCTTGACATGGACAGTGAAGCAGACAACAGATCTCGAAGGACTAAGGCAAAATTTGGATACAGACAGAACAAGGTATAAGCCCCTCCCTGGAAAAATGGCAACAGACATATTCTAAAATAATCTAGCCTCTTGAGTTGTGGTATTTTCTATTTATCTACTTTTGAAAGTTAGGACCAATTGAAAACAAACCAAGATGCTATCTGCCCCTAGAAGCCCCTAGACAGAAGAAGCTATCTGTCTGTCTGTCTGCTTATCTGCCTTTCAATCTATATGTCTGTCTGTATGTATATGTATATATGTGTGTGTGTGTGTGTGTGTGTGTGTGTGTGTGTGTGTGTATGCTCTATCTATCTATCTATCCACTTATCTATTATCTATCGCCCTGTAATATGTATATCAGTATGCTCTTTGAAAAGCTCTAGTTCTTTAATTCAGGCAAATGTGTCTTTCATGAACATTTTTTTCTAGAAAAACTATTGTTCCTCATCTTCTAGTTCTCATGACACACGGCTCTATGGCCTCAATTAATAGGAAAAACCCATGTGCAAAGTTCACCATCTCTCCCTGTGATTAGAAGTGTATCTTAAGTTTGTACACCTTATATGTCTAGAACTTTCTTCCAGATAGTCACCCATCAATGTGTACTTTCTTTAAGTAGTTATTATGAGTGAGTAAAAAACCGTCCCTCCCTTAGTTCCTGCCCCTTGGAGTTTTCTTTGTAGTGCAGGACACTCCTTTAACACTCCAAGTTCCCAGGTAGACTTCTGTGGAACCCTGATAGAATACTTCTATATTTGGAATAAGAAGTACTTACAGAAGACAAGACAGAAACCCCTCAGATATTTCAGTGTCTTTCTGCCATCATTCTGCCTTTTTCTCATGACTTAGAGAAGTAGAAAATAAATAAGAAAATAGTATACATTCCCTAAACGCTTAGCTCATACCTCTACAAACAGTATTTTAAATGTTGTCTGTTTAGTGGTGATGCTAGCACATCAAGATAGAAGAAGAGATATGCCAGACACAGTGTAAGTACTACTCTGAACAATTACTATTCTCCTTTTCCCAAAGAATAAACGAAGGACAACTCATAGCTGGACAAGCAATGGCTTAGAAATGAAGCAGTCAATTTCATTTGCTCCAGTTGGTTACTTCTTTGGTTAGCAAATGGTGAAGGAAGAAGTGAAAAAGTTGGAGGTAAAGTAAGTACACCAATAGTGAAAGTAATAGCAAAAAGCATATTTTATCATCCATTGCTGACATTTAACTTTTAAGTAATTGAGAAGAATTAAGGGAGGAGAAAAGCAATGATGAAGAAATGTACAGGAGAGATCATTTCTCAAGAGAAAGATAAAGAAAATTGGTGCTTGGGGCACTTCCTGGTCAGGGCTAAGCCTGCACTGGGAATAGAGCTTTATAGGCCAAAAGCCTATATCCAATATCCAAACTTGCAAAGGTTATGCTATTAGACTTGTATCTTTCAACATAACACTCTGATTCTGAAATTTCATTTCAAAACTTTCCCTCAAGTATTAATAAGTCACATTTTAAAAAACAAAGCAGAAAATAGAATGCTGACTATGTGTCAAGTTAAAGCAATATACTCATTTTATCTCAAAAACCCTACAGTGCTACAAAAGTGTTATCTTCTTCTTCTAAAGATGAGAAAACAGGTTCAGAGTGATAAACCATCTTCGGTAACACTTTGTAGCTCTATGCATCAATGCCTAGAGATCTGATTGCAATATTTTAAGGGGACACTGGTAGTTCTAGAGTAGTTTATGGTCTCTGTGAAAGTAAAAATAGAAATCTATATGTTTCTATGATTTTCTGTAAAGGATAGTTTATTTTATTCATCCCATTCTCAAAGGATCACCTCATAAAATTTGAAAAACTGTTATACTTAGTGTATTTGGAAAATAATAGCATTTTACCTTCATTCCCACCATATGGCATTTGAGCTCATTCCCAACATGATCAATTTTCTTCGCTTATTGGAGCAAGAGTGGAAACCTTAGAACGAAGGCGAAGATTAAATAATAATGAAATATACCAAAGTCCATTTAGCCATGTGTGCTATTTGGCGGCTGCCCATATAATTTCTGCTATCAGCACACCCCAGGGGCTATTGTAGGCTCATTAATATAATTTTTGACTGGAAGAGCCTTTTATATAGGCTAATACTCTCAGTTTATAGATGACACAAACCAAGACCCAAGGGGTAGAGTGACTCACATACTGTTACCACCTCTCACTGGCTTGATAATGGATTTAATTTTTACCCAGCAACCAGTCAGTTTTGGGCATCATGTCTGGCTCCAGTCCATGGAAGGAGAAACATTGGATCCATTCTCAAATCGACCTTTCCAGTTGGACTATTGATCTAGCCTACCAGATACTATTTAGCTTTTGAGCTCTAATCAGATTAGCTGATGGCACCACAACCGTCTGGCACCAGAGAAGTCTGTGGATGATGTTAGGGAAATGTTGTCGTGATTCTGAGAATTCTTATATTCTGAATTAGCAAATAAAGGTTATAAAAAGGAGGCCCTTCTAAACTGGATCGTAATGAGGCAGACTCTGCCAATTTCCCTAATATCAGCCAAGTCATAATGATAAAAATCAGTCATTTAATTACTTACTTGCAAATGAAAACATACCATCCTCACCATTATTTCAAAGTATTATGACTCTATTATAATTTCCATTTCAGTCAAAATATGAAAAGAAACTTCTATTTAAAATATAGTCCTTGCTTAAGAGGAAACTGCTAAAAATAATTGAGATTTCAGAGTTCATTGTAAAATTTTACTGTGGTACAATTTGGTGCATGATCCTGGTCATCTGACATGATCCTAAGTACTGAAATATATTGAAATGAAATCATTTCAGGAAGCGTCATTAAAATATTCAAGAGGCAAAATCCATGGTATTGACCACTCTAGAATGGGGTCCAAGAACTTGTATGCAAAAGGGAGCTGGGAGAATTCAGGCTCACTAGACCTCAGCTTTTATTCCTGTACAATCTGTCTGTTTGACTCCTTAAGTCAGCGTCAGCTCTAAAAAAATGAAGCTGATGGTTCTTTCTTAGCTTTTTTTTTACTGCTGGCTAGGAAGTCAAGAATTTTGTGTTTCTTATAGGCAAAAAAGTTTAACTATAATCTACTTAGATTAGACTGCCAGGAAATGTTATAAAAATTAACAATCTTGTATGTTTAGACAGAATGTTCAGCTAGATTTGTTATGAGTTACCATCATATTAGAATCAGAATGAAATCTAAAGGCTCCTATCCAATATAATTCATATAAAAATTCTCTCTAAAGAATCACAAAATCTTGATGTCTTTGTATTTTATGAATATTTCTATTAAGTAATGATATAATGAAACCCACTTGGGCTGTTTTAACTGTTAGAATTCTTCTTAATATTACTTAAAATCTGGATCACAGTTGTGTTTACTAAGTTCTGACATATTCTCTCTTAGTTGACCTTGGAGGCCAAATTTTGCCTTCCTCACCCTCTTCTTACTAGTCCTTGCCATTCTCCACTTCCTTCTATAATTTTTTGGAGCTTCTGATACTAAATAAATAAGAATGTATATAAAGAGAAAAATTAGTCAACAAACTGGTATATAGCTGTAGAAGAGAAATAGATTCTTAAGAAAATGTAATTTCCTAGACCTCTATGGAAATATAATGTACATTATAGTCATTATTAATCTAGGTCTTAGGGATACTTAGCTTTAGGATGTGTTCATTTTGTATGTAATAAGCCTACTATGACTTCAAACTAAAGCAAAACTGTAGCTTAGGTATTAACCCATTATTTCTTCCCCTATAGTTATATCCTAAATTCTTTCCAATTTCATTCCTTTCCCCTACCATTCTCTACAGATAATCCTGCCTTCTACAAAACTGAATATATTGAATAAGTAGGTTCCAATCATTTTTTCTGCATAAAATGGAATATTTATCTTTGAATACACCTTTATTCATTTTATCCATCTCTCCTGCTCTTTTGCAGAAAATGAATCCTACCCTTTCCACTCTTACCGGTTCACAGGTTGACCTAACTCCATTATTATACCCCTTTTTCTCTCAAAGCATACATCTTCCTGGCAGCCTATAAATATATTTTCATATATAAAAAATCTGAATTAGCGAAGGGAAGGGTAACAACAAATGGTGAGACAAAGGACAAAGGGTGAACCAATGCAATAACGATTCTCATAAGGCAATATGTTGGAAATGAACTGTACAACTTGGGGGGAGGGAATTGAGAGGAGAGAAAGTGGGAGAAGAATGAGAGGGAGGGTAACAAGTTTGACAAGAAATGTACTCACTACCTTACATATGTAACTAACCATTCTATATATCACCTTGACAATAAAAATAATTTAAAAAATTAAATAAATTTTGATTTTAACTTAAAGAAAGCAGAAAAATGGTAAAATGTTGCATGGATAATGCATGATTTCAGTAAGCCACTGAATCATCCATATCCTGATGCTACACTTTTTTAAATGTATTTACTTGCATTGCTTGGATATATTTATAACAAATTCTTTAAGCTCCTTAGGATAAATTCTATTTATGCATCATCTACCCTCATTTCTATTGATTTTTTTCCATTACTATGGGTCACATTTTCCTATTCTTTTCTATGTGTAGTAATTTTATACTGAACACTAGATTGATGGATGATAAAAGTTCTGGAGTCTGTTTTCCCTCTTCTATGGTATGTTGTTTTCATTCTAATAGGCAGGAAATTATTGAATCATCACCTTGACATTATGTAGGGCAGATGTGTAGAAAGCCCACACATGTTCCAATCTGCTATAAACAGAGAAGACATAACTTCAACACATAATCTCCCTTAGAATCTTATGTCTTTTTAAACTTTGCAGAGAGGGCATGGACCTAAACCAAAGACCGCTCCTTTGTTGCACAATTCTGGGAACCACACAAAGCACTAAGAAACTGCTGACATGGGTAACATGGAATACCAAGATTTTCCATTACTGCTGTTCAATTCTCAACCATAACAGTCTCTGGTAAGCCTCAGGAGAATTCTTCATACACCCTTCCTCAGCCACAGATACACAGGAGACTCCAACAGAGACCTTTGGGAATACTATTACAAACAACCTTACTAGATGACACCTGATTAATGAGATGAAAGAGTAAAGCATACAGATCTTAGGGAAAGGGGCATCTAGAAAACAGTAAGTTCGAGACATAAAGTATAAAATTTCTGGTGAATTTCACATCTTACAAGATGGCCAGTGTATGCTCAGATTGGAGAACATAAGAGAATGGAGTGGGGGAAGAAAGCAAAAGCATCCTTACACACCACAACAAAGAGAAAGCTTTTCTCTGAACAAAATGGTTAGTCATTGTAGTATTTTGAGGAAGATCAAATTAAATTTAACCTAAGATATTCAAGCAACTTTAAAGAAAATTAACTCTATAAGAACACAGGCAAAGGAAAGGAGACAGAGATACTAAATGTAGTTGAGAGATTACTGTGGAAAGAATAAGGGTGATGATGGCAGTAAACAGTAAATAATAGATATATTGTGAAGATAGAGCCAGTGGATAGCCTCAATAGATTAAATGTGGACTAAGATAGAAAAACATTTCTGTCCTGAACCACTGGAAAAAATAACAATGCCCTCTACTGAAATGGAAAAAAGTACTGGAAGAGAATTAACTAGAAATCTGAGATTGGCATTGGTTCTTTATATTTGAGATATATATTAGATTATAAATTGTGTAATTTGTTGATCTGAGACTGGAGCCCCAGGATCAAGTCCAGATGAGAATACGCAGCCTACTGATGATATATAAAGCTACAAGACTCAATTAATTTATCAAAGGAGAATAGAATCTAGTTTCAGTTTTCTGCATATGGATATCCTATTTTGCCAGCATCATTTGTTGAAGAGCCTATCTTTCTTCCAGCCTATGTGTTTGGCTCCCTTATTGAATAGCAGATGATTCTATGGGTTCATTTCTCAGTCTTACATTCTGCCCAATTGGTCCTCAGACCTGTTTTGTGCCAGTGCCAAGCTGTTTTCATTACTATGGCTTTGTAATAGAGTTTGAAGTTTGGTATTGTTATTCCTCTAACACTGTTCTGCCTAATAAGGATAGTTTTTGCTATTCAAGATGTGTTATTCCATACAAAATTTTGGATTTCTTTCTCAGTTTAAAATGGATCAACGACCTCAATTTAAGACCAGGAACCATGAAACTATTACAGGAAGGGAAGGGTAGGGGAAACACTAGGGCTCCTGGGTACAGGTTGAAACTTTGTGAATCAAAATCCAAACAGAACAATTAAAAGAAAGACTTGATAAATGAGATTTCATCAAACTTAAAATTTCTTCTCAGCAAAGGACATAGTTAACAAGCTAAATAGAAAGTCCACAGAATGAGAGAAGATCTTTACCAGCTATATGTTAGACAAGGGCCTAATATCCAGATATACTTCAAGCTCAAAAAAGTAAATCCTCAAAAATTAAACCCTCAAAGAAACAAAAGCTCAGTTAATAAATTGGGTAATGAGTTAAAGAGTGACTTCTTAGAAGAAGTAAAAATGGCCAATAGATGCAGGAAGAAATGCTCAACACCTCTGATCATAAAGGAAATGAATATCAAAACAACACTGAGATCCTCAGTCAGAATAGCCACTATCAAAAAAACAAACAATGAACGCTGGTGATGATGTAGCCAAAGGGGAACTCTAATACACTTTTAGTGGAAATGTAAGCTTGTTAAACCACTCTGAAAAGAAGTATGGATGTTCCTCAAAAATTAAACATTGAGCCAGGTGCTGGTGGCTCACACCTGTAATCCTAGCTACTAAGTAGGCTGACATCTGAGAATCATGTTTCAACGCCAGCCCGGGCAGGAAAGTCCATGAGACTCTTTTTTTTTTTTTTTTTGGTCGGTTGTGGGGCTTGAACTCTGGGCCTGAGTGTTGTCCCTCAGCTCTTCAGCTCAAGGCTAGCGCTCTACCACTTGAGCTACAGCGCCACTTCCGGTTTTCTGGTGGTTTATTGGAAATAAGAGTTTCACGGAAGCCACTGGCGTCCGGTTTCCATGAGACTCTTATCTCCAATAAACCACCAGAAAACTGGAAGTGGCGCTGTAGCTCAAGTGGTAGAGTGCTTGCCTTGAGCTGAAGAGCTCAGTGATAGCGCCCAGACCCAGAGTTCAAGCCCCATGAGTGATTAAAAAAAAATTAAACATAGAACTACCCTATGACCCAGCAATAGTAGTACTGAGAACTTGTCTAATAGAACATAATCTAGGTTGCAGTGAAGTCACCAGCACAACCATGTTCACTGCAGCTCTCTTCACCATAGCCAAAATATGCAATCAGCCCAGACACCCCTGAATGGATGAATGGATCAAGACCATGTGGTATATATACACAGTAGAATTCTACTAACTCACCACAAAGAATATTAAGGAAAGGGAAAGACTTTGAAAAAATTAAGTAAGCCACTTGCAGAGACACACAGGTTGCATGATTTCTCTCATTTGTGGTATTTGTGGTAGCTAGAAACATGCCTATAAATCTACAAGTAAATGCAATGGATGGTAAGCAAGTAGTTACAAATCAATTAGATGAAGTAGAAGAGACCTTATAGAGAGCTCAAATAGTATAATTTTTTAGAAAGACTAGGTCAAAGCCCAACAAAATCAACACCAGAAAATGTTTACATCCAAGAGGCAGGGTGGGGCCATGGGGGGAGGGGTAGATGAATACAGGAGGGAGAGGGGAGTATGAAGATAAGAATTCATTGTATATGCCATAAAATTAAGAAAAGTAAGAGATGGAGTGGGTTGAAGGATGGGTGAAAATGTTGAAGGGGTGACACTGATGCATTGTATTCATTAGCTGCTCTGTTAAATAGCACCTTCTTTGGACAACAACTTAAAGATAATAAGAAATTAAGGACAGAATAGGAATAAAGGAGATCTGGTGTTTGAGTTTTATAGTGTTTCAAGGGACCAGAGAAGAAATACTCAAGATACTGAGAAAGAAAATGAGGAGGGTAGAAAAAGTGTTTCAATAAAAATAAAGTAATTGGCTGTGTTAAATGCCAACAAGTAAGGTTGGATGAAGAGTGAGCAGTGTCTGTTAAATGTCTAGCATTGACTTCAACAGGAAATGGACTCATTACTTGTTCACGAAACTGTAACCCCTCTGTGCAGTATCTTTACAATAAAATTATATATTATAAATGTCTAGCATAGAGCTATTGGTGATTCTGAAAAAGGAGAATGATGGAAAGTGGTGGGAGCTAGAAGTGAAATTTGATGATTATTTAGAAAAGTTCTATTCTAGAAGAAAGAAAAAAACATGGTTGTAGCAAAAGGAGGAAATAGATCAAAGAAAAAACAATTAAAGATGAGCTAAAACAAACAAAACATGTTTACATGCCACAGGAATTATGTCGTAAAGACGCATACTTTGATGGTGGAGATAGAGCAGGCAATAGTGTCTTGGGACCTCGTGTTTGTCTCAGACAGGAGAATAATGACTGGGTTCTCCAGAGTAAAAAGGTTGAGACAGAGAAAACAAAGGCTTGTGAACAGGTACCTGTACCTTTGGAGGTGGAACTCTGAAAGTTCTAGTTACTTTTGTTTTTAATAAATAACTACTTACTGGAAGGGGCAGCAGGGAGGCTGTTTGAAGTGGAGAAAAGAGGTGACAATGGACTAAGGTAATATATCACAGAAGCTGGAAGCAGTATGGACCCCATGAGGTTAGAGGTAATGATCTGAAAGTGACAGCCATCAGCATGGTTGTATGCTTTCCTCTGGAAATGTGGGGCTACAAAGGAGCTGGCCTGCCACATACAGAAAACTAGAATTGAGTTAAGAGAGTAACTTCAATGGAGGACCATGTGTTGAAGCTAGTAGGAGGGAAGTGAAAATAAGAGAAAATGGTGGGACAGTGAGAAGGTAGAAGGATTGATGGTTATATATTTCTGTGAATTTCTGGGGCTAGAGTAGTAACAGGAAGTACCGCATATAAGGATTTTGAAGGTGATGCTCTTAATGATAATAGCAAGGTTTAGATTATGGCTTTAAGAGCAGTTGCAGCAAGATGAGGGACAAGACCAGCTCAAACCCTTTCTTCCACAATTCTTATTATACTTTGAATTTATTGTTATTGGGATACATTACTGAGAATTAGCATGTTGATGACCCTTAACATGTCATCTTTGTGCTCCTTAGCACATAATCACTCTGAGTACACCATGATACAGAATAAGAATGCATGATATATGCTTGTTAAACCAATAAACATATACATAATTCAATAAATAAGAAATTCTATAAATAAGAAAATTATATAAATTTAATAATGTTAAACATAAGAAAAAAGATAGTAGCTAACATCATGTCTTTGGGATAAATATTCTTCCAAATGCTTCATATGACATTACTTAGCTTTGTACTAACACAATCTTATAAGTAATGCATTCAGAGATGCAGGAAGAAATGGCTTAATTGGCTCAGCTACAGGGCTTAGGAGATGAGTTGGTGAGCAAATGAGGGCCATAGGGCTTCCCACTGAAGCCAGGTTTGTGTTTTATGGAATGGGGTAAGCATCAATAAATGTTTTCTTATAGAAGACCAGATAGAAAGTATTTTATGATTATTTATTTATTTATGCCATTTGGAATCCAGCAGCTACTCTACTGCTATTATAGCATGAATCAACTCCAAAGTTATGCAATATAAAAACAAACAGGGGTAGTCATATTTTGATGAAAATTTATATATGAACACTGAAATCTGATTTTTATGTTTTTCATATGTCTTGATAGATACATTTTTTCTTCGCTTAAAATTATAAAAATCATTTTTAGTCCTGAGTTATACAGAAATCACTAGTAAATCTGGCATACTATTTGACAGCTATGATAGGGAGATATCTTGTGGTTTTGGCTTACCAGTTTTTTAACTTTCATGAAAAAAACTCAAGAATTGTTCCTGTTTTATTCCAATTATCAGGTATAATCATGTGAGAAATGTTCCTGAGAATTGGTTATCTCATGGATAGGGCATTAAATTGGTGAAATGAAAGATAGTAAATATAGAAACAAGGAAGTGTAAGACTCTCCACCATGCCTGTTGTACTTCTTATGAAACCATAACAGAGAAAATGAAGTCACTTCTTGGAGACAACATATTTCAAAAGAGGCAAAACTAGGATTAGAACCATGGTCATTAGAACCATAGTCATTTCCTTGACATTCTATATTGCAATGTTTTCATGAGATGATAATTACTAATGCTTTGTCCTAAATACATTTATAACACTTCATATGCCATACACATGGAATGTTCTGCCTTTGTACTTACTGTTTGAGTAAATGAACTGGTATTGGCATCATTAGACAAGCATCCAATACCATTCTAATCAACAGGTAACTCGTCATTATTTATGATAAAGGTACTTTTTGATCAGGTCTTAAAAGTAAAATATAACTCTCTTTTTGTATAAGTACACATTTTCTGTAGGTAAATGAAACCACAATCTGCCACAGACAGCTAAGTCTCCAAGCTATGAGAGTAGAAAGGAAAAAAAAATTGTAACCCCTCTGTAGGGTATTTTCACAATAAAAAAAAAGATTTTGGTGAAAGTTTCCTGGCAGAATGTGTTAAATGCCCTCAGAACTGCATTTTCAGATTTCTTCTCTGCAGCTCATATTTTGTAAAATATAGAACAATTTCTACATCTAAGACTGTGCCTTGTAGGCACAAATATTTCCAAGTACACATACTTGCTCCAACTCTATCTACACAACTCACCTTGGGTGTTGTCTTCTATTTATGAAAGGAAATGATGAATGAGATGAAGTTCAGAATGGGGTTAGCTCAGATTGTTGAAAGAACGTGTGTCTATGGTTGCACTGTAAGAACTCTCCAATTACAGAAGCTGCCTGGTGTGGAGTGTCACCTGCTATAAACTGACTGCTATACATCAGAGGAAAGGCTCAGAGTCACAGTGGTCTTGCTTTTGTTTTTAAAACCAAACAATGATTTAAGAATTCCTAAGATTCTTTTTTCTTTTTCTTTCTGGATGGTGGTTGAATACTCAATGTACAAACACGAACACGGAACTAGGATCCTTGGGGAAATGAGCGTGGTTGGGATAGATGGAAGGAGGGGGGAGGAGAATGACAGAAGGAGTGACACTGATCAAGATACACTGTGCACATTAATGGATATATTAAATGGAAAGCCCTTGTGCAAGTATTTGAAGATAATAATAAAAAAGCAGAAAACTCTAAACACAGTATTCACCATTTTTCAACCTCAAGTTTGAAGTGTTTTCAGAGTCACGTCTACACCTAGTAAGGATGACATATTATTAAAGTATTTTAAATTCATGATTTAATTCTTCTTTAAATTCTGCAAAACCAAGATTGCTTTCCTGGCTTATAATATCAATAGGATGTTGAATGCCAGTGGTGGATAGATGGATACAATGCTGAACAACAACAACAACAAAAATGGGAAGAAATGAATTCCGTTTCACTTCCTCTTTTCAACAGGAGATATACCATTGCTTCTAATAGCAATCATACAAACAGCAATCATAATTATACCAAAATAAAACTGTGTATATAAATGCAAATCTCAAGTTCATTTTCTCCTTTCCTTTTAGTTATGGCAATTTTATCACTTCTATCTGCTGAATAAACAGATACATTCCCGGTTAGGACGTTTGTTGCACAAAACATTTCCTAGGCAAAGACAGGCAGGGAAGAGCTCCTGATAAGAGAATTCATTCTAAACCACTCCATGCTTGAGTACACATGTGGAAATTTGATTGACTTCAGGAAAAGCTGCACACAGATATTATTCAAGGATGTTTCAAAAGGTTCGTTCCAGTGGTTTGTGCTTATATCCATCCCTTATTGGGCAAATGCTCTTATTAAAGGTGACCCAGGCCAGGTTACAGTTATAATTGTAAAGGAATAAGAAAATGATCATAAAAAACCTCTGCTGTTTTAAAACATATTTAAATTCTTCAAACATGGAAAGGTCAGCCTAATTATCATTGATGAGAGCATCATGGCTTTCATTTCTCACCTTGGGTGAAGCCACTAAGGATGGGATTTGAAGCAAGGCAGGGTGATGGGAGAAACAATGGATGAGTGAACACGGACACTCATGACTGACAGCTGCTTCCTGACATTTGGGTTAAGTCATGAGGGAGGAGACCCAAAAGGGCCCCCAGAGCAGGTTTACACATGCTCTTCAATCGTTCTTATGAAATTTATATTGCTCCATAAATGAACACAATTCTGTAATAAAAAATATGTCAAAATCAATAGGAACCCTTGCTGTTCAATTCTTCCACTTCTTGAATCTCAATGTGGGTAATTTGAAACATTGTTCTTTTCCTTGTCATTATTACTCATTTCTGTCTTAAGGGTTATGTTTCCTGTGTAATTGTGCTTGCAAATTTAACAGTCTCATAAGGTTGGAGTCAAAAGGAACAGAATTTTCACTCTCAAGTCACAAAATACAATAAAAATAAGAGTCAGGGGGGAATTTAGAAAATTGGGAGGAAGAATGTGATGACTTTTTATATTTATTTTAACTAAGCAATATGTCAGTATTAGAAAAATAATTAGCTCTTGAAGAGATACACCAAGCTCACAAAGACCATTACCCTGTTCTTGCTTATAGGCAGAATTTAGACCTAAAAAATGACATGATTGTAAAAGTAGATAAAGCCAGCAGATGGGGGGAGTAGGTGGAGCAGAGATACAGGATGAATATTATAGAATATATTGTTCATATATGTATGAAACAGTACAATGAGACTCATCAAAACCTGTTTAAAATAAGGAAAGGAGGAGAATGGCTTGAAAAGAATAACACAGATCAGATGAATCTGTACATTATATGCGCATTGTAAATCTCACACTGAAGCTCCTTTGTACAATTAATACATTGTGGCAAATTTCTTTTTTAAGTTTACTAGAGTGAGGGACCATAAACTATTACAACAAATCTCCAAGGTTTTAATAATCAGCTATGTCTGGATTACTGCATCCCAATTTCCAAGAAGGCTAAAGGCTGAAGATATGCAGCTTAGAGGAAGCACTCAGAGAAAAAGACAGGGAGGGGAGTAGGGGGAGGGGTTTGCTAAGAACTTCTGAGTGATTTTACACTAAAAAATATCAGTGCTGGAAAACATATGATTTTATCCCTCTGCATGAAATTTCATGCACACATACAGATCTCAAAGGATTCCTTTTGAAAACCAGATGGAAGTATGTTGTCTACAGCAAATACCAGAATGCAACTAACAAGATCAATTTATCAGGAAGTTATCATTCAGGAAATACTCTTAGGCTCAGGAAAAAGGAGAAGAGTAAGTTCTTCATTTGTTTGTACATTACGTTCAATTCCAATGCATCAATTCCATTTAAGTAAATAGGCAATATTTACTTAATGGTTACTATATGATTAGACAAGTTTTAATGGAAGGAGATAATTTATCTCTTCAGCTGACTATAAGGCAAAGGAATCTGGGATGAATTAAAACCTAAACCTTCAGGATTATTCCAAATTCATATTTTATTCCCCAAATTGTCATCTAAGCCAGTATTTAAATGTATGTGCCCAATTTTATCTACACTGAATTGAAACTAAGAATATAGTTCTGTCTGCACAACTGAAAACAAGAAAGCACATGTAATAGTGCACAAAGGCAAATGTGTTGCTTCAGAAAATACCCTGAAACTTGTGCTCGTTTTTAAGAAGTACACGAGAAATAAGAAGCAGCAATGGAAGCACAATTCAATGTTAACGATCACCTTTCTATTTAGGGAAAACTAGGCAGAACCTGGGCTTTGGGAGCTCTACAAGTTTCTAAATGTAGACTGCACGCTCATGGTGTATGACAGAGCTGCCCCAGATTTGTATTGCGATTGCAATGTACTGTGATCTAATTGGTGAAAACACGAACCAAGGAAGCGCTCTATTCTGGACTCTTCCACATTTTTACCAGCTCCTGAAGAGAATCCCTCATTTTATTGCATCTTGACAACCGCCTTATTATGGTTAGGACTTGGCTCAGGACAGCGGAATTTACTTTGAAGGGACAAGACAGACCAAGAACAGTAGAAATAAGACCTGTATTGGCATTGACCTGATGAGAGAGAGGAAATTAGCTTTCAGCAGTTGTGAGAGTTCAAGCAGGCTGGTTTACTTGGACACAAGCAAACATATCTAAATATTGATTTAGGTACTGATTTTTTAAAATAACAGAACATGAACCTGGAATAGCTATGCAAATCTAGCCTTCTTCCAGGTTTCTTTAACAGTCAGCTAAAGAGGTAGTATATTATCTCTTGCCATTAAAGTTTGTCTGGTACTTATTTGTTTTTTATTTTATTTGTGAAGATACTGTACAGAGGGGTTACAATTACATGGGCAGGATAATGCGTACATTTCTTACCAAGCATTGCAGCCTCCTCCTTTTGTTTACCCTTCAC
>NW_012267373.1:3534526-3554465 GCF_000151885.1 Dipodomys ordii | reverse complement strand
ACTGGACCTGTTGCAACAATGAGAAGTACAAGTTGTCTGGTACTTATTTGTATTCCTATAGTGCATTGCTTCTTTATCTAAATGGAACTGATGCATTAGAAATGAAGTAGTCAACAAGTATTTACCGAGAAATCACTGTATAGAGGGACACCGTGGAGGCAGTAAGAGCACCGTGGTGAATTCTGATCCTCAGCTTCAGAGTGGTCAGGGAAGAGCTAGGGAGAATTCTCCCATGGAATAGGAAAGGGCAGGAAGGAATTTAAATCCAGAACGTAAGGAGTAAAACACTAGTCCATGATATTCAAACTAAGCAAGCATAAAAGGGAGGAAAAGTCAAAGGAAGCTGGGAGAGGAGCCCAGAGAAGTGCTTTCTAAGTGAGATTCGAACAGGGAGAAGTTTTCTTAGATATATATGTGCATGTGTGTGCATTCTTGTGTGTGTGTGTGTGTGTGTGTGTGAGAGAGAGAGAGAGAGAGAGAGAGAGAGAGAGAGAGAGAGAGAGAGAGAGAGTGCACCAGAGCCAAAATCAGACAGACAGACAGCTTGATTTCAGGAAGAAGGCAAAGATTGTTGGGATGTCAGAAGTATGGAAGGTGTTGAGGGAGGGAACATGCAAAGGTACACAAGCCACAAGCAGAGGCCACCCTAGGAAGGAAGGGCCATTCTAGGCAGGCTCAAGGAAGCCTCATTTTGTGCCTAAGGTTCATGGGATACAATTTGTTAGAACACAAGAGCGAACACATTGGCATCTGTCAGCCAAGGGTACTAAGAAAGCTTCAACAGGACACAGTAAGCTGTGCTTGGCGATTCTGGCAGCACAACAGAGTATTTCACAGGTAAGAGGAGAACATGAGGTCACAGGTTGAGATCCAGGATGGAGAGCCCTGACACCAGGCAGAGGGGTGAGGACATGTGATTGGGAAAGAGCATCATGGCCTGGAGATGGAATCCAAGTCCATTAGTAAAACATCTCAGAATCAGATTTGTTCTAGTGGCATGATTGATTGTTATTGAATCTTCTGGTTGAACCACTAAATTATTTTTGAATTCAATCTCCTCCCTTCTGAAGGGTAAATGTCATATTTAAAGATTATTTTGGTACAATTATTTTCAAATAGTTCAAAAGTATATTTTTGAAGGCTATAACTATTATACTTCCTCTCTTCTTTTTGAAAAAGCCTTCAGAGATTTAATTTCAATTTGTATGCTTTGAAGATAATCTGACCTGCTTATTCACAATTTGGCATCAAAAACCTAAGTAGGACGCCTTCAGCCTTAGACAGAGCCTTTAGGAATTACAAAACCTGATAAGTAATAAAATCATAAAACCTTAACTAATCATTAGACTAACAATGCATCTGTAAATGTGGGTTTCAGGCCAGTGGGTCTGGAGTACCCCTGAGGCCAGGAATTCGTCTTCTTTAATCAGAGTAGCCTTATAAGCTTGGCAAAATTCTTATTAGCTGTGAATTTCTAGCATATAAATGAAGGTTTAGATACTATTTAGTTTTGGAATTCACAATTAGAAAATATATTCGAGGATAGGGGGGAGAGCATTTCCCCCAAAAGCACACCTCTTTGCCTTACCAGTCTCTGCAAGTGTATCTCTGTGTTACATTTCATTCTACCACGTCTGTTGTACTTAAGCACTGTAACATGTAATATGATTCCTTGATTGAAAGAAATGATTAAGAATAAGTTATACCTTGCAAAGGTCCAAAGTGTAGCCCTAAAGTGTTAGCTGTATATTTTTGGAATAATAGTCCTGTATAATGCAATTTTCTCATGAAAATGTCAAAAAGTTGTCCTGAAAGTAATGAAGAGTTTCACTGAAAGGCCACAGAAGCATTCTGGTCAGCTTTTAAATAGCTTGAGAAGAATCAACTTTTCTCCCTGGAGCAGTAAACATCAGATTCTTTGCTTTCCATTTTTATTTTGCAATCTCCTGTGGCCACTTGGAAAATAGCTCAGCTCTGCAATGGTGTTAGGGGTAGTGGGAGAGTGGGAAATCAAACTTGAAGTAAGATAAGCTTTTAACTCTGCTGTCAGGAAGAAGAAGAGGAGGGAGAAAATACGACTGCCACACACTTCTCCATGTTCCTTAGCCCAGGCCTGGTGTGAAATCCTTAGGGAGCATAGCAGCAAGTTTGAGATTTTCTTTCTCTCAGTCTGGCAAGGCCTCCAGGAAAACACTGCATTGTTTATGTCAGATGGGCCCTTTGCTGCATACAATCCCCAGACAACCAAGACAATTAGCATTCTTGCTGAAGACAGGGGATAGCACAGGAAATTACACATAGAAAGCTCACTCCAGGGAAAACTAAACACCTTTTACAGAGGGGCAAGGTGCTGATGAGTTTTGGCTTTTGAATAAATTAATCAAATGGGATTTTTGAACAATTTAAAGGAATGAGTTGAGATAGAAAAATGTAGATTTCATGTGATGTAAGAAAACTTGAGGAATATATTTAGAAACTGTAAATGGCTAGATGTGGAGTCAGAGCCTGTAATTCCAGCAATAGGAAGGCTGAGGCTGGAGGATGTCAAGATTGAGGCCAGTCTGGGCTATATAGGAAACTTAGTAAAAAGAAAACAGAGAAGAAAGAGATAAGAACCCTATATGTTATAAATTTTTAGCATGAAAATAAGAGTTTAGCTAATAATTTTGGAATTCAGGATAAGAAAATAATATATTTATATAAGGGTATTTGTTATACATACATCTAAATATAAAGATAGATAAGTATATAAGATATAAGGTATTTATATGGATATGATACAGATACACAACACACACAATCTTTTGATCATGTAAATTTCATATGTGGAGATCTTGTGTTTAGGAACAGTTCTTTCTCACATGAGTTCTATATTGCTACAAAAATTCCCACCTTGTTCATTTTGAAGACTCTCTCAATGTGATGTGTGGCCACTGGGATCATTGCATCTTTGAATTCACTGTTACATTTTCAGGCAGCCTCTGAGTGGAATCCTGGGTTTTTGCCATATGCCAAGGGTTAGGTCATTAATATGTAAGAGAAGCTGGTATCCAGGGAATTGACTTTATAATTGGAGGACTCCAAAATAAACCTAACACTTCTCAAATAATGGTATACCATAGCCTCCCTGTTCTCTGGGCTATTAGGCCATGTCCAATTTCGTGGGTCTGTTGAAAGATACAGCTGCTTCCACGTGCCTGGAAAGCTTTAATTATGGTGACTTTTCCTCCCACTGGGAAGCCTCTTCCTGTGGTTTGAAAGTTTGAATTATTCAAGCTCATGTTAATACACTGGGAGAATGCTCCATGTGGCCCGCTGAGGTACACTTGCAAACTGTCCTCTTTCCAGGACTTGATTTCTCCCTTCTCTAGCCCTTATCCTTTCCTTAGTCTTTTTTTTTTCTTTCTTCTGTTCTTAAAGCAGGGATCAAGGAACAATAGACAGACTCATGAATTTGGGAAGTTCATTTGCTGCACCAATTGTGTGGAAGCCTATGCTAGATGATCTACCAACTAAAGTTTCTCAAATATATGTGCCTTTCCTCTAAACTCTACAAGAAGTCATATGATTACGTACTTAGGCAGCCATCTTCTGGATCTCTAAATAAACTCCTTCCACAATGGAAACTACCAACTTGATTTTTCTTCCTAAAATGGAATCAATAGGATATCAGTTGCTTCATCCTCTTGGATGAAGCTAAGAATGGTAGTTTTAAAAACTGTCTTTATTATTATTTTATTATCATTTAATGCATGTTAACTAACAAATTCTAGATTTCAGTCTTTGATTAGTTTTCTTAGGCACTTGCTACCCCTCACTTGCTACCTCCTCTTCTACAAAATATGAACAACAACACAATCACTATTCAAAGAGAGTACAAAAATCAAGTCAGGCACTGGTGGCTCATGCCCAGAATTCTCACTACTCAAGAGCTACTCAGTCTAGGCAGGAAAGTCTGTGAGACTCTATATCTCCAATCAAATACCCCCAAAAAGCCAGAAGTGGAGCTGTGGCTCAAGTGGTGGAGTGTTAATCTTGAGCAAATAAAGTGCCCAGGTCCTGAATTCAAGTGCAGGATCAGCAACAATAACAACAACAACAACAAAGAAAAAACAAATGCAAAAGCCAAATACGATAATGGCTAATAGTTATATCAAAATTACTATTAATAACAAACCAATATGAATTAAAATGTTTTAGTGTTATTTGCATGACATGCAATAAACATCAACTTTAATTTAGTCTCTAATTTACTCTGTTTCATAAAACGAAAACATTAAAAAATACTGAGATTACATGCAAGAGTCTTTTAAAAAATATTTTCTTTAAATAGTTGTACAAAGGGGTTGCCATTCAACAAATCAGTCTGCAAGTACAGTGCATCTTGGTCAGTATCACCCCTTTCATTGTTCTCCCCAGTCACTCTCAACCTCTCCCACCTCTCCATTTTCATAGTTGCAATGAATATGCCTATAATACAAGATTCTTTTCCTTCCCTACAAATTGAATTTGTTCCATGAACAGAAAAAGAGGAGGAAAATACATATATTCTCAGAAAATTCTTTGTCTTCTGTAGCACTGGGGTTTCCATTAAGGGCAATGTGCTTGCCAGGGTAGGCTAGTGCTCTACCACTTGAGCCAAAACACCAGCACAATCCCTGAAAATTCCTAAAGAGATACTAAAGCTCTTTGGTTAATAAACCAGAGCATTTATGAAAATTATTGGCTTGACTGAGAAATGCTAATAGAAACTTTCAGAATATCAAAACCATGATATATGAGCAAAAAGAACTCTTAATATTTTTTTTTAGAAGCAAGTGGATTATTCAGGCAGAAAACAGACACAAAGTATTTGTTCAAAACATTCACAGGTCTCTGATGTGGGAAACCTTGATGAAACTCAGACCCTCTGTCAGTCAAAACTGGTATCTTGATTTGTAAAGAGGGTCTAATCTCTGGATGCTAAGTAAAGTTTAACAACAACAACAACAGGTTTTCCCCAATAGTTACTAATAATCTAGCTTTCACCATTAAACACTAAAGAAAAAAATTAAAAGAAGAATGTTCTAAACTTCTCTTTAATTGTAGGGTCATACATTATTTCTTGGGGAAATAGTCAACCTCCTTATAAGAGGAACTTAATAGTCATCAAAGTACTGTAAAGCTTAGTATTAATATATGTGCATGTTTATACTGACGATTTACCTGAAAAAAGGAAATTCTTCAATATGTGACAACATGAATGGGCCTTGAGGACATTATGCTAAGTGAAATAATTCAGTCACAGAAATATAAACATTGTTTCATCCTATTATTCAACACATCTACAATAGTCCAGTTCCTAGAATTAAGTAGTAGAATGGTGGTAGTAAGGATCCAAGGGAAGAAAAGATAGGGAGTTGCTAATCAACGGACAGATTGCTTCAGTCAGGCAAGGTCAAAAAGCTTGCTGACCAGCTTTCTACCTTTGTCAACAATAACGTATTGTGTGCTCCAATATTTGCTAAAAAGGGACATCTCATGTTCAATGTGTTTGACAATATAAGATATTTAAAGATCTGAATGGTTATTAGCCAAACATATCATATTGATTAATCTGCTTACCAAATTACATCGGCTTATGTTCTACAAGGAAGAAGTCTAATTTTCTTCCCCATTAAGTGGGTATTGTCAATTTCTCTTCTTCCATTTTATGGACTAACCTTGAATGAACAAAAATGACGTATTGAATTCTTTTTCCCTCAAGCACACAATTTTGCTTTTCACATTTTCTTGTGAATCATTTTAAGTGAGAATAAAATGGGTAATTTAACTTCAGAAAGAATTATAAGACTTGCAATAAATAATGTCTGTCATAATACTTATTATAAAAAATATTTTGAGAAGGAAAAAAACCTACTGTCACTTTTTTTGGTCAGTTGTAGAGCTGGAACTCTGGTTCTGGGTGCTGTCCCTGAGCTTTGTCCCTCAAAGCTATTGATTTACCTCTTTTTTAAAAAAATTATTTTATTGTAAAAATACTGTACAGAGAGGTTACAGTTACATGAGTAAGGTAATGAGTACATTTCTTGCTGGGCATTGTTACCCCCTCCTTTGTTTTTCTTCTACTATCTCTTCCCTCCCCCACCTCTCCCACTTCTCCCTGCAAAGGTTTTTCTTTGTTGTTGTTGTTTTCTAATGTGATTTTTTTGTTTCTTTTGTATATTCTTTCTCCTATGGTATATCCTTGTTGTTATTGTATTTGATTTTGGTACCCTGCATCTTGTATATACATTTGCCTAATTTGGGGAGGGATGGGGAATAACAAAACGCTGAAACAAGAACACAGGATATAAGACACTATGTTGGAAATGAATTGTACTCTACTGCTTTAAGCTACAGTTTCACTTCTGGTTTTCTGGTAGTTAACTGAAGAGAAGAGTCCCACAAATTTTCCTGTTCAGGCTGGCTTTGAACCACAATCCTCAGATCTCAGCCTCCTGAGTAAGTAGGATTACAGGTATGAGCCACCAACTGCTGGCCCTGTTGTCACTTTTGTCTGCTACCTTTCTTTTGTAGACCTGTGCAGATATTAGTAACTCAGTAGTAGCCCAACAGTAACATGTTGAGAAGACAAAAATGAAATAAATACTCGAAACAGAGTACTTTCTCTTTAGAAGATGTTATACAGGACTGGATTTGTACTTGAAAACTTCTAGTAATGTTAGAATATTCACATTTTTCTATAATTTAAATAATACGTGTAACATTGATTCATTTTAGGAAATGTGGACAAGTCAAAAGAAGGGAATAATCACTTTGAGGCCAGTATCTAGATATAAGCAATCTTAATATTAAACACATTAGTGTACAAAATACAATTTTAACAATATTAAGCACTTCTCTTGTCTAGTCCCTGCTCAAAATTCCTTATAAGTGTTAACTTGAGCATACAAATTCTGATATCTGCATTTTGAAAATGGGAGACCAAGGCACTGAGAGGTTTAATAATTTGCTCAGTGTTTAAATTCATATCTCAATGTGTGGAGAAGCTAGAACTTTAAGTTGTGCCTCTGAAGGGAGGGAGCCAAGTCCTGGGAGTAGGTAGAGGGGCTGCGAGTGACACTCTGTTTGCTTTTTACATTTACGTAACACACGCTGAAGCACTTCTCATGTCACTGAACAATCTCTTGCACAGGACTTGAAAAAGCAGCATTCAGCAAAGAAAAAATGTTACAGTATAGCTATTCTAGCAGGTTATAATTCAAGAAGCCTGAACAAAGAACAGTCGCTGTTTCCTGACATGTATTGAAATCAAGTAAAACTCATCCTTAATAGGCAAACAGAAGTCATCATGGCAGAACTGACCAATGATCTCATCATTCCAATATCCTAGTTCTGAAAATGTCCAATGATGGTTATTTTAGCAGAAGATATAAAACTGCCATAAAGTACCTAATTGTGTGCTAAACTGTAGCAGGATGAAAATTCCCCCTTGGCCTAGTGTCTCATTGACTCCCATTTAAAAGCATTAAAAAGACAATTTTACCCCTCCACACGAGTAGTGGATGAACAAGTTATCTTAATATACACATACACACTAAGCAAGTAAAAGAATGAGTTCCATTCCCACATAGCTTTGTTATAACTGTCTCTGTATATACACAATGCAATGAATACACATATTTAATTAATCCATTAGAATTATTCAGTAATATACTTGCTAAGTAATGTACTATAGTAGTGAAAACAACAGGTAAAGAATAACCTGTTCTTCCATTAACAATTGATTATAGATGGATAAGCAAAGGGCAATTCTTAAATGGCAAAATTCTCTAGTTGTGTTCCTATACTTGGTAAATTGGAAAATCAATGCAATGGCACATTTTATTTCATATACTGAAAGTCCCAATACTCACTGGAATTACATTTTGAATTGAACATGGGTCTAAAAATATCACTGGTTTGTTGGCACAGTAGTCAGGCTGACACCAGCATTTTAGGGGGCTCTTGAATAATTCTCTGAAATCTTGACTTCCTTTAATAAAGAAAATGACATAAGGGCATAAGAGACTTGTACCTTCCACCTTCTATTCCTTGGAACACTTGCTCTTAAAGCCTTGAGCTGCCGTACAGGCCCAAAGATAGACAGCTATATAGAAATAGATCAAAGATACATGACATAAGACCCATGAGCTTTGTGAGTTAGAGTGAAGAATTATCTCTGACTGGACAGGCTACTAAAGATTTCATGGTAAAGGCACTTATGCCAGTTCCATTGCTACTCTTTTCAGAGTCTCTCACTTACTATCCTTGTCTCCCAGATGACCAGGATAATCAACATAGTCTATGATTAAATGCATTAAAAATTAAGTCAGTTCTACAGTGCTGGAGACCAGTGCTTCATAACCTTGAAGGCTTTCCTTGGCACAATCAGCTACTAAGATGATTTCTACTTCCCATAATACCAACAATCCTCGTTTCTTCCCAACATAGACTGCACCTTGTAAATTTTATATTCTGATGGCTTAGCATAATTATGGAAACAGAAATGATGCTTGACACATCCTGATTACAACAGTACCTGATACACAGTAGGCCTTCTGTACATAAATGCCGTTTGCTAAAATATTTTAATGGAGAGGTGGTGAGTATACAGTGCTTACTCATGGACTAAGTTTTTAAAATTAATCTTACCTTATACGTTCCAATCTGGTTTAGGTACATTTCAAAATGTATTTTATAGGAGCTATTATAATGCCACATTATAGTCTTATACTAAAAATACACTCACTAAAGACAAACCAGTCACAGAAGCTTGCACTGGAGTCTGATCAGCTAGCTCTATTTGTAAAATTGAAAGAATTAATGAATGAATAAATAAGGCTTTAACTGCTTTCAAATGAGCAGAGGTTAGAGCCAGTCATCCAGGAAATAAGAAGGAAATAAGGAAGACACGCTATGTTCTACAAGAACAAATGACTCTGGATATTTGTTTTAAAATTAAAGACGTAAAATTTAAAGACATTCCATAGGTTATTTCACTCTTACCATTCTTTTAGTAGCTCTATTCAATATGTGAGCACTTTGGATTAATTCACTCACTCTTCCCCTTCTTTTCCCCATTGTGCTGACATTTCTGGCAGGTTGAAGAGAAATCATTCCAAGATGCTGGTTTGCTTATAACCCAGCAGATGAAGGAAGTGAGTCAATCCTAAATGACCCCGAGTGTTTTTCAACGGAAGATATTAATACTTCTTCTGCATCTTCCTCAGGAAGGCTAGTGATTTCCAGAACTCACTTGATCACCAAACGCCTCCTAAACATGTGTTCTACAAGTACAAATGTTACATATACTACTTGTCACCTCAGTGACAGACAGTGTTGAAATCACAAAGGTGATGCTAGAGTTTGCCTTTCCCCACTGTCTTTCTGTGGGTTTTGAAATCCCAGTTCAATATTTTATGTTTCAACATCTGTCTTCACCACAGCTATTTATGAATCACAAAGAGGTCTAATGGATAATCTAATAGTGAGTATTTCACTTCACATGACCCATATCTGTTGTAATAATGATTATATGAATTCTGAGAAGCCAAAAACATGGTATTGGGTTATTTATGATTTCTTTCCTCAATAATCAGTTCAACTACTGCACAATTATAAGTGAGCTCTTTCTGCTAGTTCCATAGTTACATACTATTTCGAAATAAGAAACACTATACAATTTTTTCTATCTACTGTAATTATATATATTTTAATTTAATTTTATTGTAAAGGTGATATACAGAGGGTTACAGATATATAAGTAAGGTAATGAGTTGATTTCTTGTCAAACATTGTTATTTCCTCCCTTGTTTTGCTCCCACTTTCCCCCATAATGCCCCTTCCCAACAAAGTGTCTTGTGAGTATCGCTGCTGCATTGGTTTAGCCTTTCCCTTTGTCTCACCATTTTGTTATTCCCCTTCCCTTAGAAACCAGAACAGGGGATAAACCAAAGGGAAATAATGAAAGACAAAAGAAATAACTTCACACAGTACGTTAAAAATACCCTTATTTCCGTATCTTGGAGTTCCTTTCCATTGACCTAATTTTATATGGTCATATGTACATAGCTATTGAGTTATTGTGATCTTAGACAGATATTAATTATTACAAATGAGTTAAACCATAGAGCCTCTGTATTTTTGAGTCTGGCTTACTTCATTCAAAAAGGAATTCTACTACACTGTTGGTGGGAGTAAAAACTTTACAGAGTAAACATAGAGCTCCCCTATGACTCAGCAATCCCACTTCTTGGCATTTACCCAAATGATCACAAAGAAGGCCATACTAAAGCTACCAGCACAACTATGTTTATCACAGCATTATTCACCATAGCTAAGATATGGAACCAACCTAGATGCCCCTCAGTATATGAATGGATCAAGAAAATGTAGTTATATATGCATAATGGAATTCTATGCTTCCATAAGGAAAACAGCATTGCCCAATTCATAAGGAAATGTAATTATATTTTTAAGCTCCAACATTCCAAAAATAATCTTTCAAAAGACAATAAACAGTACAAATCAGGTTTTTAAGTCTCTACCTGTCCACATCCCCTCCAGCATCTGTTGTTATTAGAGTTCTTGATTACAGCCATTCTAACTGGGGTGAGGTGGTATCTCAATGTTGTTCATATTTGAATTTTTTTATGGCTAGAGAGGTTGAGCATTTCTTCATGTGTCTATTGGCCATCCTTCTTTCCTCTTCAGAGAAGTTTTTCTTTAAGTCTTTAGCCTACTTATTTATTGGGCAATTATTTCTTTGAGATTTGTTGTTGGGGAATTTAATTTTTTGAGTTCCAGGTATATTTTAGATATGAGACCCTTGTTGGTTGTATGGCTAGTGAAGATCTTCTCCTAATGTGTGGTTGATCTATTGATCTTGCTAGCTATGTCCTTTGCCATGCAGAAGCTCTGCAATTTCATGCAATCCCATTTGTCCAAAGGTCAGATAAGTTGATGTTAGGTGAAATGAACCCTAAGATAAGGATTTAAATGATTTTTCTTTCTTGCAATTGTTTTAACATATTTATAAGATGATTTTTTTTGTTGCTTTGCATGTCCCTCCCCCACAGTATAACCCCTGCTTCCACTGTATTTGATGTTAGTATAATTTGGGGAGGCTAAGGGAGAAAACAAATTGTTTCAATAGGGATACAGGTGGACCCATTGCAACAATGAGATGTATAAGTCGTTATGTTGAAAAACGAACTTTACAACTTTGGGGGGGGCAAAGAGGGGCGGAGGGGAATGGGGGGGAGATGGGAAGGGATGAGAAGGGGAAACAAAGGAGGAGGCTACAATGCTTGATAAGAAATGTACTTATTACCTTGCCCATGTAATTGTAACCCCTCTGTAGGGTATTTTCACAATAAAAAAATGTAATAAAAAAAAAGTCTCCACTATGCAGAGTCTACCCTGGCTACTCTTCCCAGGAATTAAGAAGACAGAGCTTGATCTGTTGTTCTCTTTAAAACAGAATTATTAGCTGGGCGCTGGTGGTTCACGCCTGTAATCCTAGCTACTCAGGAGGCTGAGATCTGAGGATCATGGTTCAAAGCCAGCCCAGGCAGGAGAGACCATGAGACTCCTATCTCCAATAAACCACCAGAAAACCGGAAGTGGTGCTGTGGCTCCAGTGGTAGAGCGCTCGCCTTGAGCTGAAGAGCTGAGGGACAGCACCCAGGCCCAGAGTTCAAGCCCCACGACCAACAAACAAACAAACAAAAAAAAAGAATTATTGCCAGTCCATCAAATTAAATGGAGATTTTTAAAGTTTCTTTAAATGTATTGTGAAATAATCTTTACTAGATGAAGTCTCATGATGAAATTTCCTCTATAAATTTTGCACTTCTGATCAAGATCAGACAAAGCCTGAACTACTGACAGAGGATGATCACAAGGAAAGAGGTAATGCCAAAAGAGATTTCATTTTCTTCAGGCTTGCTCAGTTCAGTCTCCCGTTTCTCACCAGCCTGTCCTGGGAGGATTCACACTACTGTGAACCAGTTTTTCTTTTTTTCAAAGTGATTTGAATACCAGATGGTGTCAGAGTGGATGCTAAATTTTTCTTTTGAAATAGAGGCTCTTTGGAAAAGCCTTTCAAATTTTTGAAATTCAACTTAGTGCTTACTAGGTGACATTTGTGTTGGTACTGTCACATCTGCCAAAGTTTAAAAAAAATATTAAAAGAAAAATTTGTCTTGGAGACTTGAGTGACTTCTGTTTTAATTGGAAAGTCATTAACCAGCATGGAAGAACACTATCAAAACCGTGTTGCAAGTAATCATTCCTTAAAAAATATTATTTCCATTGTTCTTGGTGATTGCAGTATCAAGAAGCAAGGAGAAATTGATGCTGGGGTTCTAAAAATGCTCCATTACAGTCAGCTCCGCTCAGCCTCTTCCTAGACACAGCTCTGTCACATTGGCTCCAGGCTCTCACTGAGGATGGCATTCCTTTCCTTTAAAGATGAAAAAGTCCTCCCAATACATGGGTTCAGCCACCTTTCCTACCACTTAGGGCCTCAACTACAAACACCAGTTGAAGAGGGTAGGATTTCAGTAGTCTCTTCTTTGGAGCCAGTAGAAGGATGATTTAAACAGATACCCAACCCAGGAAAAGAGAGTTTGTTGTTTGGCATTCATCTGCCATTGAGGTAGTACACTTAAGGATTTGAAGAGTAATTGCACTCAGCATTTATACAGATGCCCGTTATT
Organism: Dipodomys ordii; assembly: GCF_000151885.1. Lineage (NCBI taxonomy): Eukaryota > Metazoa > Chordata > Mammalia > Rodentia > Heteromyidae > Dipodomys > Dipodomys ordii. The sequence goes on along the minus strand of NW_012267373.1, from coordinate 3,541,719 downwards.
AATGAATATAATGGAAAGACCAGGAAGCAAAGGTGAGTCAATCATTAATATAACATATTTATGAGACCCCCATGTTGTCCCGGCTTTGAATAGGTAGCCTGCATCTCCAGTTGAGAGAGTATTTGACTTACAGCTAGTATAAAGACAGTGCCATAGGTGGGGTGGAAACTGATTTCCGCAGGACATTAGTGAGCTTCTGTAATGTTCTATGGACAGGATGACAAAAGTGGTCTGTCTGATGGAGAGCTGGATAAGAATACCTGATGGATGGTTAGTGCCATCACAAGGGAGCAACATATGTCAGCCTGGAGGCTCAGAGTTCTGCTCTTCCTTAGTCTACATTTATCAACACTGTCTTAAATGAAGACATTACACAGAATCTCTTGATGAGCTTATTGGAAAGCTCTTTGGTACTGGTTTTGACATACACCCAATTTCTGCAAGTTTCTATTTTCTCATGCAAGAAGAGAATAAACAGTACTTTTGTCTCAGAATTACTCTGAATATCTAAGGCAAAAATGCTAGCATTAGGCATACCCCTAGGAACCCAAAAGATGTTCTAAGACATGGGGTTGACAAGCTATACACAGGAAGGACAGTCAAGCAAGTTTATAGCAAGATGGAGATTCAAAACGATCTTGCAGGGGGAAAAGAGAACTGCGAAAAGGTTTTCCTCTTTTGTCACTGTTTTTTGATTTATGTACCTTTTGTCTTGTATGTAAGTTGATCTGATTTGGGGATGGGAGCACAGAAAGGGTGGGACAAAGGAGGAACTAATTCAGTAGTGATACTCACTAAGCACTGTGTGGAAAATGAACTATACAACTGAGGGAGATGGGGGTCAGGAGGTGAAAAAACTGGGAGAAAATGAGGAAGGGGTGTCACTGTTCAAAAAAAACAATACCTGACATGTAATAGAAACCCCTCTATCCTTCACCTTTACAATAAATGTTTTAAAAATTACCCTGCATAGTGGAATATGGGATGCAAGATGCAATAAGTAACATTTTGTAAAGGAAGATGAGGTTGCTTAATAATTTTTTATTTATTTTTTGTCCGGTGATGGGCCTGAACTCTGGGCCTGGGCACTGTTCCTCAGCTCTTCACCTCAAGGCTAGAGCTCTACCACTTGAGCCACAGCACCACTTCCGGCTTTTATTCTGCTTATGTGGTGCTGAGGAATCGAACCCAGTGCTCTACCACTGAGCCACCTTCCCAGCCCTGCTTAATAATTTTTATTTTTAATAAGGAAACCTTTAAATTTTTTTTATCTTGGTTTCTGGTAGCATCAATATTATAGTGCATGTCAGATAACAGGGTATCATAAGTTTCTTTTGTACTGCTGTTAACAATTGAGTAATTGATGAAACAAATTTTATAAAAATCTAGAAACTTGCAGTTTTAGAAGCTAGGAAGTCCATCTCAAAAGTCCCGAACATGATATAGACCTTGCCATGTTTTCTCATGATGAAAGGTAGAAGGTAATGAACATTATTCTCAGAGAACTGAAGACCACATTTTCACACCTTTTATACTGGCATTGTTCTATCCAGGAGAGAGATGCCTTCATGAACCAAACACCTCCCAAAAGGTGCCACCTCTTCACACTATTAGCCAAATAAGTGAGAGAATTTTGGAATTTTCCAGCAGAAGCTACCACATAGGGCTCAGAATGAGAAAGAATATCAGTTTCAAATTCAGAAGCTAATTTCCTATGCATAAAACAAAGATTACACATGTGATTTTTCCATGAGATTAAAGCTAGAACTTGGAACTTGTCCTGAAGTACTTCATGTAGTAAGTAAATTGAGTTTGAAAAATATTCAGTAACAAGACTTTTCATTACATTCCTTGACTCAGGAAAATGACTGGTCTTGGATCAGTAACCTTACTCCAGCTACAGAGAAGGCATTGGATCACCGAGAAAGATGATCCGGATGACTATTTTAGAAAAACAGGCAGGAAATAGTGCTAAGGAGTCTGTAGGGGCAATTCAATTCTAAAGCATAGGAGAAAAATTTGGATTTCTGACTTATTGGTGAATCACTGGAATGTGAATATTAACACAGTGTATAAAACAGTGTATGAAAAATCATACATACATGCGCAATATGAAAAAAATGGCCAGAGGCTACACTGGGGTAAACTGTCTCTAGCCTTACTATTTTAAGGTCAGTGAACAAAGGAGTCTAAAGGAAGCACTTGGAGCCAAGAGGAAAATGAGAGAGAGGATCTTATCACAGAAAAGAGCCCACAGGCTGCCAAGTCAAATGTTTCAGAGAGACTAAGTGTACAGACAAGAGAGTCTGGTGTCCAGAAGGTTGTCCATACCCTCACAGAGTTGTACTGCAGTAGAATATCTATCCGATGAGAAACCATATTGTGGGGCTTTCTAGAATAAATTAAAAGGGAAAGCATGAATGACCAGGGGAGCTTGCTCCCAGAAGATACAGGCACATAAGCATGGACAGGCTTTGATGAAGCAGATGTGACCTTTAATCAGAGAGGGGAAAGGGTTGTATTGGATCTCAATGATGTCTTGAGGAATGCTTGAAGGAGAGGCAACAACAGAAAATTTAGTATTCGAGATAACTGGCATTCTGATGAGATTTGTCTGTCTGCAGAAGATGGCATTTAGGCAAGAGAGAACTGATCCGTGGAAACAAGCTTCAGTTCGTTATACAAAAGATGACAAAATGGAAGCTCACCCAAAACACAATGCATTTACTTCACCTGAATATGAACTTCTTACATAAAGGGTTCAGGTAGAACCTGGCCAAGGATATGTGGGGGAACATACCAAATTATGGGGGAAAAACCTGGATTAGATGGGCTTGTACATATTCCTTTGAAATCAACTTGCTAAAGTTGACTAGTCTGATTGCGTTTCACTAATATTGGTTGAAATATGGGCCAAAGGTGTTTTGGAAATTCCTACAAAGATATAATGCCTACCATTTTCTCTCTATGAATTATTATTTTTCTCTTGATTTTGAATTTATATCTGAAAATAAGAATGTTTACGTAGATGAGAAATAGAGTTCTCTTATTCAATGGAAAACTTAAAAACTGAGACAGTTATTCATATATTAATTGCAGATAAATAACAAAGCACTAGAAAACACTTCATCAAATCAAGTGCCAGGTATCAGAACGTCCGAACAAAATGATGCCCAAGAGCAAGATTTTATTCTGACAGTTTGTCCATACAGTCAGACTCTCTCATTTCATTATTTTTATCTTCCTGCACACATACATTTAATAAAACAAGGAAATATAATAACAAAAGTTGAGTATTATTTGAATCATAACTATCTTTCCAGCTGCCCCTTGTTCAAATATTTCTTTTATGAATTTTATGTATAAAGCAATACCACGTGGCTCTTCAGTGAGCAAGTATAACTCCCTCATCAGCTCAAGTTCCTTCCAATATGAAGTCAGAGATTAAGTGGTTCATGTGGGACAAAGTAAGTAAGACCAAAGATAGAGGATGACTGCTATTGAAGTCTAACATTACCACATTTACAGCCATAGTAAGCTGGAATTCGGGCAGTAACTGTTGCTTCTGACATTACATTGCTACATAAGAATTTCAACTTCATTCTGTGACTACAAATATTCTGATTCCTGAGATTACAATGCATAATCATGTAGGAGCATAATCATGTAGATATACCGAAGGGGAAGAACTACTCAGAACCCATGTAGGAGCAATTACATCTTTAATATTCTTAAGGCCAATGTCTCTTAGTGCTCTGTAAACTAGGTCTACTGTGACGAAGGCTGAAATGATTGCTCAGGGACCACCAGACCATATCCTAGTGGCTTCTTTCCAGCTTGTACAATCATCAGGCTCACACCAAGTGGCAAAGAAGATAGTCATGAGTAGAAGAGAGTTCAATTATTTGAGCAGTCCCATATGTATGTCCCATGGTTTCTATTAGACTTAGAAGCTGCTTCTATTGTGAATCTGTGCTCCAAGTAGCTAATCACACAGAATATTCTATATTCTACAACGGACAGCAAGTGTGGGCCAACAGTCACACATTTCTCAACACAATCGCTTTTCTGTCAGTAAGGAAGAGATGCTCACAAATCTTAAATTTCATATATTTTTAGTGTAAAATTAAGAGCAATATACCTCATTATTCATAGGTTGCTCTGCTACATTAATAGTCTTACCCATCAGAGGCCTGTTATATTATACTTTAATGTTAATAAATATTGGCTCATATTGACTATAGTTCAATCCTCCAAATAGCAATGCTCACTGAACAGTACCTTATGAAAGTAATAAAAAAATCATGCAAGATTCCCTGGGGATTACATTATGTCTTTATATTTTGATCTTTCCTCAAAGGAAAGGAATACTAGTATATAACTAATACAGAAAGTCATTAATGGGTGTACAGCACCTATTACTATATATAAGCATATACTTAAGCAAAGGATCAGAATGCATTCTAAAATCTCTATAACAGACTTGGGTATAATTCAATGGAGGAAAAAGAATTTCAAGTTAATAACAATGTTTTAAAATTTCATGTGTGTTCTTAAAGATAGCTATTTTAACTGTAACATTTTATCTTTTTCATAAAGTTGATGATTAGCACTTCACAAGGTGCCAAGAAAAATCTATCTCTGGGTAGAAACAAACATATATGATTGCTCTGTTAAAATACAGGGCAGAGTCAAGAGAAGGAATTAGTTGGTTTAGGGATTCATAAGTTCTAAAGTGGAAAGAGCCAAACCAAAGGTCCTGAGGTCAAGCCACTGGAAATAAGGTCCTTGCTGGAAGTAAATAGAAACTGCAGCAGACCGAAAACTTTACAACTGAAAAGGTACATAAAGATCATCTCAAGGGTAGAGGGTAAACTTTAGGTAGCTGCAGGAGCTAATAAAAAACATGGGTGAGCTAGTGATGGTGGCTCATGCCTACAATTGTAGCTATTCAGGAGGCTGAGATCTGAAGGACTGTGGTTAAAAGTCAACCTGGAAAGAAAATCTGTGAGACTCTAGCTTCAAAATAGCTAGCAAAATTGAGGGCTAGAGGCTTAGCTCAAGTGGTAGAGCACAAGCTGAGCAAGCAAGCCAAGCAAGCTCAGGATCCTGAATTCAAAACCTGGTATCATCAAAATAAATAAATACATAAATAATTAAAATAACAAGAGCAAAAAGGTAGACAAGAAAATGGTGTCTGATGCAAAAGAGGGGTACATGATTCACTGAAACACACACACACACACACACACACACACACACACACACACACAGAAAACACTGCTCTAAGGTTAGATTCAGCAAGCAGAACACTGGATTTTGAAGTTATGATGGAAGCCTTCCCACACCATTATACAGATAGGCCCAGAGAGGTTCCTCCAGTTCCCAGGACACCGCCACCAGCAGCTAGTAGCAGCCCAGGCATTACTTCAAACAGAAAGTAACGGAGTAATGACTAAATACCAGGTACCTCTATGCATTTGTCAAAACAGAATGCAGGACAAAACAGAAATGATTTTGATCTGTGGGGTCCCAGTTTAGAGAGATACACAAGCGATGATACCTGTACTTACCAAACCAAGAGACGCTGCATTCTGAGGAAGTTCAAGGTACCATAGGGAACTCAAGCCAGGAGTGTTAGCAACATATGTCAGAGCCTAAGGAACCTCCACATTCTTATTTTTCAGGAGTTACTCTCTTTCTTACTCTCAATCTTTCAAGATTGTTTCACAAAGACTATACTAGAGCATTCTGGAGGGTTCAGGTGTCCCAGGACATTTCATTTTCTCAGTGGTGGACCCGGTGTCAAAACTTTCCCTCTTAGCTCACCAGAATCAGTGCTGAAGGAAGTATATGAACATTGGGATGTCCCCCCCCCCCATTGTCAGTTGAGTAAGAGCTGCATTTACCCTGGGTATCCTGGGGACACCTGCAACGTGGAAGCTCTCTACCCCCAGTAAGCTATCTTATTCTTCTCCCTCACTCAGCATAATTCCCCACCCTACCAATCTTACCAAACACCTGAGTGTTTGAGTGAGCTCTCTTTCCTTCTCCTCCTTTTCCCACCCAGAGCTGAATGTTTTGACTTGGACTCAAGGACATCAAAGTCATCACTTATCATTGCTTTCCATATGGCCGACCTCTTAAATGCTTCCTGAAGTTCTTTTTGGAACAGAATAGGTCTCCCAGGATGGCAGCTCAGCCCCGTCACAGCCCACTAGCTGCTCAATATCACCACTTAGGACAATCAAGGAATTTGAAGAGCTCTAAAGGAAAAGTCATGGAACCCCGTGGGCAACCAAATGGTGATTTCCAGTAGTGAAACCACAGGTATACACTTGGTCTTTGTCAGCATTCTGCGTTGTAGAATGCTGAGTAGGAGAGACAGAAAAGTCACTTGTTTCAATGAACACAACCTTCAAGAAGTAGACTCAAGAGAGCTGTCACCTTGGTTTACTGAAAGCTCCAGAACATTCTGGTGTTAAGATCATTGGGGTGTGAACTGCAGGTGACATATGAAGGGCAGGTCAAATTTGTTAAGGTAGAGTTTACCCAGTTTTATTTCTTGTCCATGGCTCTAGTGAAGTGCCTAGCAAGATTAAACTGTCAATCACCTTCTAAGAAATATCTAGGATAATAATTCAGACTCACAGAGGTAAGACTAGAAGAAGTTAAACATATCTGGAATGCAGTGTGGAATAATGGAAATCTTTCATAAACATTTAGGATATAGAGATTTTGGGGCACCATATTTCTATTTAAACAAAAGAATTTATTTCATTTTCTGGATATGCTTCAATTTGTCTAGAATAAAAGATGACATTGCTATAGAATCTGAGGGTGCTTGATCTTCCCCCCCCAATCTTTACCTCTCAGGGAAATCACTGCATATGTTCATATTCACAATTCAACTACGTCAACAGGATAAAAACAACTTTAACCCTGTCTCTGGTAAGTAAGGTTTGTGTACATTTACAATGTTGAATGTGAAGTAAATGGTGTAGTTATTCCTGATGAATTTCTCTAGTCTTACTTGGCTCCTAGATATTGACTGTTCTAACGACAGAAAAACAGGTTTCATTTGTTTAAATGCAAATTGACTCAATATTGCTTCTCTAAATATACAACTTGTGGGGGCTGGGAAGGTGGCTCAGTGGTAGAGCGCTTGCCTTGCATGCATGAGGCCCTGGGTT
>NW_012267373.1:3530100-3532177 GCF_000151885.1 Dipodomys ordii | reverse complement strand
TATATATATATATATATATTCTTTCTGTCAGTAATTCTCAAAATTTTTGTCTCAGAATCTATTTTCAATTACTTTTAACCATGCTATAAATTTAAACTTGTATTTTAAAATATTTATTCATTAAAATAATAGTGAGCCCATTCATTAAACATCAACACAAAAAATTGTTGTTTTAAAAAACATACTTTCAAAACAAAACAATCCATAAAGACATCGGTTGAGTTCCTGCTGGCAAATTTCTTCAATGTATGGCTCAAAACAGCGTTAGCTGGATTATCATAAATGTTTTAATATGCAATTTCTGTTTAGCATTAATGCATTTGGTAAAGAAAGGAGAAATTCAACAGCCTTTATAGACAACTTGGGGTATTTTTCCTCTAATACTACACCAAAACTTGACATGTAATATTTCCTGAAAGGTTACTTGTGCTGTGCAATCTGAAACCATACTGGTGTACTCTATTATGACAAATTCCATTGGCCTATCTTTCCCTTAAAATCAATGCAATTTTGACCAAACAGAAATTGTCCCATCTTTCACTGGCCATGTATAAAGTACCTCACTGAGTTCAGTAGATCTTCCAAATGTTGATACATTCTCTTATTCAAAATTCACACTCACTAATATTTCCAATTATTTTTTCTGAAGCATCTAAAAGTCTACAAGCATCCTAAAAATCTGTGCAAGCTTTCTAATACTTTCACCCGAAATCTTAAATTTTGTTAGTGGAAATAACATGATTAGATTTTTTTTCCTGAACGTGACAGGTTCACTTTTTGAAAAAATGTCCGTAAAATATCCAAACATAAACAATAATAGTTTGTCTGCTGTTCATTCTTTCGAGCAAATACTTGGTCAGTGGAAAAGTGGCGAGTAAAGCTAGCAACTCAAAACAATCCATAAGCTTTTGTCCTCAATACTGTCTTTGTACCGCAGTGTGCAGCAGAAATGCTTTATGTGTCCCATTTTATCACCTGGCACATGAGAAAGACTATTCTCAAAGGTGGCGGTTTCTTAGAACTAGTAATTTCTACTGCTCCATCAAGGACATTCCTTAGGAAGCCTGTCATTTTTCTTCCTCTCTCTTCTTTTCTTAATATGATCATATCATCATCAGTGATTTTTGCACATTACAAATCAATATAATGATTTGGACACAACATCATGATAAGGACAAAAAAGTACCTTTGATTATGAGATTCTGACATAACTTGGGAATTCTAGGAGTCTTGAAACCATAGTTTGAAAGTGTGTGTTTGTTTTCCCTCTGTAATCTAACTGCAAGCTGTTGTTCATCAATATGACTATAGACCAACAATTTTCATTTCACGGGTTAGAAAAAAAATAAAGAGATAAGTATATGAGTTTTCCATTCAACAAAGGAGTTACAGTTGAGAGATATGGTTTGAATCTTTGAGTTAAAGGGGTATTTAATGCCTTTATACTGCAAAGATCAAATAGGTTTAACAAACAGATTCAGAAATCTGACAAACCATGCCTGTTTTTTTAAATAAGTTTTTTTTTCTTGTGAAAATACCGTACAGCGGGGTTACAATTACATGAGCAAGGTAATGAGTACATTGCTTATCAAGCACTGTTGCCTCCTCCTTTGTTTTCCCCCTACCATCCCTTCCCTCCTATATTTATCACTATACTCCCCTGCCACAGCCAAAGTTGTAAAGTTTGTTTTTCAACATAACATTTTGTACATCTCATTGTTGCAATGGGTTCACCTTTTCCCTATTTAAACAATTTGTTTTTTTCCCTTCCCCTCCCCAATTTTACCAACATCAAATACAGTGAAAACAGGGGTTATACCGTGGGGGAGAGATATACAAAGCAACAAAACAATCACCTTATAAATGCGATAGAAACAATAGCAAGAAAGAAAAAAACACTTGTGTCCTAATCTTGGGGTTCATTTCACCTAATACCATCTTATATGACCTTTTCTGCTTGTCTCAAACATATACTAGTAATTTCAAATAAAGGAAGCCATGGGACCTATGTTGCTTTAGGCATGGCTTACTTCACTTAATATATTTTTTTCCAAGACTTTCCATTTCCTAACAAATG
>NW_012267373.1:3516993-3529190 GCF_000151885.1 Dipodomys ordii | reverse complement strand
GTGCATTACGACAGGATTGCATCTGGAGGACCCTTTCAAAATACTTCTACTCTTCTGACCTCCAAAGTACCCAGGAAATGGTAGTAACTGGTGAAGGCCCATGGGGTAGGGTATGGCAGGCGGGGGAAGTCTCTACAGAATTATTGACAATGGCAAGAAAATTGTGAGCATCCTACTGCATTCCCATTAAGCATGGACTTATGGGTTATGGTTACAGGAAGTGAATATTAGACTTAATTTTATTGTATTACTTATTTTGTGGTACTGGGGATAACATTTGGGGCACTGTGTCCCCAGTCCTTTTTCTTTTTGTTTCTTTTTCATATTGAGTCTCACAGGCCAGTCTCAACACCATAGTCTTCATACTTCTGCCACCTGCGTAGCTGGGATTACAGGTATGCACCACCACACCCAGCCCTGAAAATATTTTGTTGTTGATACAGAAGGTCCAAAACAAGACTCTGTGAAGACTAAGAGGAAATGTCACACTTGGATCATTCTACTCTTCTTTTTACTATACCTATGGTATTATCCAAGGTAAATGAGTTAGGACCTCTTTCTGGTCAGTACTCCACGACACCTGTGGTTAGTTGTTGGTGGTCATACCAGTGACTGAATTGCATGCAAAGATTTGCCTTTTCCTTATAAGAACAATACAGGCTGCTACATTTGGAGAGTATAAATTACAACTGTCCTCAACTTTCCCCCATGATTCATTGAAAATTATACAGATTGCTAAGAACTGTAAAAAAAAAAAAAAAGCTTCTTGGGCTGGGAAGGTGACTCAGTGGTAGAGCGCTTGCCTTGTATGCATGAGGCCCTGGGTTCAATTTCTCACCACCACATAAGCAGAAAAAAAAAGCCGGAAGTGGTGCTGTGGCTCAAGTAGTAGAGGGCCAGCCTTGAAGTGAAGAGCCGAGGGACAGCGCCTAGGCCCAGAGTTCAGGCCTATGACCGGACCCAAAAAAAATAAATAAATAAAAAGCTTCTTGATGTATCTTGGGATTTTATTGCTATTACAGAAGTTAACATAGAAACTGGAATAGAAATTGGACTGATGTTGGTCTAAAGTAAGCTATTAAAGAATAAATAAATAAATAAAATAAATAATTTTGACTCTAGGTATGGTAGCTCATGCCTGTAATCCCCATTATTCAAGAGACAGAAATATGGAGAATCATAGTTTAAAGCCAGCATTGGCAAAAAAGTGTTAAGAATTCATCTTGTCAAAGTATCTGGGGGTTAGTGATATACACTTGAAATCTCAGCTGCCCATGCAATATAAGTAGAGGAATTACTGACCAGGAATGGGCAGAAAATGTGAAACCCTATCTGAAATGCAGTTAAAAATGAAATGGGGCTGTGGGCGTAGCTCAAGAGGTAGAGGCATGCCTATCAAAAGCAAAAACACTCAGTTCAAAGCCCAGTACCACCAAACAAAAAGAAAAAAGAAAAATTTTGATAAAGTATTGCATAGTATATAATTTCTCCTTGACTTATAAAGGTAAGAGGGTAGAGAAAAAGTTATATTTAAGTTTCAAAAGCAGATGAATTGGCATTAGTGAAATGTGACTTGCTCTATTTTAGTGGATGGTAAAATACTGATAGTGACATATCCCAGCAAATTTGAAATAGCACTACTTTAGTCAACATCAATGTGAAGTGATTCAATTCTTAAAAGATATTGTAATTTCCAGTGTCATCTTGCTTTTTCATTGACAATTTTGAAACATATAACATTACTCAAATTTGTGAGATAATGATTATTCAATCTGCAGGATAAAGACTGATACAATAACAAGTTAATCAGCTGAGTCATGTAATGAAGAGGTGATTGCCTTAGAAAATGCAAATAAGTGCTTATTAATGAGGAGAAAATTTTATACGTTAACATTGCTGGGAAGAAGGAAATAATAATTAATAGTCTTTATTCCCAGAAAATACAGAAAAGCTGGTTTATACTCAGCAGAGAAGTATGTTAAATGTGAACTAAATATTTAAAAATTATTTTGGAACACCAGTACCTTAATATCCTTGTCCCCATGTGGCTTGACTGCATATAGAAAGCAGTTCCATTTTATACTCACTACGTAGTTTGCTGGACATTTAAATCCAGAAAAATAGCACACTTCATAACACCGTGACTTAGAGCTACAGCTATGAAATGTATTCAACTCTTTCAACTCTCTAGGCCCAGGTCCCAGGCGGTGAGGTCCCAGGTGAGCAGAGGTTAGTAAACAATTTGGCCTGTGAGGTGATTCTCCTGGTAGCTTCTCATATGCCAGGACAACTCAAAATATTCAGAGACACCCCTGCTCCTGGTAGCTCAGGGACACTGCCACTGAGGACAGCACATGCTCAGATGCCAGCAGATATGAAAGAAGAGAACACAGTCTTCACAGTGACGTTGTGCGAACTGGCAACTCGGAGGCAATATGAGAATGGAGTGCCCCCACCAACCCCGCCCTCCAATCATTAGTTCATGTATTTTAGTGGTTCTTGTATGCTCTGAGCAGCACCATTATCTGGGAAGTGACTAGCAATATAGAATGCAGAGCCCATCTTGGAAGGTGCAGCTTTAGAAGAGGTGGTGGCCAAGGAAACTGACTTTTTTTTTTCCAACTAACTTAGTGGATGCAGGCGCAGGTGGTAGTTTTGATCATCCTATAAGCAATCTTTTCAGCACCCATGTAGAAACACCAGAGGAAGTGAACAAAATCTTTCTAAAAGGATGATATGCTTAAAATAACTAAAGCTCCCAAGTATAAGCATAGCTGCCCAGGACAGTAATTACAGTTGAATAGAGAAAGCCTCTTACTGTGGACATGACTTGTCCTTAGATGCATCCATGTGTTTCTAAAATACCACCCAGTGTCATGAAGTCATAACTTTGGGTTGAAAATATTTTTGTGTTAAATGTTTTCATTTTTTTAATAGGAGGCATAAAACACTGGAAAATATAGTACTACATTTGTCTTTGGGCCAAAACTGCTGAACATTTTTAAGCAGAAAATTAAGTTTGCATTAAATATTGTCTGCCAGGGCTCTTTTCCAATTTCTGTTCCATAAATATAAAAGCCTATCTAAGAAAAGGTCTCTATGCCTTTTTATACTTTTGAACATGCCTTTCATCAAGGCCTTAAGGGTAATGGGCAAGAAACCAAGCTTCTAAGTCAATGGAAGAAACAGAGGGAGTGTGTTCCCGCCACATGACAGCACACAAGGAAATTAGGAACCCATGGTGAAATGTCAGGAAAAAATTAACACCAGAGCACCAGAGACTAGAATTCTCTTATCTAAAATAAACTTTCCAGGAGCTTGGAAGTAGAGAGCCAGTTTTATCAAGTGGGAGGCCCTGAGTTAAACTTCAGTACCAATAAAGAAAATAATTAAGCCAATCAGCAAATAAATACATCAATAACTGAAGAAATCATTTATCAGTAAAAATAACTTTCCCGCAACTAAGTTCCTGGATTGAAGGATCTGCCTTTACCAGGAGCCAGAGGTTAAGCAAAGGAGATTTACAAGAGAAAGTTCTCCACTCTGGATTTTCTTTGGCAGAGATAAAAGTCATCAAATGAGCTTATCTATGAGCTTATAAGAAATTTTAATTAGGGAATGTCAACCAAAATGGCATTTTAATCTTACAAATTCAGTTGCATGATAAAAGGTTAAAAAAAGTCTTTTATGAAAGAGATCATTTTATTTGTCCACTGTATTTTCTTCTTTATCCTTGGCACTCAGAAAATCCATTGTTCCTCAAGTCCTATGCATGTAGATAAGGACTTGTACATGATAAATATTGGTTAAATGTACGTTTGTTTAATGTTAGGATTATGTTTCTCCACAATTGTCAGTGATAGGAATATTTAACAGGAGTTTTCATCTATTTCCACTTACACAAACTTCAAGTCCTAGAGAAAAACAAATAGTTTGGCAACTCTGGTTTACTTCCAGATTGTAAATGCCCCAGGAGGTTGAATGTGCTGATATAGGCAAAGTCACCCAAACTAAATGTGTAGACTAAAGAATAAATACATTAAATAAGCAAAAAAAGTTGAACCACCGATTTTATTCACTGAAACAAATATTGCTATTTTAAACAATCAGGCAAGAATACAAAATTATATATGCCAGTCTGCTAATCACAGCATTGTTTATATGACAAAAACACCAAACAAAAATAAAAGGTAATTTTGTTTATTCATAGTCAAGATGTGTGACTTTGAAACAATCAACTCTTATTTAATCCTGATGTCCACTTATTAAAATAGAAAGAAACCTTCAATATTTTAAGAACAGAATGATAGCTAGGCTATCAAGAGGTATGACTCACCATTTGATCTTTGTGTTTGTATATTTGGATATACTTCGAAGTGAAAGAGATTATTATGTTGGATTTAAATTATTCTTTTTTTATAAAAGCCCAATCAAAAATAATGTATACTTCTATTTTAACATTTTATTAACACCATTTATGTTAGGTTTTTAAAAAGAGGTAGCCGAGTAAGAACAGTACCACGCATGTGGTATTCAGGTAAGGGGTAGGTTTATTCAGTAGACCTGCTGGGACCAGGCAAGGTTGGCACTCCACGTGGCTGGGAAAGGCCTGGGAATGAGAGAGAGCTGGGAAAGAGAGGAAAGAGAGAGGAAAGAGCTAGAAAAGAGCAGAGAGGGCAGAGAGAGCAGAGAGAAAGCAGAGAGAGCTATTTTAACATTTTAAAACAGGGCTATTATTAAAATTGCAACTGCTTAGAAAGGATACTGGAAGGAAAATATTTTCTAGTATAACTACATCAATGCATGGTTTACTATGTATTTCATTAAGTAAGTATTCTTACTCTCAGTTCAACATTCTTCCTTGAAAGTCAGTAGACTTTTATTTCTTCCCAATGACGACACAATGTTGTACATTAGCTTATAATCAGGTGGCAGATCATCCTTCCAATTATGTAGAGTCTAGTCTAAGAGATTTTTGTGTTTTCCTTCCTTTAGGCAAATTTAGATGAAACATATATATATATATATATATATATATATATACACACACACATATATATACACACACACACATATATATATATACACACACACACACACAAACACACGCATATATATATATATATATATATAATACTAAATTCACAAAGGATAATTAGGGATAATGTTTTCAAGCTAGCATATCCAATTTTGGGAGGGAGGTAGAAAGGACAACTGTCTTGTTTCTTCTAGGATTGCAAGGGTTGCAGAAAATAGTCTGGCAGTCTTGATACAGACCTCAGAATCCAGCAATTCCAGTCCTAGTCAATGATAAATAAAAACAATCCCAATAAGACCTACAATAAAATATTCATAACAGCTGGATTTCTAATTAAGCTCAGCTGCCCAACTGTTTAGATAAATGGATAAACCCAGGAATAGTCATACAATGGATTGCTACCTAGTATTAAAAATAAATGAGCTCCTGATGACTCTCAATAGAAAAAATAATCCAAAAATATGTACACAAAGTATATATATGGTTTATACTATATTTACCTATGTATGTATATATGTGTGAATATAAACTTCACTTGAAGTTCTGAAGCCAGAAACACTGATCAACAGCAACAAAAATAAGATCAATAGGTTACTGGAGTATAGGTGCATATTTGCCTATAAGAGATTTCCTGGAGAACTGAGAAAACATGTTCAGTATCTTGCTTATGGTAGTTGTACAATGGGTACATAGATTATCATAACTTAGCAAGATGTATGTATCAAATGTGTGCACTTTGAAAATACATTCTTGGCGACACGGATTCAAAATAAAGGAATTTCTAACATCAGCATTGCTGGGAGAATTTAAAAGAGATTTCTGGAACTTACTCCAAGCCAGTGATTCAACAGGTATGGGGAGATGTACTAGACATTTATATTTCTAGTAGATTCTCAGGTGATGCTGATACTGCTAGTTCAGATACCATACTTCAAGAACTTTCTGACTCCTTTATAGTAGGTATTAATTATTCCTATATTAAAATTTTTAGACAGAGAAATTTCATTTGTAGAAAGATAGCCTCACTGTGGTTCCATATTAAGTAATCCTTAAGATTGAAATTCATATAAAAGCATTTCAATTAAATGGAATGAAGTTTCATTTTGAAAATTTGCCAGAATAAAACCCTGAGCTTTAAAATCTGCTTTCATGGGTCCAAGAACTCTTTGGAACTTCACAGAATCAGAAAAATCCTCTGGAAAAAATGCATGTGCTAATATGTGTGTGTTTATACCATTTTTATGCCTCTAGAGACAGTGTAAAGTTTATATAAAATCTCCAAGAAAATATGATCAGAAAAATTTAAGGAACACTAAAGCAATTTTATGAGCATTTCTTACTGTTTTTAATTTTCACTTTCATCTGTTTTCTCCATAGATAAACAGTAGGTGCTCATGAAAACCTACATATTCATTGTTTATTTATATGAGTACTCAGAAATTGTAGATGTAAGATTTGGCATTAACATTATGTAGGTCACTAGCTGTGCGGACAAATAAATATGGATGCATCATTAAAAGAGTAACAAAGAAAGAAAGACCTCCTGAGAATTGCAAATTATCCTAGAACTCTATTTTTTAAAAGTAAAATTAAAATGAAGATATTAACGCTGTAGTATTTTACCACCTCCATTGGTCCTGATTTCTGTTTCCAATGTAATTATGGCAAAATTTTTTAAAAATACTTTTATGCATCTTGGGGGACACATGAACAATAGAGTATCTGTAAATATAAGGACATTTTTATTAATGCAAATTAAATTCATACACAGAATATGCAAAATACATATATGGTTAAGATTATTTCATATCTATGTTCACATATAGATGAAGTGTTTTAATACCAAATGCTAGCATGTGGCATGTTTCTCTATTCATCGTTTTTTACTGTTCTTCTAATTCATTATGAAAATGCAAAATGCACCCTTCTCTATTCGGTCTATATATTTGATGCATATTTAGGGAGTCATTTTACTTTCTCCAAAACTACTAGAAATCTTATTGCAATTAATTTCCTCCAAAAAAATTCAAATACAGAGTTCAACTATTAACTGATTTAGTATACACGTTTCATAATATGGCAAAAATCTAAAAATAAGTGATCCATGGATGTTTGTGACTTAGACACAGGTAGAAACCAAAGGTCTGATTGTAAGATACCATGAACTAATTCACTCTCTCATATTATGAAAACATGTCGGGAGTTGGCTTTTCTTTTTTGCATGCCTTTCAACAGGTTACAATTCAAGGTCTACATATTCTATAAGTGTTAAGTGCTTTAAGAAGACAAAAACACAGATACTGTCCTATCTGAACTTCATTTCCTCTACCATTTTTAATCTTCACACAGAATTGGCTAGCAGAGTGATATGCTTTTCTCTGTCTTCTTGTCTGAGCAGTTGCTAACAGCTTTTAATTTGGGAAGTCTATCTCTG
The DNA here is from genome assembly GCF_000151885.1 of Dipodomys ordii. Taxonomy (NCBI): domain Eukaryota; kingdom Metazoa; phylum Chordata; class Mammalia; order Rodentia; family Heteromyidae; genus Dipodomys; species Dipodomys ordii. The sequence continues at coordinate 3,521,718 of NW_012267373.1, read as the reverse complement.
AGTTACTGCGCTTCACTGCTTGCAGCTCAATTGTTTCTCCAGCCAGCAGAGCATTTCATTTCTCTGGAAGGTCACTGCAGGCTGCCAAGGCTTAGAAAACATATACCATCCTTTCATTCATGCTGCAATCTAACCCCGCAGTGCCATTAAAAGGAATGGAAGCAGACATGTGACTTTTTCTATTAACAATTATTGAATTTGTTGTAGTATAAAGTGAATTAGGCCATTGGTGAGCAAAGATACTCCATAATCCCATCTTATTTCAAGGTACTAGAAATCATTTTGTATTTTAGTAGGTGGACTGTGCACAGATAATTATTTGTATAAATGATACTATGTCATCTGCTTTTGGAAATTACTCTTCCAACCATATCACTACCAGTTGCAATAAACCAACAGTGCAGGAAGCAGCCCGGATCTAAGGACACTCATAAAGCCACACCACATTGGCCATCTGTTGGAGGAGGGATGGCATTAAATGTAATGTGGATCTGGAACACATCCAGCATTATTTATTCTGTCACATATCAGATAGGCATTGAAATCAAATTGATGATATTTTAATTCCAAGGGGACAAGAAATGGAGAGTAAAAAAAAAGGAGGGTGAGAATTCTATATATTTTGAAAAGTACTCAAGTGGCAATTTATCCAAAGGGGGGAAATTACAAATGCAGACGATCTCAGAGGAGGAATAACCCCCATTACACAAGCCAAACATTGATATTATGGAGCTTGCTAACCTATGTATTTAAACATCATCCATAATGTTGGTAGGAAGAAAAATAAGGTTTTCAATGTGCACAAGTTAACTGGATGGTTAGCACAATTTAATTCTAAGATTTAAAGGCAAGTTTTTCCTCTATATTTTGGATAATTTGAATGTGTTATATCATTTTATATGCCAATATGTCAGGTTAGTTTATATAACAGAAATAGACTGTATAGCATGATAATCTTTGTTTTGTTGCTGTTTTGAAGTTGTAAAACAACAAATTTGTTGCCTAACAGTTATATTATGTGGTGAATAACATAAGGTTTTACTTAAACAACAACAACAACAAGTTATCCATGTGTGTTTTAAAGGACAATCTCTTGAAATTTGGATCCAAGATATTACCTAACATCTTACATTTTCCAATTATTGGTGTGGTAACTTGGTGCGAATAATTTAATTTTCCTGATTCTCAGTTTCTTTAAAATGTGAAAATGTCAACCTGAATTGATACCTGCCATCTTTGTAAAGCTAAGGCTTCAACGAAGATGCAAATAATTTAATTTCAATTTGGTAAGGTATATAGGCCAATCTTAGAGGACACAGCATGAGGATTGGCCACGTTCTCAGATACAGAATTTTTGCTCCCTAGTAACTCCTCCCTGTTTTCAGAAGATCAAGTCAGTCATGAACACACAGGAGTAAACTTAAGTAGGTAGTCCAGATACATGTCTCCCTTAAGAATGATGGTACACACTGAAATGAAAGGGATTTTTATAACAGTCTTAAAATCACAGGAAGAAAAAAATGTTCTTTAGAGTTTGAGGTAGTATCTACAGATAGGATATTAGGGTCATATATTGTTAGTTTAAGGAGAAAAAAAACATTTCACGATCATTTAACAGAGGGAGTCACGGAATACTTTGTGGTGAGCATGACACCTAACTAGCTGGGAATAAAAGTGACATAACATACCTGCCCTTATAGAACTCATATTTTAGCTGAGAAGTAACACCAACATCAGGCACGCTGAAATAGTCACAAATTATTCTAAGGACTAGCAAAGAAGGATGGTGAGGGTGGGAAGAATCCACAGGGAGAGGTGATTTACTTCAGATGGAGTCCACTGAATTTTGCTAGTAATATATTTCCATATCACACCCACTGGTAAGAGAATTCAGGACATCCTCACTCACACTACTGTTACTTTAAACGCTTAAACTGGAAGACTTCATTAAAAGTGAATTTTCCTCCATTTGAAAATTTCAACCCTCAGCTCTTACATATATAGCTGGCGAGAGTTAAACCCACTGTGGTGTGAGCAGCTGCCATGCCGAACCCCTACCTTGACCTGCCAAGGCTCATTAATCTCTACCGTTTAACACCTTGCTATGTGTGTCTCCCCATTTTGGAGAGTCAACTACATTCTGCCCATTTATGTCTAGACAACCATATAAGGTATTTAGAAAAAAAAACTACAATGTCTACATGAGCCAAAGTACAGTATGTATTTTTCAAAACAGCAGTGCTGACTCAACTTCAAATTTTTCTTCATGGATTTCAAAATCCACACTATTCTAATTTGTTGAACTACTTATCACTGGACGGTTCCAACTGTTACTTTTTATTCTTTCTTTTTCCTACATTTAGGCAGATATATAGACAGACAGGTAGATAGAAAGACAGACAGATCTATCTATCTATCTCTCCATAATGGACTTAAAAAAGCTTCCAGTTCATGTGGTTGTAAAGCCATAGACAGACTTTGAAAATAGTTAATATATACATATATGTATATATGCATATATATGCATATATATGTATATATGTGTATATATACATATATGTATATACAGAGAGTGTATATATATATATATATATATATATATATGATTTTTTTATTTTAAACAACTTCCCTGGGCAAAATTGTAATAGTCAAATGAAAATCATTGATTTTACCCACCAAACCTCTTTCGATCATTGTTTCTATACACAAATGTACTCTCTCAAATTGCTTTTCCTCAAGCTTTGAATACCTAGCTATATACTAATCTCATTTCCCTCTCATCTATCAACATGATCACAAATAAGAGCTCAGATGATGACCTCAGCTCGACTGCCCACTTGTCTTCTTTCTACCTATGGGACCATGGGCAAGTAAAGGAATCTCTTAAGGAAAAAGGAGCACCTACTTCCTCAAGGTTATCTGAGAACTAACTACAATGAAACTGACTTGGCACTGAGTTTGGACTTAGTAAGTACTCAAGTCCTGTTTGCAATTGCAATTTCATAATTGTCTAAAATGACAAAAATACCATTTTTGTTAGCACTCATTGGCCTAAGGAAAACCACAACATAGGTAATCCTATAAACATAGCAATCTCTTTTTTTTTGTTTTGTCTTGCTGAATTTATTTGAAAAAGTAATAACAAAATAAAACTGAAAACTGTTGGCATCTTCAGATGTATAATTTATGATTAATCTAGTTATATTTATGTGGCTTCTATTACATGTGATACCAGTTTATTTGTGTTTCTGAAGATGTTACATATTCCAATCTCAGAGAAGAATTCTACCTGCTTAATTTTCGTAAGCTTAATGTATTTATTTTATATTGTCTGATTTATGTGCACCATTATGCTCACATGCTTCAAATAAATTTCTCTCTTCTGAATTCAAAGATATCACTGCTGAGAGTGATCTCATGGATAAATACAGCTTAATAGAATGATTTATACCTTGAGGTTTTTTTGTAAACTTGATTCATGTATGGTATAGCCTCTGGTTAGCAGTTGTCACTGCTATTGTCAAAGTCTACCTATGGCTTTATAAACATATCAACTGGAAGTCTTTTTAAGCCCATTTCAGAAGTCTTAGTTGAAGACAGAATAATTTCTTTCTTCCTTCCTTTCTCCTTCCTTCCTCTATTCTTTCTTTGTTCTTCCTTCCTTCTTCTTTCCTTCCTTTCTTTCCTTCCTGTTTCTTTCCTTTCTTTTCCTTTTTCTCTTCCCCTCCTTCCCTCCCCCCTCCCTCCTCTCTTTCTTCCTTCTTTCTTTCTTTCTTTCTTTCTTTCTTTCTTTCTTTCTTTCTTTCTTTCTCTCTTTCTTTCTTTCTCTCTCTGTCTCCTTCTTTTCTTTCCTCCCTCCCTCTCTCTCTCTCTCTCTCTCTTTTTCCTTCCTTTCTTCTTTTTTGTTGGTTGTGGGGCTTTATCTCTGGGCACGGGGGCTGTCCCTGAGCTTCTTTTTGTTCAAGGCTAGCACTCTACCATTGAGTGGCACTTCCTGTTTTCAAGTGGTTAATTGGAGATAAGAGTCTTACAGGAACTTCTTTGCCTGGGCTGGCTTTGATCCATGATCCTCAGATCTCAACCTCCTGAGTAGCTAGGATTATAGGCATGAGCCACCTGCATCTGGCTGACAGTATAATTTTTAAACTTATTTTCTTCTCTTTTGCTAATCTTGGCATATATTAATATATATTAACACATACATGCCTATGTATGTATGTATGCACATCTACAAACATATATACATATATATATATACATTTAACACAATAATACATATAGATACACACATATATGTGTGTAGGTAGGACAACTTAGTATCCTTTTTCCAGAATATGCATCTTGCTTTTATATATTAGTACATATCAGTTGTCATTCTGTTCTTTTTTATTCTTGTGCTAGCCCTAGGGCTAGAACTCAGGGCCAGAGCACTGTCCCTGAGTTTCCTTTGCTTAAGGCTAGTGCTGTATCACTTAAGCCATAGCTCCACTTCCAGCTTTTTTTCCTCAGTAATTTATTGGATATAAGAGGGGAAACAACGAGGAGGCAACAATGCTTGATAAGAAATGTACTCGTTATCTTGCCCATGTAATTGTAATTCCTCTGTACGGTATTCTCACAAGAAGAAAAAAGAAATGCAAATCAAAACAACATTGAGATACCACCTCACCCCAGTTAGAATGGCTATAATCAAGAACTCTAATAACAACAGATGATGGAGGGGAT
>NW_012267373.1:3494392-3516668 GCF_000151885.1 Dipodomys ordii | reverse complement strand
AGATAAGTTGAGGTTAGGGAAATGAACCCTAAGATATGTATTCACATGGTTTTTTTCTTTCATGCAATTGTTTCTAACACATTTATAAGATTATTTTTTGTTGCTTTGTATGTCCCTCCCCCACAGTATAGCCCCTGCTTTCACTGTATTTGATGTTGGTATAATTTGTGGAGGGGAAGGGAAAAAACAAATTGTTAAAATAGGGATACAGGTGGACCCATTGCAACAATGAGATGTACAAGTCATTATGTCGAAAAACGTACTTTACAACTTTGGTGGGGGGAGGGGGAGGATGGGAAGGGATGGGAAGGGGAAACAAAGGAGGAGGCTACAATGTTTGATAAGAAATGTACCCCTCTGTACAGTATTTTCACAATAAGAAAAGAGGTGCATAAAAAAAAGAGTCTCACAGACTTTTTTGCCCAGGCAGTCTTTGAACTGCAATCCTTAAATCTCAGCCTCCTGACTAGCTGGATTTACAGGCATAACTCATTGGTGCCAGGCTCTCCCATCTTTTCTTATGATAATAGAATTCTACCACATGAACAGCTCTTAATTTAGTTTTATTTAGTCTCTTGCTACCATAAACAACATTCTATAATCTATCCCTTCTTGTTCATGAACAGTATCAAAAGGTCCTTAAGGACGTGATCTTTATGTTTCTGCTAGGTGCCCCACTATTACCCCTATCTAGTTTAGAGATTCATTTTCTTCTCATATTTCAGCACAGTGGAAGCCATATCAAACTAAAATGAGTTCTTTATTTGCATCTAACCTTCTACTGGATGTGAAGAAAACATTTTAATAATAATAAGAATATAACTAATAAAGTATGTTCTTGAATGCATATGAAACAAACTCTAAAATATAAAGAATTAGATTTAAGCTAAATATATTACTACCCTGTTCTTAGGACTTCACATACATTGATTTTAATTATTATAGTGAGTCAGGCTTTATTGTGCCAAGTTTTCCAATGAGGAGACTAAGACATGGGACAAAGTAGGAATATGATTGACATTACAAAGCAAGTAGTAAGGTGCATGATGTTAATTGTTTTATGCTGGCTCATTAAGCGTTCTGAATGTTTCCGAATCTACTCAGTGTCCACTAATTCAGGGAGGCCCGTGAAATAGCTTCTATGGGTTCTTTCCTTGTCATTCCCTCCCCCAAACACCTGAATTTAAACAGGTGATGATGCCATAAAATACCTTTCATTTTATTATTCTTCCTTTACTATTATAGAGACCTACATTTTTAATTCCTAATGGCAGCAATGTCAAGGTATATGAAACAAAGAAGGCAAGGAGACAGATGTCCCATGTCTTCCCTTCAACTGAACAGTTTATTTTGATTTGTGTGTCATAGACAGAGTTGGAGTGTACAACGCTTGATTTTTTAAATAAAACCCAAATAGAAAACTACAGAAATACCAGTTGCATAAACACATGAGTGTTTTTCTCTTTTGTTCATTGAGGTATTCTCAGTGCACAGGCATTGTTCAATTTTCTCAACTGTCACAAAGTGAAGCTTTCCTCTTCCCAGACCCCCCCCAGTGCACCACCCCACTTTCCACCCCCACCCAGGAGTCATGTGGAGATTACAAGGTGAGGTGTTTAACTCAGTTCCCAACGCACTCAACTTTAGACTTTATTACCTCTTCTATACCAAGAGTTATTTGCTGTTTCATAAAATCCTTTTATCTGGATTCCTGATTCCTTTCTTGTTAATTCTTTTCCTTTCATTAGTGACAGCAAAGATATTTTCTCAATCTTCCTCAATTAACTAGGCTAGAGAGAAGAGCTCTCTCCCTCTACTTGACTGTATTCATGATTTTCTTGGGGCTCAGTGCTTACAATAACTGAGAACTCTATAAACTGAGAAAATTAGGGATTCAATTCCATCACTCATTCATGGATTCTGTTTCAGTGTTGGTATTTGTTGCTAATAGTCCTTATTAGTACAAGTTCATCTTTCCAAATATATTTAGGAAAATATCAGTATAATACAGGTTGAAATCTATTTCTAAGTATTAGGCTTGGCACTCTATAAAATGTTCTAGAAAAGTATACATGTCAATGTACATTGTAAAATCTTGTTTCTCACACACACACACACACACACACACACACACACCTGCATCTGGTGTTTGACTTTTTAATCTGATTTTGGACGTTGTTTATATCTCATGCTAATTAGAGGTGGCAAAAAATAAGGCTAATTCTGTACTTTCTTAATAGCTCAGTAACTTGATAGAACAGTAGATTCGTTATTAAAATCATACTAATAATAAATGGAAAAGCTGCTTTTTCTTATAATTATTTTTGAAGTTATTTTCCTTTGCGTTATTTAAACTAATGTTATACATAACTTTTTTCATTTATATAATGTTCAATAGAATAAAGAGTTTTTCCTGATAGCAGTTCTTGTTAGGAACATTACATGTTAGCAATAACAATTGCCGTCTCTTTCAGAATTTCTGTCACTAACGTCAGATGAGGAAATCTCTCTGTGCCTGTAAATATATTTCCTGTGAAACTAAAAAATAAATGTGGTTTTAAAGCAGCAACATAATGTGTCTTTCAGAATGCATATACACTTTCAATTTATTTTACTCTAACCCTCAAAAAAATAAATCTATGGTAGTCAACTGGCTTCAAAGCAGCTTAACCTTAATTTTAAGACCACACTAAAAATACTGTCTGCACAACCTTCGTCTAATCGACTTTGAAAGAGACAGATGGGCCTGCTTTCTCCTTGTACTGTGTTGATAGTTACAATCTACATTTGCTCATATAACACATTTAAAAAGTCATCTGCAAAACTGACATCAGAGAAAACGATTCCAAATTCCAAATATATATATTCTAAATTCAAAAAGGCAACAGTGTAGCCTATAAATTCCCTGTTGATAATGACCAAAAATGCATTTCAGCTCAGTTAATAAACGTGAAGGAACCTGTTTGAGACAGGACAAGATCACAATAGGTCATTTCTGTAGAAGCTGCTAAGCTAGCAGGGGGAAAATATTCCTTGTAATGTATTTGCCTTTTGTCATCTATCATTTCTGGTTTCTCTGAAGGGTTCCTTGACAGTCCCAGTGAAGAGACTACATATGCTATTCCTTGTTCTTACTTAGTAGGAAACAGTACTGAACTTCCAAAATATTTGCTATTACTTCCTGAGGGGACTTGTGCCTCCTTGCCCCTAAGTGTCATAGCTGGCCATAGGAATGGATCCAGTGAGTAAAATGAGTGCTCACGATTTGTGCTGCTCTGGAGGAAAGCTGCCAGAGCCAACAGCAATCCCTCTTCCCTGTGACATAAGATGGGCAATGTTCTTGACAAATGTTGCTTTGACAGGTGGGGTCTCTGAGTACAGAAAACTGGAAACAGAGCCTCCAACTTGCACTGGATACAGAGTGGAAGGAGAAGTACTCAAGGTGTCAAGACATGAAGACTTGTCATTTGTCACCTCAACATAATATATCTATTCCTGACTCACATCCATTACAAAAAGCCATATACCACAATGAAAGGGGCTTTTTACCTCAAAGTTAGGAGGGAAACAACATAGAATGTGTGAAATCGATTGAAAAAGGAGCCTATGTAAAACTGGCTGGAATATCCAATGGTATTTTTTAAATTTTTATTTGTCATTGTATAGTTGATACACAGAGGGATTACAGTTGCACCAATCAAATACAATCAAGACAATTCTTTCTTGAGCCATGCCTCCCCTTCAGTCTCTCTCTCCCAGTCTTTTGCTCCCACCCCTACCCATAAGATATCCAGTTCATTTTCCACCTAGTGTCTAGTGAGTACTGCTGTTGTATTTGTTCATCCTTGCTCCACTTTCTGTGTGCCCTTCCTTACCTTCCCAAATACAAAAAAACAAGACAGAAGAAAAAGAAAACAAAAACAGCAACAATGGCAACTAAAGGGTATCTCTTGTTTCCTTTTCTTGGAGGTCATTTCATAGAATATTATTTATATCTGTTCATAGCTACGGAGCCATTGTTCAATGGCTAAGGTCTCATCTTTGGAAGACTAGTGTGTTTAGGTTGGAAAATGTAAGAAAAATCAGTTATCTATTGTTGGTACTAGGAGTATAGGGATGCAAAACCAAAGCATTTAGTAAGTTGGTTTTGGTTTGCTTTTTTGTTTTGTCAGTTGTGGGGGCTGAACTCGGGGCCTGTGCACTGCCTCTGAGCCCTTTTGCTCAAGGCTATTGCTCTATAACTTTGAGCCACAACTCTACTTCCTCCCATCATAACCAGGAGTTAATTCCAATTTCTACCTCCTCCTGGCTATTGAGCTTTGAGAATTTTAATTTAAGCTGCAACTTTTATATGTGTAAAGGAGAATGCGGAAACTGCTGGGTAGAATTCTTGTGAGGACAAGAGCTAATGTGCATTACAGGTTCTGTTTAGTGTATGATTTACAACCATTGCTCAATCATGGTTACAAGGCTTACTATGTTTCCTCTCAAGGAAGTATACACCTTTAGCCACATTATAAGCTTATGGTTGTTTAGAGGTGGTTAAGGAACACTAGTTTCCAATTTGGATCTGAATTTGGGATAAAGAAAGTATCAAAGATTGTCAAAAGCATACTTTTAACTTTAGGGCTAAAGGGGTCTGGAACATTATTTTGGAGGGAAACCGAGTCAAGAGGTAAATGGAGGTGCTGCTCCTTTCTGCCAGCAAAGATGTCCCTAGATGACCCAGCAAAGACAAGTCAGGGCATTTCCTTCTTCTTGTCCTTTTTTCCATTTCCAAGAATACAGATTTAAAAGAAGGAGGGAAAAGAAGAAAGCAATACTCAGATAAACACAACTTAACAAAAGGCCTGCTGTTATGCACTGGTCATCACTGCACATAAAAGACCACTGCATGAAAATGCTTACCTTTGCTGGCTGTTTTCAACAACTGAGCTTCTCATATCATTGGCATTCAATGAAATGCCTGGCTGAGTAAAGGCAGAGAGCTTCCAAACATTAGGATCCTGTGAGGGAGTTAAACCTGTGTCTCCTTTAATACCCTCTTAGAAAAAATTTCATCTTTAACTTGGCCCTGAAGGGACAAGGAGTTTCTGACACAGGCAGGTTTCTAGTTTCAGCTCATCACTTTATTCATCATTTACACATGGCTTTTGACATTTCATCATGACACAACGGAATGGAATCCTTGGACCTAAAAAACATTTTGATGCAACATTGGCTTGATGGCTCTGACTCTGTTCTTTCTTTTTTTTAAAAGAATGTTCTTCCCCCAAATTATTCCACTATTATACAGGCTAGGATTTATTTTCTAGTAGTCCCTGCAAATATCTGCCCATCAGAATAATTTTCCTTGTGCACTTTAGGTGTTACTTGTCAGTTACTGACTTGTCCTTTGACTTTTCTGTCCAAGCCATTTTCATTTTGAAACAACTGGTCTGAATGTACACAGTCTATTGTGACCCTTTCCATACAGTAGTTTTGTGACAGAAAACATTAGGCCAAAATACCCAGAGACATTCAGATGGACCAGGGACAGATTCTGCAGATCTGAATAGATCTCTATCATAGCCTACTCCAGGCTTTCGTATCTACAGGATCAAAATTTATGTTCTCCAGTGATTCTGAATTCTGTCAATGTATCTTACCCAAATTAGGGGACATTATGTCACAAAACTTAGCATGGACTTAGCCAACAAAAATGCCTTCGAACTGGGAAATGATGATGACACATTCAGATGAGATCTAGAATTGATTCCAGGCCAAAAATCAAGATAAAGAAACACTAAGTAAAGATTTAAAAAACACTTGGGCCCAGTTAGGGTAGGAAGTAAGCACTGAATTCAGGGATCTAAGCATCTGCTCTCTGAATGGATAGATTTCTGCGTTTAGTACCTGCAGAAGATCCATGCATCCATCTTCTATACACGAGATCTGGCTTGAAGCAGAGTCCAAGAGTCAGACTGACAGGATTAGTTACTCGAGTACAATTAATAAAAATTAAAACAAGAATCTCTTTACACTACAAAAGTATAGTTTCATGTCAAAGGCAGATTTAGTTGGAAATTAACTGGCCTATCCCAGTATGGATTCAAATTGGACAACTGGTTCAAAAGTTAGAATCGAAACATAATTTAAATGGTATTTCTTAGCTAAGGAGAGCTGAGTATATGAGATGATTTCTTGAGGACTTTGGAGTAAAAGATATACTTAGATAAGGTGGTTGTACATGTAAGAATAGAAAGGGAGAGGGCTGCTGCCTTTTGCTGCAACGTAAGTCTCAAGTTATTTACTATGTTCCATTGTCAAACTAGCATTTCTTGTAGCTGTGAAGGCAAGTTTCTAGATGAAAAGAACACAACAGAAAAAAACAAAAGCAAAACAAAACAAAACAATCTAACTGGCTTCATGCAGGCCAGTATGTGGTCTTGGCAAGGTTTACTGAATTTTTGCTTCCTCTTAAAAACACATTCTAAACCTTTCTCTCTGTGTCTTCTCTATTTATCTGCTCTTCTATGACACTTCATATACAAGTATTTACTAAGTACCCACTCAATGACAGACAATCTTTTACCATATTGAGGTAACACTGGTGAACAAAATTCCTGTCAAGTTGGTGAGAGAGAAGCAATAGCAACTCATCAGTCCTTACTTAATTGCAATGTAATGGTTTACTTTCTTGCTTGACTTCTTTACGACAGAGGACTGTTCTGGTCAACTCTTTTGTATACTGTAGGCTCTTAAGAAATACCTATCTCATGACAGTATGGAATTCTGATTAATGACAACATTGAAAGTCAAAATCTTTCTTAGCAGTGAGCATGTGAGCCCTTATTCCTTAGTATTAATTTATGAACTAGCACAGCACTTAGAGCAGCTTCCAGTAGCTTCCAGTTTTATAGATATCATTTTGGAAAGCTTTTGCATTGAAACAGAGTTGTCAAACAACCAATTTCAGTAATCACAATACTTCTTTTTTTGGGGGGGGGTCTGGTCGTGGGACCTGAACTCTGGGCCTGGGCGCTGTCCCTCAGCTCTTCAGTTCAAGGCTAGCGCTCTACCACTTGAGCCACAGCGCCACTTCTGGCTTTTTTTCTTTTTGCTTATGTGGTGCTGAGAACCCAGGGCCTCATGCATGCAAGGCAAGCACTCTACCACTGAGCCCCTTCCCAGACCCACAATACTTCTTTATAGTCAATGCCTGTGACTTTTTCAAACACTTTTAGTCAGAGGTGAGGGAGGGTGATCTTCTATTCTTGTTTTTAAGGCAAAATATAAAAATAACCCCCTACTCTTTATAGGATTTATACATCAGCTAGAACTTACATTTAGGGTGTTAGTCAAACTTGTGGCTCAGCATTCAAAATAGCTCTTCAATGATCTTCACTGAATACCCATTTCAAAATTTAAACTTAGCTTCCCTGTGCCCATGCATAGAATTATTACAATAATGAAGCCCCCTTGTACTGTTATGTTTATGCTAATAAAATAGTTTTAAAAATTATACTTAATGTCCACACAACTGCTGTGTCTTAGAATTTACTTTCAGCAAAATCTCTTAGATCACAAATATGCTCTTGAAAAACTTCCCTTTAAATACCTTTGTTAGAATGATTGCTTTTAGCAAACACAGATGGCAACATCTCTAGCTTATATAAATCTATGTAGTTCCCTGTCTAGTTTCTACACACAGAGGTCATCATATACTTGTGGGAAAATCAAACTAATGGGTTGGCTACAACCTTTCTGGACTCTCCAATATTTGCCTTGCTGCAGCCTCTTTGCCCAACCTCCTTGTCCTTTAGTTCATGAGTACTAACGGGTGAGTGGGAGAAATGAAGGAAAGAAAGAAGATGGAAATTATTTTGAGGATCAATTTAGAATTTTGTTATTCAAATTCATCTTGCTTCTCATTGCCATGGATACATAAGTTGATTCTTATGATTATGGCATTCATAATGGCAAATTATAAAAATGGCAGTATTTTATACTGAGACTATATTCTTTACAACTTAAGAAATAAATGATGTCCAGATCACTTAAGATAGCATTGTGAAAATACACTATGTTAGCCCAGAGAAACCACATTCAGAAATATAACCGGTTTTCTTCTTCAGATTTTGGATTCCCTAGGAAATATTTTAGGAACAGTTTCCAGAAGGATGAAAAAAATTACAGCAACGGTTCTATTGGTAATGTCACAATAAGCTGGCCCATTTACCTTCAGTAATATATTAAAACAATGAAAACAGCAAATAACATTCAAGGATCTCTAGTTGAGTCATGTTCATGATCACTCTTAATGTTACCAAGAACTAATTATATACTGTAACATGGTATGGTAAAGGTGGTAGTGCTCAAAGTATGGAAAATGTACTGTACTGCTTAGAATCCCACCAATATCAGTTATAGGTTCACATTTGGTAAGAATTTCCAGGCAAGAGATTAAGACAGGGTAGGGTAAATGGAGTAACACAGATAGTAAGTCATAAGCATACCTAGCCACTACAAGGAAAAATGAGTGGCCATTGTACTAAGTTTTAAACTTTAAAGAATACAAAATCCTAAATTTGATCAAATACTTTTCAAGTGCTGATGAGTATAAAGATTAAGAGGAATAGTAGAGAGGGAGGGAAGAGAGGAGTTAAGAGTATCTAACATAATTAGAATTAACTGATATGCAGGGATGTTTCCATCTCTAGTACCCAAACACCTCCACATTCCACCCTCAACATACACATCGACAAATACAAAAACACTGATGTGACACATAATTCCAGAATGGGAGTTAATGGCTGGCAGAAGACTACATTTTATCCTTTTGCAATCTGTCTGTTTTCCTAAAATAATAAGAAAGGAAAAATACTTTATAGCTACTGATTTTCTTTGTGTAAATCCATAGACACTCCCACATAACACAAGCTCAATTCCAGCCAGACTCGTGTGTGTGTGTGTGTGTGTGTGTGTGTGTGTGTGTTTAAATAAAGAAAACCGATCTTCTAGCTCTATGTTAGCAAAGTCACCTCTCACTGCCACTGCTAATGCTAAACATGTAATAATACTTTATTGTCTGAAGTAGGAATCTGCTTTGCTAATTAAATGCAGCTGTCAGTAATTACTACTTGTCAGTGTAATCTATTTTAGGGAATTCTACTTTAAATGATAAAAGAGTGGCCTAATACTGTGGGGGGTGGGTAGGCAAGGTGAACGTTTACTTCCTCAGATTAGAAACTCACCCTTTTTATGATGAATGAGTAACTTTCTGATAATACCTTAACTGCATTATGGTACATTTCTTTAGTGCATGATAAAGTTTGAAATTAAAATTGTTCAATATCTTAACATAAATGTCTCTAACACCCAAATGTACTAGAACTTTTACAGAGTTTCTGGCTGCACCCTGAAGATAAGTCATGGCAATCCATGAGGAAAGCATCAGTGGAAAGTTCTTGTAATCTCTTGTCATTACTTTGTTTGGTATAAATGCACCTTTTACTTGTTGGTAAACTTGATTAGTACATTCAGAGAATAATCACTTTGAAGGGAAATAGCAACTGCTCTTTGATTATACATCCTTCACTAGATTTTGCTGGAACCTTAGTTGAAGACCTTGAGATCTGAAAATGAAAATAATTCATGATGTTTGCATATAGTGTTGATCAATCTTACCTCACTCTGAATGAACCTAAAACGCTAATAGCTCCACATCTGTGTAACTAAAAGCAATGTCAAGTCAAGGGTAATGGCAGCAGGATTTGCTCCGTGGGATAGGGCTGCCACAGATGTTAGCATTGTGTCCAGGGTCAAAAGAGAACAGACCTTTTGCCTTCACCTCCCTAATGTCCCCTGCCATTTTAAATGGATGTGGGAGCAATAAGAAAAGAAAGCTGGTGTCTCCAAGAGAAAAGTGTTAGGCTAATGGATGGATCCAACAAGAAGAACAGCACAGTGGGAAGCATGGAACAAGAGGGTTTTGGCACTGGAGTACTTTTACCCCACTGAGGCTGAAAGACTTATCATGCCCCTCAGAGCATCCTGACTGCCTCATCCTTCTTCTCCCACCATCTGTTTTACATCCAATCTCTAATAGTCCTGTGTTACTGGATAATTAATTATCTTGTTACAGGTCCCTAACAAACTTGGCAGCTACTCCTCTGAATATATCAGGTAGCTTAAATAGAATTTTGATTTTGTCCTAAGGAATGAAAAAGCCTTCAGATGGGAAAATAATGAAAAAGCAGACTTATCTAAATAGAAATTTTAAATTTATAGGCAAAGACCACTAACTTTTATGATAGTCAGTATAAATGTTATAAATTCCCTCCCTTGTTTTTTCCCCCATGGCAAAGATGATCACCTTCTCTACAAAGAAAGCTTGAGTTATTTCTATTTTATATTTCTGGGTAAATGAAAGGTTACAAATCTGTCTAAATCAGGATCCAGATAGAAGAAATTAAGTACACATTGAAGGCCCTTAAAAATAGGGAAATTGAAAAGAACAAGATGAACATGGATAGCAAGTTTCTTTTTTAATGAGTTCCTACCAATCACCTTCTCTACTACATTCCTAAAAGGCCCAAGACTATGTGTTGAACTCAGTTTCATATCTGCTCCTCATATTCTTGGAATATAGTGAGTGCTCATGAACAGCTGAGGGATTCATAAGCAGTGATTCTGAGCTACAGTCGCAACACTGAGTTAGTATTGTGGCACCACTTTACACTGATGGAGTAGGTGCTGCATAGTGGCCAGATTTTAGGCCAAAGACATGCTTCCGAATATTTAGTTTGACTAGAAGAACAGTGGTTTTCTTTCCTGACATGCACATCCAGAGGTGTCACGAGGTTCCACAATTCCCACACCCCTTCCTCTATCAGTTTCCTTCATTCGAAATATAGGGAGTTCAAATCCCTACTTGGTTCATTTCTTGAGAGTAAACAATCTCCTCAAGTCTGTGGGGTGCTGGTTCAAAGACTGACTCCCCCATACTCCCAGCATGCCTGCTTAGCCCTGTGAGTAGGAAGACAGAACCAGGGTCCTAGGATTGGTCTCACCAGAATGGAGCCCACCACGGCCAGGATGGCTATACTGTATTACCTATATTTAAGGACACTATAACACTCTTTTCAGCAGAATTATTAATATATCCCTTTCACTTAGAGAAGTCTCCCAGTTTCTAGGCTTAATACAGACTATATGTGTGCTTATACGACATAGAGTTATTTTGTTCAGCTGTCAATATTTTTAATTTATTTATTTATGTATTGCTATTATGAAGGTGATATACAGAGGGGTTGCAGTTATGTAAGTCAGGTAAAGAGTACATTTCTTGTTGGGACAATATCATACCATCCTTTACTTTCTCCCAGTTTTTCCCTCCCCTTCAACCCATAAGTTGTACAGTTCATTTTCAATGTAATGTCCATTGAGTATGTTCACCCTTTGTCTCTCCATTTCTGTGCCTGCCCTTACACTCCCAAAGACATATAAACGAACAAACAGAACAAAAAGGAAAGAAAACCAAAACAGCAAAAAAGAAAAAAAAATGACTCTTGTTTACATTTCCTGGAGTTCATTTTGATAAATATTATTTTATATGGCACACAGCTGTTGTGCCTTTGTGATCCTTTCCTAAGAGTATCCTCCTTTGGTCGCACTATGTGTGAATGCCTAGGGACCTGTACAATTTATGATGCCCCAGTATTTTAGATGTAGGTTCCACATATGAGAGAAAACAGGTGCCGTTTGCCTCTCTGAGCTGGGCTTACCTCATTTAACATGATTTGTTCTAGGTCTATCCATTTCCCAACTGTCAAAATTTGGAAATATTTTTATTAGTATATGTTGATTGTACAAAATAATGAGTTTCACTGTGACACTGGCATATTACTACATACCTTCAATATTTGGAAACATTTAAAGTATGTAAGGAAGAACCTACAAGCCAAGAATGGTTGGCTATTAAGCCGGGCACTGGTGGTTATACCTGTAATCCTAGCTACTCAGGATACTGAGATCTGAGGATAATACTTGAAAGCAAGTCTGGGGAGGAAAGTCTATGAGTCTCTTATCTCCAATCAACCCCCAGAAAATTGGAAGTGGCACTCTGGCTCAAAGTGCTAAAGCTTTAGCCTTGTGCTTTGAAAAAGCTCAGGGACAGAAAGGAGGCCCTGAGTTCAAGCCCACAACTGACAAACAACAGCAGCAGCAGCAACAACAACAACAACAGAATAGTTGCTCATTATTAGGGTGAAATTAAATCACAGAAAACTTCATAGATACGAAAGAATGACCTTTCTTCAAGATCTATTTACCTACCTACCTTCCTGCCTAACCTATCTATTTATTTCCTAGTTAACTTTTTAAATATATATTTTTTATTGTAAAGATACCACAGAGGGGTTAATGGTAAGTTAATGAGTATCGAGCATTGTTACCTCCTTTGCTTTTCTCCTACCATCCTGTTCCTCCTCACCTTCACAACTCCTCCTTCCCCCCCAAGTTGTAAAGTTCATTTTCTACATAGTGTCTTGTATACCTCATTGTTACAATGGGTCAACCTATATCCTTATTTCAGCATTTTGTTGTTTCTCTTTCCCTCCCCAAATTAGAAAAATGTATATATAAGATGCAGGGCACCAACATCAAATACAGTGAAAACAGTGGTTATCCCATGGGGGAAAAAACATACAAAAGAAAAAAATCACATAGTGTATTATAAGTACATTCAAAACAATAGCAACAAAGATAAAAACCTCTTGTGTCCCTATATTGGGGTTTATTTTACTTAGCATCATCTTATATGATCATATGTACATAGCTTTTGACCTTTTCTGCTTGTTCAATAGTACACAGTAGATCATCATAACAGCATACAATTTCAAAATAAGTTTATAAGTAAAAGCAGACAAGACTAGGTTGGTTTTACTTTCTTTTTTGCTCATGGTTTTCCTCAGCTTTAAGGTATAAGATTCGAGTATAATATCTTCATTAGTACAGAATATCAGTTAATCCTTTTATGTAATTTGAACAGAAGAATGTAATACAATTCTACATTTAATTATGGTTTATTATTTTTGTTTGTTATCTCAAAAATGAAATCATAATAGAACTGATCAACATTTATATAGGTTGAGTAAGTCTTATCTAGTGTGCTTCAGTTTCAGACATTTTCCAGTTCTGGAATAATTTATATATGCACCATAAAATGTCTTGGGAATGTGACCCAAGTTTCAATAAAACATTCATTTATGTTTCATATATAACTAATTACACACATAGCCTGAAGGTAGTTCATAATATTTTAGTACACTTGCATTTTGACTGTGACTTATAACATAGATAAGGTTAGAATTTTCCATTTGTAGCATTATGTCACAAATGTTGAAAAGTGTTTGGGATTTGTGACGATGTTGCTAAAGATAATAATGGGATATAAAACAAAGACTAACCAGGATAGAGATTAGCAGGGAGGTGTGTAGGTGAGTGGGGGATGAACAGTGAAAAGTAGGAGAAATAAGGCAGAAAGGATGAAGTACAAGTGGTGAAATTGTTTAAAGTACACCATCTACGGAATTATCACAACCCAAACCCCTGTTCCACCGATGAATGCATCTAAAAACAATTACTTTTGAATGTGGAGGTATTCTGGATTTTGAATTTTCAGATTAGAGATGTCCAATGTGTACTTAATCTATAGTGTTAGATACTTTACATATTTTATAAGATACATCAAAGTTTTTAGAGAATAGAAAATTGTATTTTACATATTTTGGAAGTAATATTATAGTGCATATATTATATAGTTAAAAGTAATTTCTTATCTTTTACATGTAATTACTTACTAGGGAATGGCCACTAAAATCAGCATAGATATTGTAAATATATTAATCAATGGGACATTTTTATTTCTTTAGTACTAAATAAGAATCTATAACGTAATTATCATATGTTGTTGGTTTATCTTTTTTCTTATTAACTTTTCTGTTTTATTCATGGTAAATGAGTTAATTTCAGATCTACCTTAAATCTGGAAAATGAATCAGATTTTTATATTAAAATACTAATAATTGGTTAAATATGATCCTTTGTCTTTTTAGATAGAAATAAAATTAAATACATAATACAATTCTTAGATATACTGTTGTTATTAGATATATTTGTTACTGTTATTAGAGGGAAACATGCTAAGTACTCTAGGATCATCTTGAATTGCTCTTTTTCTATCACCTCTGGACAATCCAGCCCCAAGAACATCTTCCTGGCTCACCAGTCATGGTACTACTGCTTTGGGCCAGATCATTGGAATTTCTCACCTGGATCATAGAAGCCTTCTTTTTGCCCTCTAGTCTCCATCTTTTCAGTGCTTCTGAAATGTTTTCTAATGTTTCTAAATGTTTCCTAATAGGTCAAGTGTAATTGAACTTACTTAGTAGCTTAACCTTTCTGTTCCAATGAGCTGGCCTAGAACTCATCTCTATTTTTCCCTCCATGCTCCTGATACTAGCCATTCTTCTTGGTTTCTCACTTGGCTTAGATAACTGGGCAGATGATAAAACATTTTAAAAACTGGGAAAAAGTAACATTTAGAAAGTAATGCCATAGGACCAGAGGCATAACTCAGCATTGGAGCACCTGCCTACAAAGCATAGTAGGTATTACCAGAGAGAAGGAGGGTTGTCAGAAGGAGAGAAAATAGGAGGGAAGGAGAAAAAGGAGGGATGGGGAAGGAGAGAGAGATGAAAGAGAGGGAAAAAGAAAAGAAATTAATGGTGTATAAAAATTATGAAGCTCCTTGTTTGTAGTTCAGAGTTAGGAGTCTATTAGTTATAGAAAACTAATGATAGCCGTAATAACCCTTGACTGTCTCGTTTTTCTATACAGAGTGAACAGGCCATTTGATTTACATAAGCATCTGATTAAGAGTATAATTCCATTCATAGAAAATCAGGAAATAACAATTACAGCTGCCATTTATTAAAATTCAATTGTATGCAGGCACTTCTGTTTAGACAATGGGAAATAACATTCTTCATTTTAAACAGTTAGATGCCAGGTGAAGTGGGCACCATGCTTCTGATCTAAATTTGGAAAGAAGAATACAAAGCATACTGACTAACAACAAAATGAAAATAAGTACCCATGACATCATCTTTCATGAACACTTATCTATTATTCTCTGCCTGTGTCTCTTCCCTCTTCTTCATTGTCTAGGGACCTCAGTTTTCTTTTCCTCAAGTCTGAGATAATGACTGACAGAAAGCCCTGTGCCTGTACTTTTAAGCCATGTATTAAATACCATGGAAATAAAGGGGTAAAGAACACTATCCAGCCCTATGCCTATCTTTTAGAAGTACTCAGTTAAGATAGTTAATGGAATTTTAGGCCCAATCTGCATTCTCAGATTCACAAGAACCATGGAGTTGTTTGGACAAGAGCTTCTTCACTTCTCCATGCTGTGTCCCCAAGAAAGGGGCTCTTTTCTGATGGCTTTTGGCCCTATACTCTTCCATTCCACTCAACAAAAATTAGCCAGGTAGGAACATCAGGTCACAAGCAGCTGGCTTACAGATGAGGAAATCCCATTTGCTTTCAGTGTCAAGTCCTACCATTGTCTACAGGACAGTCAACTGTTCAGCAAGATTTGGATCATATATTTAAATCTATTTAAAAATAAGTCCAATGATTTGCTAAATCTTCATAAGGCTTAATTTATTGCTTTACTGGCCACAGAATGTAAGTATAAAATAGTATGATATAATAAGGCCAAGAAACTAACCTTTTTTTGATATGAAACTTGTTTGTTGAGGGGAAAACATGATGGAACAGGAGGCTTGGACCTCAAAGGTCAGAGATCAAGGGACAACAGTTAGGAGCTAGCGTCCATTGCTAAGCCTGCTAGTGTAAGGGTTATTTGGGCTCTGAGCCAGATGGCCTGGGTTCGGACCATGGCTCCATTTCTCTAGCTATGAGTACTTTCTGGGTCTCAGTTCCTACATCTGCAGAACAGAACCATTAATAACACACACTCTATTGGATGCTTTGTGAGGATGAAATGTGTTAACACCTGTATTACTGGGTAGATAGGAAATATTAATTAAATGTCAGTGAACATCATTTATTACTTTATAGGGCAAAGAAATAAATAGTTGTATATATTATGAGGAACATTAGCATAGAGTGACACATTTGTAAGTTTACAGTGGGGAATGGCAGAGTAGCAACCTGAAATAAATAAATTAGATTACGATAATAATCCTAAAATAAAATTAAGCTCAATATTTAAAATCAAGCTACCCAAGGTTAATAAGCAGAGTTAAGATAGAGCTTTTTTTTCTTTTCTTTTCCTTTTTGGTTGGTAGCGAGGCTTGAACTCTGGGCCTGAGTGCTGTCCCTCAGCTCTTCAGTTCAAGGTGAGCCCTCTACCTCTACAGCCACAGTGCAATTTCTAGTTTTCTGGTGGTTTATTGGAGGTAAGAGTTTCACAGCTTTTCCTGCCTGGGCTAGCTTTGAACCGTGATCCTCAGATCTCAGTCTCTTGAATAGCTAGATTATAGGCGTGAGCCACTGGGGCCCGGCTAGAACTTTTTTCTTTACACAATGAATTCTGTAAGTTATAAAATATGTCAGTCAAACATAGTGTAAGTATTTGAAAACTTTTAACTCATATTGAACATAGAGAACAAACAAATATTTCAATGCCCTTAGAAAAACTTTTGTCTTTCCCCATATGCTTTATAACAGAAACCACCAATTTGGAATACACGTACACTGAGGGCCAAATACAGATTAGACATGACCATTTCTGATGGTGTGGTGGTGATGTTAAAGATGACAGTGATAAGCAGTAGAGCCTCCTGAGCCTGTGTGGGATTCTCCATGCTAGGATTTCATGTAGATTATCATTGGGAAGTCTATGAACTTGGTAACTCCACTGCCACACAACATAAAGTTTAGAAAGGCTAAGAAATTTGCCCAGTGTTCAAAAGCTGATGAGTGCAGATTCTAATTCAGGCAGCTTTTCCTGACTCCAGTACTTGTTTGTAGTACAATAAATACTTGATTTATGTTGAAGATTACTGCAATTTTTTTCATTGACTTGAGTTAGTTAACTATGGCAAAAAAACATTACAGTGACATTTTAATATGTTCCTGAATAGTTCCCTAAACTATACTCAAGTAGCAAGGAGATTGTTAATATTTATGATAGGACAATTGTGCTACCTCATTAGCAGTTTATAGATTCTGTTACTTAATGCTAATTATGTCTTAGATGCCTTTTTAAAATAAAAGGCACAATTATTGGCTTGCCTGCTTTTGTCTAATTGTAAATCTAAACATTTTAATCAGTTTATCATCTCATTCTCCTCAACATCATCTCTCTCTTTTCTGTAAGGCTACTCCATCTCATAAAAATTACTATTCCATAGGGTTTCACAGACAGTAAGTCATGCCCTGAGGTCATCAGAAACAAGAAAATGATTATCTAATATAAAATCACATCTTTAAACAAAAATACATAATCACAAAGATATTTGCTTCTCAACAAGCAACTTGTGGAATATCCTGTTTTGGTCCATCCAGTTAATATTCATAGGATAAGCAACTGTGTAAATGGGTTAGGGAGAGTAGGTCTCTTCACACCTTTTACAAAACTCAAAGGCCTTTTGGCACAAACTTATAGTAACACATAGCACTGACCTCTGTGCAAGTTCACATTATAAGAATATTATGAGAGGCATAAAACATTCAGTATCGGATCCACTGTGCTATTACAACTACTTAAGTATGGCATCAGTTCTTAACGTTACCTAATTTAAAAGTAGCTGAACCTTAGGAAATCATTGAGTCCATTAAAAACTACATTAAAGTACAGCACTCAGCCCAAGTATCGCTCCAGTTGGGGTTATGTCACGGTTTCATTAGTTACCTTCCTTATGAATTCCTTAAGAACCCATCCTCACTTGAAAGTTGTTGTAAGTTTCAATAGCTAGAATATATTTTGCTCTACAACCTCAGCTTGCTCCCCACTTATCCCCCTGTTAAATAAACTTAAAAAAATAACCTATTCAAGAACAGTGGCATTACATAGTAGACTGCCTGGCTCAAATACCAATCTTACTGCTTACTAGCTAACTATAGAGGATAAACCATTTATTTAGAAGCTTGAAATTCCCGATCATCCAATTGTGGGTAATAATAACATTGCTTACAATAATTAAATGAATTATTATTACTACATTTCTTTGCCATTTCTTAAATAAATTGTTCAAAAAGTCTAGCACATTCCCCAAATCTTAGTATTAGATTAGTTGGGCATTTGTATCATTCAGAGGATGCCTGCTTCACAAATTATTAATATCACAAATGGACTCTCATCATGATGCTCAGTTATTGAACAAAATATACATATGTACCTAAACATAAGTTAGTTGAGAAATATACTCATATACATATGATGTGTATATTTGCATATATTTATATATAAAACTTAGGAAACAGTCTAAAGTCTGCTCAACTCTAGCAATTTTTTAATACTGATATAAATTTCTCTTGTAAAGCTTTTCATGGAAAATACTCATTGTATTAAATGTTAATTACCAGTAAGACATGAGAATACAACCTTTACATAAGACTCAAGGAGGTTAATTTATCCTTTCTGTACATTACATAATTATCTGGATGGCCCAATGTACTTTTTACGTATTCTAACAGAAGTAAAATGTGTTAAGTGTTTTTGACTTAGATCAAAAAGATTAATGTGCAGTTAATAATATTTTGCCTTAATGGCAATGGTTAAAATAGCATCATAATGCTGCAAAATAAACACTGGTTTCAGATAAAGCAAAATTTTGTCAAGAATTAATTTGGATTCTACAAAAATATTATGCTTTTGCTAGCTTTAAAAAATTAACACTAAACTCAGAGAAAACTTTAGGTTTTTTTCTGAACACTACAAATTCAGTGTATAATTAAAAGCTCACTAATTTGGCTTTGACTTTCCCCAACCAAAAAAAAAAACATGTTAAAGGCATTAAGCAAAGATAAATCCATGGGTTACTAAGGGTGAGAATGTTGACAGGGGGAACATTGATCAAGATGCATGGTATTCATAAACTGCTTTGTTGAATGGTAACTCCTTTGTACAACTACTTTAAAAAACTAAAAACATTCCCAAAAAAGAAAAAGGAAAAATGCTAATGACATACACATTTAGTGGAAATTGTGATTTGAATAATTTTTCCCTTGAGTTTGATTTGTGCTTTCTTCTCAAACTATTTACTTTTCCTTAAAGGAAAACTACAAATTCATGAACAAAACACTAACACAAACAACTGCAAACTTCTAACACAAGTACAACTAGTAGTTGCACTACTCAATTGGTTATAATAATCTGAAGGCACTGTAATGTTGGCTAAAAGATTAAAAAGAAATAATTTTGTTTGTGAGTATCCATATTTACAAATACAGAATAAACTCATTTTCTAGAACTTCAATGTTATGAGCTGATGTAGATTAATCTTTAGCAAATATTCTGTTTAGCAAAAGCCCTGTTTTCTGGGAAGTTACCTTCACAGTTATTTTATTCTTTAATTAGAGGGTCTATAATCAAAGCAAGTCAAAGAAAACTCCTCTCAAGCAAAATTTCCATAAGGCATTTCTGCATTTCTAAAAAAAAAAGACTAATCATTTTTGTTAACTTGCTCATTTACATATAATTACATTTTAAGAGAAGTTACTGTTTCTGAGATCATAAAAAATAAACATGAGAAAATTAAGGAGCAAAATATTTGTTGTGCTCTAAGAATTGAAGTTTGCTTTTTCTATGCAACATGAAAATTTGCATTTACTCATAAATGAATACTAATGACATATTCAGATCTGGCACTACTCCATAGAAATTCATAGAAAGCCAGAGCTGGAAAATAAATACAGTGCCTAACTAGTTACATTACTTTCATGTATTTAGACAAAGAACAAGAAGATTACACAGTTATCATCAATTTTCTCAAGTTGAGTCATCTAAATAATATGGTAAGTTAAAAAATAATGACGGGATTTTGGGCGAAAATCTACTTAACATCTCATGGATTTTTGAGTCAACAGTTCTTGGTGGATCATCTACTCTGGGCAAAATGTTGCTTCCTGATGTGTATGCTACTGCTCTAGAGTTCTTTTTACACAGTGTAGGAGTAAGCACCCTGCTTCTAGCAATAATTCCTTGTTTAAAATAACACCCCAGCTCAGCAATGCATATTGTGTGTGCTCGAGTGCTCAATAAGTACTTTCTGAATCAGTGGAAATTCAGTGAGTATGAAGGTTATTCATTCATTCAAAAAAATCTGTGTGTGCCTACAAAATGGTAAGGACAATGATGCAGGCATCATCAAAACGCTGTGAGCTTCACCTTCTCATGTCAAAGGGAGCGACTTCAAATAGGAACATTTTAGCAGGAGGTCTGGCATAATCTAACAACCAGGACTCCAGTATTGAATTATGTGCTCACCATTTTCCACATAATATGTGCCTGCACCTACTTGGAAATATTATTTCATATGAGAAATGCTGTTATCATATATTTTATTAATTGACAAAATAGCATCTTTAAATAGCCCAGAGCAGTAACTTATGAGAAGATGGAGCAGTTTTCCTTTCACTGTTAAAACACTGTAATTGAAGGAGTTAAATTTAAACACTAGTTTCCTTTCCATGTTGCTTACAATACTGCCCTGTGTCAGCACAGTTCACTTGCAAGTAGCTATATTCTTGAAGCCT
Source organism: Dipodomys ordii (assembly GCF_000151885.1). Classification (NCBI taxonomy): domain Eukaryota; kingdom Metazoa; phylum Chordata; class Mammalia; order Rodentia; family Heteromyidae; genus Dipodomys; species Dipodomys ordii. The sequence goes on along the minus strand of NW_012267373.1, from coordinate 3,495,893 downwards.
GCCTAATACACTTTTTGGCCATTTGTAAACAAATACAGGAAGAAAGGTAAATAGAATGATTTTAATTTCTCCTTTTAAGAACTTCACTAGGAGAAAACCCAAAAGTAACTTAAAAATTGGGCTGAGATATAATTGATAGTAATGAAGACATTTTAAACAGCCATATTTGATATCCAAATTTGTAATCCCCTTTTATTACCCTTGGAAAAAAGGCTGAATATATTTTAACTAAATTGCAATGTGAAAACATTTGTCTAAAGCTCTGGCATATGTAGAAAATCATTGATGGAAATCTTTCAGAAGTACCCACTTTCTATGATGTCTACATGATGGCTAGCAAATCATTTTAGAAAAGAAGCGCTGTGAAGCCAGGATGTCCATCCACTTTTGCTCCTGCCCAAGACCCTACATGCTATTTATCAGTCTGAGTTTACATAAATCAGAGGAGAGTTACAGTGCAATTAAATGTATCCACAAAGTAATTTTGATATAAAGCACTTTGCAAATATTAAATCTCTCCTTCAGGGATCAATGTTTCCCATAAAGAAACATTATTCAGAGAAGGAGGGGACCCGCCCTGAAGGGACAAGGAGACCAGTGATGTGAGCCAGCAGCCTCCTTGGATAAGGGGCCCGGAACATGGAAAGAGGGAAGGAAGCCTGCCAGTGGAGCCCACTGAGCTGTGGTGGAGGTTTGCTTGGTTTGGTACCTGGAACCTCCACCTAACAGGGCATCCACATCAAGCAGGGCTCTCTCTCCTTCTTCCTTCCCTGAAGCTAGGAGTTCCCCCAAGTCCCAGGGGCTGGAGTCTTAGTGCTCCAGTCAGTAGTCTCCTCGACCTTGCACACTAGGTAGTAATAATATAAACACCACCTGGATTGCATTCACCTCGCGGTGCGCGCGCGCGCGCGCGTGTTTGGGAGGATAAGGGAAAGGGTTGAGCGAAGTGGGGCTGTGACTGGGCGGGAACTGGTATTTTGAATGGTGGGACCCCAGTCTAAAGAGGAGGCACCCCCATTTAGACATTATCTTAGCTTTGCCCTGCCTTGTGCTTGAGCTCTGCTCGGGCCTCTTAACCCTCTCCCCCGCCACCACCACCCGGCTTCCTCAAAACTACCCTCCAACTCTGAGAGACGCTGCCCAGCCACCAGGGAAGAAGTACAGCCTCCCCCCCCCCCACACACACACCGCCCCAACTCTGCCAGGCTTGGTGAATGCGTCTTCCACATCTTCCTCTAGGACAGAGCTGGGCGGAATGCTGGGAGCGGAGTTCAGAAAGAAACTGACTGACGGACCCTGCCAGACAGACTGAATCCACCTAGGGAATCAATCACCCCGACCCGCCTCGTCCCCACTACTTTAACCCCAAACCCTCAGAAAAAAAAACGTCTCCAAAGTCCTCCCCGGGCGGCGCCGCGCCCCAGAAAGTATTTCTGGCGGGCACGCCCGGACGCCTCCTGGGGTGATGCTCCCGCAGGTCGTCGCCCCCCGAATCTCCGGG
>NW_012267373.1:3482513-3493967 GCF_000151885.1 Dipodomys ordii | reverse complement strand
TCAGGGGCGGCGGAAGCTCTGCGGGAGGAGGTGCGCATCCTCGTCGCCCCGCCGGGGCACCCGCGCAGCCCCGGACCCTCCGCGCCCGCCGAGGCTCACAACGAACAGCCTCGGGCGTCCTCGGTGGTGACAGTCTCGGCCAGCAGCCTGTGTCCCCTGGAGAGGCGCCCAAAAGAGCAACCCCAGCCAGTGGGGCTGGCTTCTTCCCTCCCGGCGTCCTCCTGCCACCGGTGCCAAGCTGCGCGGGCGCCGGGCTCCCCGCGGCTCGCGCTGTCACGGTCGCCGCCGCCCGGCCCCCGGGGCGCTCGAGTCGGCAGCTGCCTCCCCGGCACGTCCCCAGCTGTGCGCGCGTGTGTGTGTCTACGCCAATCTCCTCCCCTCCATCACTCGGGCGCGCAGGAGGGACCGGGTCCCCGGCGACCAGCTGCGGAGTGGCTGCCGGTCCACACCCTCGCGGCTCTCTTCCCACCCACCCCGCCCCGGCTCCTCCTCGCCCTCCCCGCCTCCCTCTGCTCCTCCTCCAGCTGCCTCCCCAGCTCCCCGAGGCAGCGGAGAAACCGCATGGAAAGGAAGGGAGGAGGAGAAGCCAGCGAGCGAGCGCAGGTGTCTTCCTGGAGAGCGGGGCGCACGCACCGGGGAGGGGCGCGCCAGGCAGCACGGGGAGGCCGGGCTTTTAGGCGGAGACGGGGAAAAGGCGAAGGATTTACTAGGGGGTTCGGAGGTCCTGCGGCTGAGCCTCCTCGGGTGTAACCCAGGCATGAGAACCGCAGGCGAGCTGGGCGGGTGGGGCAGCCAGGTGGACGCGCACAGGGCTCATGAAAAGGTTCCAGCCTGGGGAGCCTGTTGGTGTGACACGAGGATGGCAGGACACTAGGACCTAAAGATCGAGGAATCCAATCTCTGGAGCCGAGACAGGTCCCCCCTGCAGGGTCGGGGCGGTGGGTTTGACCCAGCGCTGGGACACACAGGTGTCCTGAGGGCCGGGATGTCTGGCTTCCTTTGGCGAGGCGGGCGAGAGAGCGAGAGGCTGTGTGAGGTCGGTAGGGCAGTGGCTAAGGCGATGCTTTGGGATGCTGTGTGCACACCAAGTCATAGGGGGCGATCACTGCCTACCTGGGAAGAGTTGCTCAGGGCTCAGCTTTCTTGAAGGTCCCAAGTCTCCAGGGCCCAGAGGCACACTCACCTTTCCAGTGTCATCTCTCAGCCCTGTCCCTTCCCCACCCCCCACCCAGCACAACACAGGCCAGGGAATGATTCTTTAAGCTGTGGGCTGTGGCAGATTGTAAGTGACTCACCTGATCTAAGGAGGCTCCTCTACTCTACCCCTCCACAATGCTCAAGAAATCAATTTTTTAAATCATTTATGTTTTCCTGAAAAAAAATTTTTCCTCTGCCTCAATGCCCCCCTCCCTTCCTCCAAATCTCTTGCTTACATTTCATAGTACAAATATAGAGCGCAGACAAATCCTTTAGGCAAGAAATCAGTATTACTGCGCCTGATGGCTTGTCTGTTTTCAAATGACAGTTTGTAGAATGCAAAGTTGAGTCAACCTGAGGTCAATAGAGAGAACTGGTCCATTTAATTAGCTGTCGGTTAGAATGATCACCAATAAGAACACTAGAAAGGATTGCCTTGCTTTCTCCTGGTCCCATTCCTTTTTATTATGGTAATTTCACTCTTGTTAATTTAGCAATCTGAAAATGAAAGGTCAGAGGCCATTCACCAAAGTACAATATTTCTAGATTCTCATTCAAAAGCCAGCCTTACCTCCTTCCTTAGGCCCCACTTTCCACTGTTTACTGTTCCTTCCAAAGGTCATGAGTTCAGATCTCAAACTACATTTTCAGACTATGGGGTCATGTAGCCTGAAGGACAAAGCTGTTGAGTTCTAGCAAGAGATAACACATCTAAGTGAACTTATTTCTACCAACTCCTCAGCATCATAAGCTCAGCAGCAACAACCACATGTATACTGTGGAATGTATTGAGCTGGATGAGGGATGGCTGTTTGCCAGATATGTGATCCATTAACCTCTGGCTCTTTGTTGGCAACAATAGCCTACAATCACATTCTTATGTTTAAAAGACAAAGGATTTTTTCCCTCCCATTTCAAAATCACAATGCCACATTATACTCGAAAAGAAACTGAAAACAATAAAAGTAATAAGAAAAGAAGAAACACAGTTTTTTTGAACTTTTTTTTTTTGCTGTTCTGTTTCAGTTGAGGAGGAAAAAATAGTGCTGATAAGCAATAAAGTCCAACAAAGGCCCAACAACACTTTGTGAAGAATGCTTCACACCATCTATCAGGGTTTTCAGTCCGTAAACTTTATTTAAATGTTTATTTGCATTATATCTTATTTTGTCTTTTGCATCAGGAAGATTGCTGAGAGGGATGGTAAGACATTAGTTCTGTCTTACATCAGATTGATGTCTGGCAGGAAAGGAGCTTTCAGCAGACTGCTTTCTCAGCAGCGCTAATTTTCCTCAGAGGATCCTTAACTTGGAGATGATGTACTGAGAGATGATCACTGTGAAGCACAGCTCTGATAAAGCCCTTTGCTTCACCTATGGGTGGAGAGCAAGATGAAAGTACACGAACTTCTCAACTACAACCGTGAAGTACCAGAGGGGTGAGTGAGGTCTAACATTTTAACAGGGACATAGTGCTATCATTCTAAATTAAATAAATGAAATTAGCCACCAAAGGGACTCCTCCCAACACATTTTAAAAATATAATTCTGGAAATAGTCTTAGATTCAATGGGTTGGTTTAAATGAGCAAACCCAAAGAAACCACAGGATGATGAAAACATTTAGTTAATTGGAGTACTCATTTGGAAAAGAGTATTTTTTTTCCTGAACATCATCACACTCTCTTGTCTCATAAAATTGCAGCCATTAAATATTATTCATTTTGCAGTTTCTCATAGAGGCTTCCCTCTTCATCATTATTAGGAAATAGAGGGTTACCTTCTAAAATCTTATCTTTTATTTTCTAGCTGTAATTGGTTTGGCAAATATTCACTGAAAGAACTTACTATATGCCAATCATGAAAAATCAAAAGATGAATGAAAGAAGCCCTTGCTTGGATGGAGGGAGACCAGTAATCACTATGTTTAACACATGCAGATGTGTGGTGACCCGTAGTTCTTCTCTTATAAGAAACTGATCCCTGTATCACATTTCTGTTCCCCATCACTATATCCTAGTATCGCTTGTATGAAAGACATGGTTTTTTTTTCCTAGTATTACATTGTTTACTCATGAGACACCTAGCAGTATAAAGTCACACTCAGTTGTAAGGAAAACATTTGTCATAGAAGGGATGAATTGCTCTATAAGAAAGTTAAAGAGACTGCCTCAGTCTCTAGGTATAGACAAGTGTGGGTCAGCAGAAGTGTAGTACAGGACAGAAATTGGAGCCATTATGCTCTCTGTGATATTCCGATAGTTCACTAAACACAAATAAGAGATTGATGAAATCAACTTTAATAATATTTAATTTAACCCAATATATTTAAAATACCTAATTTGATGTTATCAATATAAAAATATTAAGATAATAGTTTGCTTTTATCTCATAATATGGTAGGCAGTATGTATCCCAAAGATGCTCCTACATCTGGTATTTGTAAATGTGTTGTATCACATGAGAAAAGGGATATAGTAGATGTGATTAAGGTTATAGACCTATATAATTCAATTATGAGTACTTTTTAAATGGCTAAGTAGTATTTTGTATTATTTACTTTAACTAGTTAAAGTTACACATTTAAATTAGTGAACAATCAATAAGTTTATCTAAAGATTTGAACCTTCATACATATTAAAAGTAATTTGTAATCAATCATTTATACATTTCAAGAATTGCTTAGTTCTGATATCCAGATGTAAGTATGTGAGTACATGCTGATTTCTGCATACAGTATTTAAAGTTATTCCTCAGAACACTTTACTTGTTCTATATTCGTAATGTTAAATCTACCCACTTTGGAGCATACATAGTTTAACGGAATTCTATAAGATACTTTCCTGTGTTGTACTTGAAATTACTGCTTCTCTATGTAAAATTGTGTCTTTAATTGAATTTTTAAGTCATCCTGTTCCAAAAGCCCTATTTGGGAGTTTATCTTGGTCCAAAGAGAAGGAGAAAACATAATGTATACATATATATATATGTATTCCTATATATTTATATATTATGTATGTATTATATAATATACATAGATCCAAAATATGATCTATGTTAGTTATATGGCATCTATGATCCAAAACTATTCTGGAACAAGAAATAGAGTTAAACATATGTTCAGGGAAAGAAACAACAGTCTTGTAACCCAGACTATTGAAATAATCCAGACTTCTGTGGTAACAGACATCTGTAACAGAAATGAACTTAATATTATGGATTTAATAATATTGGATTTTGTTTTACATAAATGCTTGGTGTTGTGAATGACAGCTCTTGGCATATGAAGTCATATCATAAAAATTTGAAATGAGCATAAAAAATAATAGGGATAAAATTAAAGTGTCAATAGGGAGGTCACAAGTAACCACTTAGAGCATAGCTTAAGCGTAATACTGAGGCCAGATAGAGAAGATAGTAACCTGCTAAAGATTTCTCAAGGACCTTGGTAGAATAAACTGTCCACTTTATCATTTTTTTCTTGCTGTTTCTTTGGTAACATAACAAGGATGATCATATAATTTATTATCCAAACTAGGACACTTGAGAGAGAAGAAAGGAATTGCTATTAACAATTATGCCAAAAATACATAAAAAATGACTTTCACACAAACTGGGGCAAGTGGTCATCTTAAAAATAACTCCTGACTCGTAATATAAACTTGACTGAAAGGAACAAAGCAAGCATTGTCCAGGTTCTCTTATATTTTTACAAGGCCATTAGACTAAAATGATACCAGCTCACAGTAGTTAATTTCTTTGCAAAATTTTACAGGCAAAGTGAATGTGTCATATCTTGACCAAAGTAGAAGTTTACTTGTCAGGGAAGATGATAGAAGACAGGTGTAGTTGCTGCACATAGAATGTGGCCTTGTTAGTCTCCTTTCTCCTGGCTAGATTGTGGTTCTTCTAATTAGGGTTCTCAGCAGCCATTTTGGATCATGAAGCTTAGGATTGTGGAACAGAAAGAGCCATCAGTGACCATGGATTGGTCCTACAAGCCATGTCTGTCTTTGGCCTATTGAGTGAGGAATTAACAAATGTTTTTCCCTAGTTACAATCCTGTATCACCTTGGAATTTTCTGTTATATCTGATTGAACAGTATCCCAGTACATACCATCATTACACATATGCTGTCCAAAGATATCCCACAATGGTAACCATACATGTTATTTAATTTTTTACCCACCATTGGACATAGGAGAAATTAATTTTAGTAATATATTTATTTGAACAATTATAGCAGAAATTATTTTTTCAACACATGACCAATGTGGAAAAACTATTGTTCTGATCGTTCACATGCTTTGTTTCATGCTGAGGCTTTGAAATCCCACATGTAGAATATTTTTCATTTACATTAACCAGGTATCAAATACTTAATAGCCACCTGTGGCTAGTGACTGACATATTAGACAGCACAAGTTTATATAATGATTATCTCTCTCTCTCTCTCTCTTTTTTGGCCAGTCCTGGGGCTCAAACTCAGGGCCTGGGCGCTGTCCCTGAGCTTCTTTTACTCAAGGCTAGCACTCTACCACTTGAGCCACAGTGCCACTTTTGGCTTTTCCTGTTTTTGTGGTACTGAGGAATTAAACTCAGGGCTTCATGCATGCTAGGAAAGAACTCTACCACTAAGCCACATTCACGACCCTATGTTCAGGTATCTTTACTATCTCCCATTCTGTCTTTACTAAGAAAATACAGATAAAACTCTGCATCTTACAAAATAATTATAAAACTTTCTCTCATTTTTACTTCCAATCTAGCTATTTCTTCATTTCTTTTACAACTCTAATTAGATATGTAATATCATGGAATTCTGCAGGACAAGGTTGTTGAGTGTACTGTTTGATAAACAGAGTGGCTAGGGGATACGTATTTTTAGAGGGATCCTCTAGAAATTGATACCATAGATATCAGGAGCTGTTAATATCAGGATGACAAGCCTGGAGCATATGTTGTGATAGATATTTGGTTAGATATATGTTTTTTCTTTTTTATATTTTTATGTTTTTATTGTAACAATACTGTACAGAGGGGTTACAGTTACTTGAGTAGGGTAATGAGTACTTTTTCTCTCCAGCATTGTTACCTCTTCCTTTGTTTTTCCCATACCATCCCTTGCCTCCCCATCTCTCCAAGTCCTCTCTCCCCCTCCCGCCCGAAGTTGTAAAGTTCATTTTCTACATAGTGTCTTGTATACCTTATTGTTACAATGTTATTGTTACCTATATCCTTATTTCAGCATTTTGTTATTTCCTTTCCTCTCCCCAATTTAGAAAAATGTATATACAAGATGCAGGGCACCAAAATCAAATACAGTGAAATCAGGGGTTATACCGTGGGGAAAGAATATACAAGAGAAACAAAAAATCACAGAGTACATTATAAATATGTTAAAAACAATAGAAAGAAAGAAAAAAAACCACTTGTATCCCTATCTTGGGCTTCATTTCACTTAACATCATCTTATCTGGTCATATGTACATAGCTTTTGACCTTTTCGGTTTGTCCTAGACATAGACAAGTTATTGCAAATAAGGGAAACCATGGGACCTATGTTTCTTTGGGCCTCTCTTACTTCATTTAATATAATTTTTTCCAAGTCTTTCCATTTCCTAACAAATGGGACAATGTCATTCTTTCTGTTGGAGGCATAGAGTTCCATTTATATATACACCACATTTTCTTGATCCATTCATCTACTGAGGGGCATCTGGGTTGGTTCCAGATCTTAGCTATGGTAAATAATGCTGCAATAAACATAGTTGTGCTGGTAGCTTTAGCATACCCTTGTTTGTGATCATTTGGGTAAATGCCCAAAAGTGGGATTGCTGGGTCATAGGAGAGCTCTATGTGGAGTCTTTTGAGGAACCTCCATACTGCTTTCCAAAGTGACTGAACAACTTTACACTCCAACCAACAATGCAGTAGGGTTCCCATTTGGCCACTTCCCCTCCAGCGTCTGTTGTTATTAGATTTCTTGATTATAGCTATTCTAACTAGGGTGAGATGGAATCTCAATGTTGTTTCAATTTGCATTTCTTTTATGGCTAAAGAAATTGAGCATTTCTTCATTTGTCTATTGGCCATTCTTATTTCCTCTTCAAAGAAATTTCTCTGTAAGTCTTAGCATACTTTATTGGGCATTTGTTTCTTTGGGGATTTGTTGTTAGGGGATTTAATTTTTTGAGTTCTAAGTATATTTTAGATATGAAACCCTTGTTCATTGTATGGCTAGTGAAGATCTTCTCCCAATCCGTAGGCTTTTTATTGATCTTGCTAGTTATGTCTTTTGCCATGCAGAAGCTCTGCAGTTTCATGAAATCCCATTTGTCCAACCTTTCTTTGATATGATGTGTTTCTAGGTCCTATCAGAAAATTTTAGTCTGTGCCGAGGATCCCTAGGGTTTCTCCTATTCCTTCCTGTAATGTTTGCAGGGTGTCTGCTTGGACTTAGAGGTCTTTGATCTGTTTGGAGTTGATTCTGGTGCAGGGTGATATATAAGGCTCTAACATTAGTTTTCTACAGGTGTTAAGTCCATTTTCCCAGCACCATTTACTGAAGAGGCTGTCTTTCTTCCATTCTATTTTTTTAGCTCCCTAATCGAAGATTAGGTAGATATAGTTCTGTGGGTTCATTTCTGGGTATTTAGTTCTTTTCCATTGGTCCTCAGGTCTGTTCTTGGGCCAGTACCAAGCTGTTTTGATTACTATGGCTTTGTGGTAGAGTTTGAAATTTGGTATTGATATTCCTCCAGCATTGTTCTTTCTGCTAAGGATTATTTTTGCAATTCGGGGTCTTTATTGTTCATTTTAAATTTTTGGGTTGCTACTTCTATGAGGTTAGAATCTTGCTAGGTATTGCATTGAATTTGTAGATCGCCTTTGGAAGTATTGCCATTTTCACAATGTTAATCCTCCCAATCCAGGAGCATGGGAGTTTTTTCCACTTTTTAAAGTTCTGCTTTAATTTCCTTTTTCAGGAAATTAAACTTTTTAAAATTTGCATTGTAGAGGGCCTTCGCTTCTTTAGTTAACCCCTAGGTGTTCTATTTTTTGTGGGCCATTACAAAAGGAGTTGCTTTCCTGCTTTCAGCTGTGCTCTTCTCATTGTTGGCATATAGAAGAGCCATTGATTTTTTTTTTTTTTTTGTCGGTATGGGGCCTGAATTCAGGGCCTGAACACTGTAGCTCTTCAGCTCAAGGCTAGTGCTCTACTATTTGAGCCACAGCACCACTTCTGGTTTTCTAGAGGTTTATTGGAGATAAAAGTCTCACTGACTTTCCTATGCTGGCTGACTTTGAACTGTGATCCTCAGATCTCAGCCTCCTGAGTAGCTAGTATTATAGGCATGAGCCATCAGCACCCAGCTTAAGCCATTGATTTTTGAAGGTTAATTTTATACCCTGCTACTTTCAAATCAGCTGGAATAATTTGGGAGTAGAATCCATGGGATTCTTTAAATACAAGATCATGTCATCTGCAAAGAGGGAGAGTTTTAATTCATCTTTCCCTTTTTGGGTCCTTTATGTTTGCATTTTTTCTTATTTCTGTATCTAGGCATTCTAATAGATACATGTTTTTGTTGTTTTTTTTTAAATCATTTTTAGCAGAATCAAGTTTATCTCTTCAGTGGTGTCAGCTGCCTTTTCTTTGAGATATTCATACATATATCTCAAACACTAAGAGAAGAAAGAGAAGTATGAGTGCTGACTACTTGGGAGTCATACCCTGAGAGAGGGTATGGTTTCATATGCCAGTTGTGATGGGTGGATTGAAGGAACAGTCATCTCCAGCAGCAAGGACACTTCCCAGAACACAGTATTACCGGAGTCTATGTTCAAACAGCAAGAATAGTATCAGATAAGAGAGGAAAATGTGGGCTGCGAAGGTGGCTCAGTGGTAGAATGCTTGCCTTGCGTGCATGAGGCCCTGGATTCAATTCTTCACACCACATACAGAAAAAGGTAGAAGTGGCCTTGTGGCTCAAGTGGTAGACTACCAGCCTTGAGCTGAACTGCTGAGGGAGAGTGCCCAGGCCCAGAGTTCAGACCCCACAACTGACAAAACAAAAAAAAAGGAGAAATGAGCTTTGAGCCATTTAAGTTGTGTGAAGAAGAGCCAATGACTTGAACATGATAACAGATGAGTTTTGTTTTGTTTTGTTTTCTGGTCGGTAACAGGGCCTTTACTCTGAGCCTGGGCTCTGTCCCTGAGCTCTTCAGCTCAAGGCTAGCGCTCTACCACTTGAGCCACGACTTTTGGCTTTTTCTGCTTATGAGGTGCTGAGGGATCGAACCCAGGGCCTCATGCATGCAAGGCAAGCACTCTACCACTGAGCCACCTTCCCAGTCCAACAGATGAGTTTTGATTGATTAATTCTCCAACAGAGAACACAAGAAACTTTCTGACCTAGCCAGCATGAACTTAAAGTCAATATATATATATATATATATTTATTTATTGATTTATTGATTTATTTGCTTATTTGTGTGTTTGTTTATTTTTCCCTGTTCTGTGGCTTGAACTCAAGGCCTAGGTGCTGCCTCTGAGCTTTGCTAGCATTCTACCTCTTTAGCCACAGCATCACTCTGGCCTTTTCTGAGTAGTTTATTGAATATGAGAATCTTATAGACTTTCTTTTTTAGGGCTAACTTCAAACCACAATCTTTAGATCTCAGCCTCGTGACTAGCTCGGATTATAGGTATGAGCCACCAGTGCCCATAAAGGTCATTATCTTAATAGCCAAGAAGTTCAGATGCCATACGGAGACCCAACAACATAAAAAATAGGAAAGGCAGAGAGCAAGAGAAAGTGGGCAATCAAGGCACTATAGGAGCACAGGTAACTAAAAATAGAAGTAGCAGCCAAACAAGATCACCAGGTCTTGTGGACAATGGAAAGAAACAGTGAATTCAGCAGCCCAGGGGATGTCAGATTGGAGAGAGTCATTAAATCTTCTCTGACCTAGTATTTCATTTGTTTATTTGCTAATAAACCCACCCACTTGCCATCATCTAATGGGTAGCATAGCTATTCATCCTTTGTCCTTGTGTGTTCTCAGTGACCTGGACAAAGCCAGTGTGTGTTAAAGGTGATGCAGCTAAAACTTAAGGCCTCAACACAGAGCATAGCCCAAGCAAAATAAAGAACAAGGGAAAGAAAAGACGAATGTCAACATTCAGTTGTGCAGAAGGCATTTATCTTCCCTCTTTAACTCTCTCTGTACTCTGGCTAAGAACAGAGCAACAGGCAGAAAAACACATCTGAAAATCCAGATAGATGATGCCAAGGCCATCCAGTCACCTCCATGCAATTTGCTCACTGGAAACTCCCTGAGGCCTAGAAGTGTAGCACCAAGTTCCCTTCTCAAGTCATGCCAGAATCGCTCCTCCCATGGGCCATTGTTCCCAACTGCATATGTCCAGGCAGCTGCTGCTGCTCTGCCACGGCCAGCATTCAGCTTGGAACCATTGTTCTTGAGAACTTTTTATTCTTAGTTTTAGACAAGTCTAACAAGCATGGTTAGTATTTTCTAAGCTGATTGCAGACTTATAGCAAGAAACTACCAGATGGGCAAAGACATGTAATACATGATAGGCAAGGTGGTTAACAGGTGACTTTGAGTAGGGACAGAAAAATTGTAAAGCCTATTAATTTCATCTTCATCCAAAAATCAGGTGGCCTGTTCAGTGTCAGAGTGAATGTGTGTGGCATGTGTTGTGACTTTGGAAAACAACAGGCACAGATTCAAGTTAGAGGTTGGCTCGTAGCTGTGTGACCTTGGGAAATGCATCGAATTATTGGAGGCTTTGTTCTCTTTGGTTTTTGGGTTTGGGGTTTTGTTTTGTCTTGGGGGGGGTGCCTGTCCTAGGGCTTGAACTCAGGGTGCTGTACCTGAGCTTTTTTGCTCAAGGCTAGTGCTCTATCACTTCTGAACCATAGCTCCACTTCTGACTTTTTGGAAGTTCATTGGAAATAAAAGTCTTACAGTTTTTCCTGCCCAGACTGGCTTTGAACTATAACCCTCAGATCTCAGCCTTCTGCATAGTTAGGATTACAGGTGTGAGCTATTGGTATTCTACTGTGTTCTCATTTTTCAAACAGATAGAGTAATAGCATCTTCTTTATCCAGTTGTGACAATTAAATATATGTGTAGCAATAATCTTTACCCTAAAAATGACTAGGTGTTTAGGTTATTGCTTGCTTGCTTGCTTTTCCTTCCTTCCTTCCTTCCTTCCTTCCTTCC
>NW_012267373.1:3456919-3481138 GCF_000151885.1 Dipodomys ordii | reverse complement strand
GTTAAGTGAAATGAACCCCAAGATAGGGACACAAGTGGTTTTTTTCTTTCTTGCTATTGTTCCTAATGTATTTATAATGTACCATGTGATTTTTTGTTTCTCTTGTATGTTCTTTCCCCATAGTATAACCCCTGTTTTCACTGTATTTGATGTTGGTGCCCTGAATCTTGTATATACCTTTTTCTAAATTGGGGAGGGGAAGGGAAATAACAAAATGCTGAAACAAGGATACAAGTTGACCCATTGTAACAATGCAATGTACAAGACACTGTAGAAAACGAACTTTACAACTAGGTGTGGGGGGAGGGAGAGTTACGGAAGTGGAGAGGGACAGGATGGTAGGGGGAAAAGCAAAAGAGGAGGTAACAATGCTCAATAGGAAATGGACTCATTACCTTACTCATGTAACTGTCACCCCTTTGTACACTATTTTTACAACAAAAAACATTAAAAAATTTAGTATTACTGTCAATTAATAATGATCCTATAGAGATTACCAGCTGCACACACAAGAAGCTGTTACTTGTCCAAGTAACACATTGTAAGTTACACGTTCAGCAGGTAAAATGCATGTTTATTTCCCAGATGCATATGCACAAATGCATGCACACATGTACACATACACACCACACACACACACACACACACACACACACACATTACAAAGAACAGAAAGTTACCTTCATACAAAAGTATAATTCCACAGAATTTCACTTAAATTAATGACATACACATCTCAAAAGCAGGACGCAAACATGTAAGAAGTGGTATTGGCATAAAGATTTTGTAGATGTAAGAAACATGCTAAGCATACAACTTCATCACCAATTCTCCTTTTGCCCTTTTCTTTTGGACCTTCCCCCATTCTCTGAAAAAGATGAGGGCAAGAAAACAATACAAGAAGGGAATGGGGAAAAAGGTTATGGTGGTGGGTAGGGAGAAGACAAACAAGAATAGGAGATAAATATACAGGGACATCTTGATCATGAAGATATAGTATATGTTTGATGTATTATATTTTTATAGGACATATTCCAAAAAAAATGAAATAAGGAAAGGAAAGAAAAGATCATGGTAAACAGTTATGTAGAAGGCATTTATCCAGCTCCAAAGTTGTTGATATACGTTTGCAAAGAACAGAAGAATAGACAAAAACCACATCTAAAAATCCAGTTAGATGGCACCAAGTCCACCCCCTCTCAGAATCTCTTCTCTTGTGATTTCTCCTAAAGGCAATCCAGTTTGGGAAAGGACAGATAGATCAAAGGGATCAGATATTGTGTTTTCACTAGTCAATGACTCTGAGTACCGAATGCCGTCTCCTCTGTTGTCCTGGACTGACAACTCCAGTTACAACCTTGAAGTCTGCAGCTCTCTATTACTACAGGGTATCATTTGGTCTCTCTACCTCTTCCCTGCCAAGCCACTGTAGATAATATCCAGAACCAGATGCCACTCTTGGGATGTAAAAAGATATCAGCTTCCTTCTTCCTTCACTGGGTGATGCTGGCAGGCACCTACCCACGTGTGCAATGCCCATTTCTTCTTCATGTGGGCATAACCATAGGCTGCACCTCAAAGCTATTGTAAAAAAAAACTTAATAGTGGGATTGATTTGTAGAAAGTTCTTAATAACTATTAGCTCTTTAAGCAAACTTTTTTTCCTCTCCTAAATTAACACTATTTGTCCTCTGTAAAGTTTCAGTGAGTTCTCTGACCTATGATTATCTTTTTTTAAAAAAAAACAATGAAAAATAAGCTTCAATCAAAACCAGCTATTCATTATTTTCTATTGTGCAACATGGAAATTTCCCTCTTGAAATAAGAGACAAAAAATGGTGGTGTTTGAAATGCCTGCATAAACAGTTTTATATGGAAATGTGTTCTTGCAGGACACTTGTTCTGTGGATTGAGGGCCATATATTCGTATCACTTACATTTTCTTTCTCTAAACAGTCTCCACAAAAATAAAAAGAATACAATTTCAAAACTTGCTATCTCTTACTATTTTTATATGTCATATCATAAATGTAAGCTCTAAAACGCACTTATTTGCAATAATGGAGGGAAAATAGTAAGAAATCTGATGGTAAAAATATGTGGGAAGCAATGGAGTTTTAGCAATCTCAAGGAAAGTTAATACTTTAAGCTAAGTTATAAATGGGCTTTAGCAAGTAATAAAGTTAAGTTCCAAAAACCTATTTGTCACAAAAGACTCTGGTTGTTTTATACAATCATAAGTACACTTCGGTAACATAACAACTTTAATTACTAGAGTCAGAAGTAAATGACTCTTTTGAAAAAAAGAAAATCAAGCAAACATGCTTGGATTTGCCTCACAAATAAAACTGTAAAGAATTGTTTGAAGAGGAAAAAGCAACATTTCTTAATTACATATGCTTTAGTTGGTTAACTTTACGTGAGATTAGTGAAATGTGGATTAATGGGATTTTATTGCATTATGTAAGTTAAAGCAGGGTACTCATACAATAAACAACCCAATTATCTTTTTTATATCATAGCTTTCAAACACCTAGGACTTTGGCCTCATTTATGCTTGTTTATATACAGATTGAATTTTATCAAGGGAATGCCAGGAGTATGGTGTTAACTCTTTCCACAGAAGCAGCTCTGAAGAGAATCAAAGCTTGGGTCTGAAGACTCTCTGTCCCAGGAGGTATTGGTTTCCAAGTTTAATTTTTGTTCCTAAACTCTGGAGTCAGACTATATATATATTGTGACGCTGGGAAAGTCAAGTTAGGTCCTTCTGTCAAATGGGCACAATCATATCCTTCGTCTCACAGTGTTACAAAGATTAACCTCTAGAACAATTGCTGACATATGAGCGCTCCCAACCTTTTACTCTGGACTTAAATGAGGTTTGTCTATTTGTACCTTCTTGACAACACATCTAATCAAACCCTAATTTAGATGATTAATTCAGCTGTGCATGTACTAAACTATTGGGTTTTGAACTCAGGGCCTTGTGCTCTCTCCTTACTGTCCTGCTCAAGGCTAACACTGTACCACTAGAGCCACAGCTCCAGTTCAGACTTTTTGCTGGTTAATTGGAGATAAAGAATCTCTGAATTTCCTGTCTGGTCTGGCATTGAACTGTGATTCTCAGATCTCAGCCTCTTGAGTAACTAGGATTATAGGGGCTAGCCAATGCTACTTGGCTCTTCTCTCATCCCTTGATCATACCAAGCTTGTCATTTTACAACCTTTCACTTAGCTATGCTCTCTGCTGATAGGGCTATCCTGTCATACCTAGATCTGTCTTTCCCTGGGATTTTCAGTGTAAATATCTCTTCCTGAGAGACACCAGCTTTCAGTCTACAGTGTTTTCCCAGTCTTTATCATATAACCCTTTAGATACCTTGCTTGGAAATTTATCTTTACTTGGTTTATTTCTTATCCATCCTTTACTGCTCATTTTTCTATCTGAATGTCATCAGCCTTGCTCTCTTTGGAGGATAAATTCCAACAGATTAGGAACAATATGCTTCTAACACCACTATGTGGCATCTTGTTTGTTAGAACACTGTTTGGCAGACAGTAAGTACACAATGAATATATACTAAATAAATGAATGATGAATGAAGAATTGGAAGGTTACCCAAGGGAAGAAACTCCCTGTGGTCTGAAAAAGTACTCCAAATCTCCTCAGTTCTTAACTTCTGTATACAATAATTCTGTGCGAGAGTGTTGAAGAGTATAGTTGGATATCCTCACCAGGAAAGTAGGGTAGTTGACTATCGATTTCAAAACTTCATTGTATAGCTATCATTTCTCCACTACCATTCATTTCATTTCCCATCATTCAGCTTTCTTTTTCTTGTGTGATATTAACATCTTTAACAAAATGATCTCTTTGGGTTCATATTGCAAAGCTGAGCAACTATATTTATATTCTTGTTTTTTTTCTTCTTGGTCCTCTCCTTCCTTCCCTCTTTCTCCCCTTCTCTCCCTCTGTCCCTCCATTCCTTCCTTCCTTCCTTTTTGTTTTTTTAATTAATTTATTTATTTTTTATTGTGAAAATACTGTACAGAGGGATTACAATTACATGGGCAAGATAATGAATACATTTCTTATCAAGCATTGTAGCCTCCTCCTTTGTTTCCCCTTTCCATCCCATCCCCCCCCCCCCCCACCCCCTACCCCCACCAAAGTCGTAAGGTTCGTTTTTGACATAACGACTTGTACATCTCATTGTTGCAATGGGTCCACCTGTATCCCTATTTAAACGATTTGTTTTTGAACTCAGGGCCCAAATTTTCTAGGCAAGAGCTCTATCACTTGAGATATAACCTCCAGATATTTATGCTTTTAAATTATTTTTTCGGGGAGGATCTTAGTTTTTGCCCAGTCAACCTTGAACTAAAATCCTCCTACCTATGCCTCCCATGTAGCTGGTATTAGAGATAAGAGATATACACTATCACATTGAGCTTCTCTTTCCCAAGCTGGCCTCCAGCTTCACTGTTCTTGATTTCTGCCAAGTAGCTTAGATTTTTGGTATAAGCCATCATATTAGGCTTATATTCTTGCTTTCTAGGGGAGAAAATTCATGCTCAAAGAGATTAACTTATATGAGAGATTTGAACCCAAGTCTAATACCAAATAGATTTTTCCTTGCCCAGAGATAGTAACCAGTCATTTATCATGATCACAAATTTCTCACAATAGTTATTAATAAGATGACCAAATAGTTCTCAAACTGATCTGTCTTATTTAATTATTTGAGACTTACTGAGTCTCTTTAGATTTACATAACAAAAAACTAGGTTAGAGCTTAAGAATCTGTCTTTTTAAAGATCTTTCTACATAATTTTAAGGCATCCATCTTAGGTACAACTGAGTTAGATTATACAAGCAAACAAAAACCAAAGGAGGTAAACGATACTAAAAGGAATAGTTACCTTCAGGAAGTCTTCAAATTACCACTAGCACTTGGTTTATCTGAAAAGTTTAATGGCAAAGAGAACTTTCAAGGCTGAAAGGTGGGGATAGGAAATTGGAAATAGGAAGTCAAAGCTTTTGGTCTAGAAGGAAGGAGAGCCTATATTATTTATTAGAAGACCCATAAAAGTGTGAGGTGGATTCTAAACTTGCTTGTGGAAGATGTCCTAGAAACTGTACAGGAGAAAATACTTTTTCCATGTTTTCAGGTTGAACTTTTTCCACTTTCTCTTCAAGTTTTTCTTTTTAGTCTTTGTAAGAAGCATTCAATATGTCTGAATTATTGATTCAAAGTAAAGTTGGTAGAAGGGCATTTTCTAGGGACATAACCAAGCTATCATAACTTGTGTTATAAGAATCTTCATACTATTCTCCAAACACTGGGAAGTAAAGGAAAAAAATAAATAATACATTTAGAATTTTCCTTAGTGGAGAGCCTAAAATGTGGTCATATTCATAAAACCTAGCGGTAAAATGATGTCTGTGACACACTTTCTATAGGAGTGAGTTTTATCCCTTTGATGAAATAAATAGCCTCCTGGGACTTAGAGACCCTGGAAAATCACATCTGGTCGCTTGCACCTGGCTGACCTATTCATGGAAAAGGTCAATGTGGTGCACATTAATCGGCACGGCTGGAGGGAACTGAGCAGGTGTCAGGAGGTTTTCATCCTTTCAATCCATTCTACATGCAGAGCCTGTGGCTCTTCATTCAGTAGTACTTACTATAGGTAATCCTTATTTTCTTTTGTTACCATTGCAAAATTAGCAACTCAACTCTACTCATATTTTATAGATGATCTCATTACTCACATAAAGATGGAGAGAATATTTTCTTTTTACTACAACATAAACTATTATTTTAGAACTAGGATCCATTGTCCTAACAAATATTCCAGTATCACCTTTTATATTTCACGTTAGTTCCCTTTGGTAAGTTGAACTTTCTTCAGTAATTGGATATAGTTTGTCACAAAGAGTACGTTTGCTGTTTCCAAGTTTGAGTGAAGATCTGAGACATGTGGAGGAGGAGCAGATCAGAGTCAGTTATGTGGGTGACTATGCTGATCTTAGTACTGAGAGACTTTTAGCTACATATGCTTTCTTAATGCAGGACACAAGATGTGGTCTTCATAAAATCTGAAGGTCTCAAATGCATAACTTCTAGCTGAAATGTTTATTGGACTTGTTTAGATGGCTGATCTTTATGGAGGCTCCTTGCGTTCTACTCAGAGTTTGTTTTCAGATAGCCTAACATATAGCTGTTGAGTCTAGGGCTCCATGTCAGAACATTTCTCTTCTATCAGTTTAAGATGCTAATAACATCTGAAAATCCACAGTAATTTTTTTAAACTCTGAAAATCCACTATTTCTATCTGTTAACTGTCCTATTTTTTTCTATTCAATTCTAAGTAGTCTGAAAAGAAAGGCAGGATCTACCCAAATAATACAGAATTTTTTTCCCTTTGATGTTGGTCCTAAATCCTCTGTTACTGATGACTGGAATTTTTAGATTATCTGTTAAGTGCTGAGCTTTTATATTATCTCACCCTGAGAATACAAGTTCATAGTAGAATGAGTTCCCTTTCATTGAAAGTAAAGTATCAATATGCCCCAGTGGTCTTGCCCTTCAAAAGATAAAAGTTGGGACTCAATGACTATTACACATACTTATTTTATGTTTAGTTTTGACACTTTTTATTGAAGGATTTAATCACAGAGTTTGGGGTTTTTAAAAAGGTTTTATGTAAAGTTCAGATGCTTAGGTAATTTTTTTTATTTTCAATGACTTATGTCCAAATAAAATTTTGTACTAGCCAAATGCCAAATAAGCGGGAAATGGAGACTGTCGGATCTGGGCTATTTTGGCTGCCGACTACAAAGCGCTGTAACGTATGCTCACATTATACAGGCTGTTTCTCCACAGAGCCTCTCCTTTAGCATTCAGACCATGAAGCTTAGGGTGAGTTGGACTAGAAATATGGAGAATACTCCATTCCTGTTAATCTATCATGGCTGAATTGGCATAATGAATGGTGACAAATAGGCCTTTTTCCATCTACACAAAGTTACCATTACATTTTCAATGGTTTCTGCTTGAGTGTCAAGAATAGCAGGCTTAATTACACAAAAACTGGTGGAGGCATGTGGTGTGGGTTTAATGCAGCAACAGGAGGATGTCAGCTTTGATCCTGCAGAAGGAGATGAAACTCATAGACGTATATACATCAAATGAAATGTGAGAGATTACAGAAGTCATGAACATTTGCTTCTCAGATTAGTTTATTAAAAAAAAATCTAGAGAACTTGATGGATTGAAAGATAGAACAACTAGTATTATCCCATTTCCTTCTGTTTTGAGAGTTAACCCTATCTCTTAATTCTAACTATATGTGAAATATTAAATTTTCACGATTTCTTTAGCATACTCTAAAAAATGTATTACAGGTTTGATCATGGAATTTAACAGAACACTATGTTGAAAGAGAAGAGCCAATTATAGCAAAATCAGTCAGGTAGTAAAATCCTTACGTGTAGAAGTGAGTTAATAGAATCAACTTGATAAAGTGTGACCATAAAATGTAATTATTATCACTGGACAACTATTTAGAGTTACCAGATATCTATTAGGAATTAAAAAGTCTAGTGGAGGCAGATCATAAACATATAAGAGGTCTCCCTTCATAGCCCACACTTAATGTATTTTTCTTGCCCTACTTGATGGATTATGGCATAATTCTCTATGTAGTTTCACCTTTAGGAAATTAAAAAAAAACATTAATATTGATGCTATAAAATGAGCCATCCAGAGAAGTATTTTGATGTTGAAGAAAGCAATTTGTTGCTTCAAAACATTCATGGAATGCCTCAGTTAAACTATGTATTGATTTTTTTTCTTTCTCTCTCTCTTTTTTTTTGGTCATGGGGCTTGAACTCAGGGCCTGAGCACTGTCCCTGAGCTCTTCTGCTCAAGGCTAGCAGAATCATGTTCACCAATATCTTATTTCAATTTTATCATAAAGATACAGGATTTGAAGACTTTTGTGTAACTATTTACTCAGATATAGATAATGATAAAATATAGGTAATGATTAAAAACAATTAGCTGTCATAAAATAGCCTTTTTAACAATCGAAGATCACATAACCTGATATTTCAATGTTCGTTTGTATCCTACAGTTGCTAAGTATTATTTTCATATTGGAGCAATTTAAGTCTACACCTATGCCAAAGACCTAGAGTCCCTTTATTCTAAGGAGGAAAATGGCACAGCATAGATCATTTTCCCTTCTATAGTTCTAATGTGATGACATTTAAGACTATTAAGAACAAAAGTATACTTTGAAATGCAAATTGAAATGCAAATTTCATTTTTAGTTCTAAATAAATAAAAACCATTATTCATTCATTTCAATGAGCTATTTCATTGAACATATATTGAATATTTGCAATTTATAAAGCATTGTGTATAAAGAATTATATCTAGTGATTGATTATATTTCCCCCTTTGGTGCATGCATGCAAGAACGCAGCATGTTTGTTTTCTTGGAATTCACAATATTGCCAGGGAGAAAATAAGTCAATTGGAAAATATGGCAATATGTAAGCATCCCGGTAAATTGTCTGGGACAGACAGGTGAATGTGGTAAAAGCAAGTGTATGCAACACTGAGATCAATGTATGTCCACATATTACCACTCTGAATTTGTTTTGTCTTGTGTCATCATATTACAAAGAGTGAAAGAAATGATGTAAGTTTGGATTCTACTACAGTTCAATCCTGTATTTAATCTCTATTTAATTTTTACTTTCACAGATATCTGAGGACAGAAAACCTTCCCTCCAAGTCTATCCTTCCTTCCTATTTTCCTAATAACACATTCATACTTCTTTCCACAATTAGCTTAACAATATAGGGAGGATAAATGTCACAGAATTTAGAAAATTTGATTTTCTGAAAGAAAAATACTTTGACATATATGTATTTAAACACACAGATGTATCTGAATAATTTTAAAGGAGATACAGTAAGTTTGAAACAAAATTTGCCTTAGAAAAATTTGATTATAGCATACATATGTGTTATTGTCTGGGTGTGTATGATAAGAATAATTTTAAGGTTGTGATCTCTCATACTTCAATAGAATGGCTAGAGAAATAAAGAGGGCATATGGATGTTCAGGGAAGGAAAGTTAATGATTAGTGATCCCTAGAGAAGCAGCTCCTTTCTTGAGGAAAATATAGTTCTCTTGATTAGAATGGAGTGGTATAATTCTGAATAAATTTTCTCTTGCATTAAAATTGTAGTTAAGATATAATCCTAATGTGCTTAATATGTAGATCTTCTTATGTTAATCTTCTATATTGCTCTAGAAAATTTCTTCAATTTCTACATGCTTCAGTTAATTTTTTGGCTTGAATTTTAATGGCCTCCTTTTTTCCCATGGAAGAATATATTCGTGGCTTCAAGATGGAAGCTTATTTGCTTTATTATTCATGATTCAGCAGGGTATTTTACGATTAGCAAGAGTTGCAGCTTAAGTGCATATCTTCTGTACATACAGAGGTCAGAAATAATTTGCTTCATGATATAGGAATTAAAATCAATACTCTTACTTCCTTAAGAAAACAAATATAATGTAAATGAGAAACAAGTAAATTATTAATAGATAGGCTTATCTACAATATAATAAGCAAGGTCAGTCGAGAGAATTGAATTTAGGAAGCAAAACAAGTTACAGGAAACATAAAGAAGTTGGTTGTTTCACCACAGCTTGGCCTTCACAAAGTCACTTTAATCTAAGCCATGTAATATTAAGCCATATTACAAATACCCCACTAGCTGTTCCTCTCAATAAGTGCCTTACTAACGATAACTTATCTTCAATAATGGACTCTCTTGAGAGGTAGAAATAAAATATATGATCATCAACAAGTTGGATCCTGGCTGGACATGTGTTCTATTTACATCTCTAGGACCTTTCCTCCCACTGTCAAACATTCCTTCTATAGATATATTTCTATATGACTTATAGAAAAAGAAACATAATTTGAACCATAACTTCAGTTTCAGTGCTGGAGATATAAGCATAAATGAAGCAACCTGTTGTCTTAAAAGACTTACAGTATAATAGGAGTGACATACAGAAAGGAATTACAGTAAATCAAAATGAAATAATGGCACAAGCATATCTGCGGTTTTATGGAGGCATAAGGCAGGATACGGTAGTTACTGACTGGTGGGAGGCAATGCATGGAGTCAGTGGAGGGGTGACTAGTGTGGCTTCCTTTTTAAACCTTCCTTTACTTCAGTGCCTGAGGTGATTTTCCTTGTAGAAAAATAGGCAATTCTCAAGATGGAGGAGAGTAGGGGCTGTCTGAGTAATTATATGGTACTTGAGATCCTTATGTGCTTTCAACTGGGCATTTTTAAAAAAATCTCTACTAATGGATTAGTAAAGGTAATCAGCAAAGAGAAACTGAACTCTGTGGATGGGGTCAGTGAGGAGGGATTACAGAATTTATCTTTACTGCTCAGCCCCTATCATGGATGGCGGTGGTGAAGCTTGTGTATGATACGTTTTTATGCGTTTTTACCCTCCTAGATCAGGTTGCTTCATAGATACAAAATCAGTCACAACCTTATCATTTGTGCAGACCTTTTAGAACTGCATTGCTCTCAGTCATTACAAATCAAACAGATCTCTAGCAGAGAAGATTGAATCTCTGAAACTCATGTACCCACTGGAATCTTAAATTTAGAACAGAGGGTCATTTGAACCTAAGATATTAGTTCTTTATCAAAAAACGAGTTTGAGACACTGCAGAAAGGAGTCTTGTTCAGAGACATTACATAGTCACAAAAGTGGGAGATTATGTATCCTAATGGCTATGTTGACCACAAGGGAAAAGAGGAGTTAGAATGACATTGTTTTCATCACATCTTTCCCCTGAGGAAGTCAGGACTACCTCAGTCTTATGTAATGGACAGCAATTTCTCTCCACTGTTTTGCTTTGTCCCTAACCCTGCCAGATAATAATAGTAAAGAATCCCTGAAGACCAGCAACTTTCTACTCTCAAAAATTACGCTTCTCACAGATCATAGCAACTCATAAATCAGCTTATTTCACTAATCTTAAGCATCATTATTTTCTACTTATATATAGTCAGTCTAATCTTCTTTTTCCATCCTTAATACTACATCTGTTTAATTGAGTACTTTCCTTCTCTTACCATGTTTGTGGAAGACACTGTTCTTTTTCTCCTCATACTTAATGAAATCACTTCAACTTTTGATTACTTCTTTAACTTGAGAGGTAGGATGAACGTTTTAAGTATAGCACAGAGAAAAAATGGGATAGGAAGGGGAATGATTCTTGTTTTATTCTACCAACTGGTAGCTTACATTTGGAATATTGTTTTATTTCCTGGGCTTTACATTCCTCATTTAATAAGAACAAAGAAAAAACTAATAATATGAAACATTTTAAATCCTTTCTGCTAAGATGATAATTCTAAAAATCTTTATCCAGATGAAGGGCACCAGTTTCCAACATAAGAGACAATGACAGAGCTAGGGTAGCCATCTCAGATCAGTGTTATCTCTTTAAATATGTCTGCATTTATGAATATATGCATACATGTTTACCACATGTATCCATTTAGTACATACATGCATGTAGATGTACATATTTTCAAACATACTGGCAAATGCATACTATCATTAACTTTGTCATTTCAGGATTCACTGTACCAATGAAGAGTTTTGTGACACTGGACCTGTCAGACTGAGTGGTCCTCTCTGGAACAGAAAGGAATTGTAGAAAATGATCCTCATTAGGTCTATAATTATATGATGCTTCTCTCAGTTGAGATAAGCAAGACTATTTTGTATGACAACAAATCATGCTTTAACTCTCATGGATTAAAACAACACAATTCATCACTCATGAAAACCCTGCCTCATATTAGGAGATACTTCAGGATGACTGTTCTCTATGTGGTATCTTTCTTAGCTCGGTTGCATGAAGGTTCTCCATTTTTTGCTTTTACATGAAGATTACACCTTTATCATAATAGAAAGCTCATCTTGAGTTGCATTGCCTCTACTCACATTTCATTGATCAGAACAAAATTATTGGCTTAAGCTAACTGCAAAGGTGATAGCTAGGTGTAGTAACTCAGAATCTCCAGGAAGACCCAGGGTCCAATATCCTCTTAACAGCCTTGGTCGGCAACTTTAAATAAAGTCTGTGGTAACATTGCACTCTTTCTTTTACAGTGTTAAGTTCAAGTACAGGGGAGAGTGCCTGCAGTGGAGAAAGTTTCTTCTGGTGTATCTTTAACACTGTGGTATTAGAAAACTTATCACTCAGTGCTTACTGACAGCGGATTTTCACTATTTATACAATAACACTTGAAGTTACAGGGTGGTGGTTAGACTACATACAGTGTGTGTGTGTGTGTGTGTGTGTGTGTGTGTGTGTGTGTGTGTGCTGTGTATGTGTTACTGGGGATCAAACCAGGCTCAAACAACTAGGCAAATGCTTTACCACTGAGCTCTGCTTCCAGTCCTTCTTTTGGGCTTCTAAAACATTAGGTTGTACCAAATTTTTATACAATTCTTATCTCTGAACTGTAATTGTGGGAAAACTGGTCAAAAGTTACACAACACATGTGTCAGAACTACACAGCATTTCTCAGGGATGGTTCTTGTGTAACCTATGGAGTAAGAAATAGAAAAGGAAAAATGAGAGGAGGAACTGAAGATTAGTCTTTCCTAACAATTACTTTTATGTCCTTTTAGGAGGTTTGGTGACATGTGCCATCTTGCTTTTTAGGGAGAGGGAATGGATCTGGGAAACGAGAGAGAAGAGAATGGTGTTGTAAAATTAGAGTGTACAAGTCTGTTAATGTGGAGTCTGGGAGTGGCGTGAGATGGAGGATAACCAGCTCTGCCTTTGCTCTCCTCTCTTCATGAAAGAAAAAAGCAGGCTTTACTGAAGTCTTGAGCAAATGACTCCCTGAGAGGAGCCTGGGTGGTTTGTGCAGTAAAGTAGATGATGACAGATAGCAGTCTTAGGTCAAAGCCTTTGGGATAGCAATGTACGCAGAAAGATTTTTCCAGCGAGACTAGCTTCTGCCCACTAATTGTGGTCATATATTTTATGGCTTTGGGAATACCGTGGCTACTATGTCCCAGTGTGGCAGAAAGTAGAGTTTGTTTCGGATTCAGTAAAAGCATAGTTGTGTGTGCACTTTCCCAGCAGGATTTGAATCTACCTTTGATAAAGTCACTGATGGCTTACATCCAATCAAGTATTTTTTTGACTCATGGTGCATAATTTGCTTACACTTGCTGCTATTGATCACATCTAACTTTTTAGATCCCTGATCTAGTTTTTTTGAGCTCCTTAATTTATGTTTGTCTTTTCATCTGGCTGCTATTTTTCCCCTCAGAATCATCAATGGATACCTTTTCTGCTTTCTCTTTAAATATTAACATTGCCTAGAATTTTATCCTTGATCCTTGATGCTTCTTCTTCAGTGTTTTCTGCAGCTTTATACATACTAGTGGCTCTCAGCTACCACCAAACCCTTTTTAAAGTGATAAATCAATTGTTGTAGAATGGACAACTAAAATATGGTGTCTCTAAATTATAGTGAACTTTCAGAAGTGAATGAGAACAGGCCTACTAAGCATTCCAACATAGAAAGAGCTCCCAAGAAATATTATTGGCTCAGAAAAGCCAAAATTTACTCAAGTGCCTTTACAATTAAATGATAATTATATCTATAAATCCCCTCTTCCCTCCAAATCTTGTGAAGTCCACCTATAATATCCATTTAATTAATTAAGCAAATATCTATTTTCTTAACTTGTTCAATAAAAAACACATTGAAATAATTTCGTCTCTATCCCTTGTATTGAGAAAGAATGAATTTGACAGGAAGAGGGAGTTTCAAGTATCTTTTTTGAATGATCATGGGAGAAATATATGGAGTATTGAGAGGTGGGGGGCATGGCACATAATTAATCATGTCCACCAAGTACCACTGAGAATTCAGTACTGGGCTTCTGAACCTGCTATTGTGCTTACTGTAAGTGATATTTTTGTGGCCTTTTCTTTGCCCAGATATTTGTCATTCTGGAGTTGATTTAGAAGGAGATTCATTGAAAGTCATAATTATTTAAAGAAGGGAACAGGCAAAGTGTTCTTTCACCATGTCTATAAATCTTTCCTTATGGTCTGCTGAGAACTCTGCTCTGGCTGTCTGCTTTAACTATGTAACAGGAGTACATCATAATCTCAGGAGTTGTCAGACCCTCAGAACTCGTCATGATGCAAGATCACAAGCAGAGACATTTTTGGGGTAGCATCTCTAACTATGAGGTATAAATAGCATTCAGCTGGCCCATTGACATCACATCAGGAATTTTATTTTTTTCAAGCCTTATACTTTAAGTTTGTTGAAGATCTTAACTCTGAAATGTTAGACAAAACTAGAACCAGAAAATTAAAATTCATCCTAGTATAATATTGTCAGAAGAAAACATATTTTCTGCAAGGAGATATAAAGTGGAAAAGTTAGAATAAAGATGACAAAGATGTATTTTCAGTTTTGCTTCCTATAGCTGTCTCTAGTGTACAAAAACATTTCTCAGAGCAGTTTAATATCTAAATATAAAAAATAAATCATTCAAACACAAGATTTAATAGATTCATTGACATCCCCAAGAGTATATTTTTTTCTCAGAATGAAGCTTCCAATTGAGAGTATTATCTTCATTGTCTAGTTTACCCATTGCTTTTCCTGCATGATATGGTCCCTTTAACACTCACTGTTTTAAAAATGGGGGAAAAAACCTTCATGTTTGCATATGCGCATATAAAAGAACTGACATGATAGACATTTTCCTCTTGTAGTGTGATTATATACAACTGATATAAGTTTTCTCAGTTATTTAATAAATCTTAGGATCAACTATTAAGCAATAAAGACCCAGATGATTATTTTAATTATGTTTTTTTTCTAGAATATCTTTCTCAATTCACCTTCTGCTTCCAGGCTGGGTCTAAAGCATGGATATCTGGTTTGGTGGCATACAAAGACCTGACAGACTCAGTATTTGGTCACTGAGCTTGTGAAGAGTTGTGTACAGAAATCTAGATGCTGTTTCCACAGAGGACATGCCATTCTCCTTTCTTATGAACCAACCTTCTCTCTCTTCATATTATGAAGTACGAGGTGCACGGTAGCCTCCTTCAGATTCAGCACTAGTGTAATGATCAGTGACAGCATGAAAATTTACTCAAACCCTCTCAATACTGAAGCAAATCTAATTTTAAATGCTTGGAAAGAAATCAGTTTTTAATAGACTTTAGAGCTGTTTGGCAAATGAAGCATCTTTTAGCAAGGTATAAATCAGATGTTTGAGTTGCATACTTGTTAAAGTTAGTGGCCAGAGCTATCTCACTCTGTTTCCTGCTTTTTGAGATAATAATAATGTATGTTTTTCTCTGTTGTTTATTGCTTGGCTGACCACACCTCTTTTAGATTAGGATAATGTCTGGTCAGGGTGAGGAAAGCTTGACAGATTCATCCTTCTCCATTGTGTTAACTGATTGAAGGCTCATCCTGTGAGTTTTTCTTTCTTTACCCACTCTTCCCAGTCAGTGGCTTTGATGAGGTGTACACTTCATCTACCTTTATTTCTATCCCAGAACTCTACTCTCAGCTTCAGAGAGGTACATTCAATAGCCTATTTGGTGTCTCCATGTGGAAATTTTAAGGACAGTTTAAATTCTAACCATCCAAAGTGAACTTACCAATAACTACACTTCTACTGCCTACAAAACCACACAAGACCTTTTCCTTATATTGCAACTTCAGACCTGAATGTCAGAAACCCGAGCCCTCCTTTAAGGCTTGCTGTTTCATATGCCATATCCTATTAATTCATCGTCAGGCCGTGCTGATTCTGCTATCTCAACATGTCTTAAACCGATAATGTCTCTCCATTTTCATTCCCATGACCCTCATTCTAGCTGTTGCTTTCTCCACTTAGAGAACAGATAAAGCCTCTGAAGACCTGCAAGTTATTAATTTGAATCTGGGCTCCACCACATCATGATCACATTGCTAGAACCATCTTTTTTTTAAGCTTAATTTTTTGAAAAACTTAGGCTAAGGCTTAAAACATTTAACAGGGCCTTTTGACTCTGCTGGGTTTCCCCTCCACACCTTCAGTGGCATCTGTCACTGCATACCCTTCTTCATGATTCTCAGCAGCTGGTCCTCCTGTAGTCTTTTGAACACAGAACTTCACTCACACATTTCCCATTTCATAGCACATCTTGTCCTTTCCTCATACACATCTGTTCCTGCTTTCAGACACACAGTGTCCTCTAAGGTCTTTACTCTGCTCGGATCTCAGCAATATCATCGTTTTTTCAAAGATAACACCTTCCAATATCCTGTTTAGGTCAAAGCCCCCTCTTAACTATCTTTCAGAGTACTATGTACATTCAATTCCTAGTGCTAATTTTATGTAAGTGAATAATTTATAGACATCTTCCCTACTGGTGACAAACTTTTTATGGTCATAGGGGCAGACACTATGCCTGTTTTTACTAAATTTTGCATTCTCAGTGCTTATTATTGAGATCACATGTGTGGTCCCTTCAGGGGTAATTCAGAGATCTGCTTGTTTTTGCTGATGTCCAGTGTCCTGGATCTTCACTGGTGATGTTGTAAAATTGACTCTGTGGCTTTGTCATCCTTCGTGCATCTCTGTTTCTGGAGCTTTTGTTTATCTGTGTGTTATCTGGCTGAATAAGAGGTACTTTATGTGGATAGGAAATGTGTTTGTTTTCATTATGTAGCCCACATTCTGTATCCAGATCAAAATTTCAGGCCAACATTAATGGCCAGGATATACTCATCTCTGTATACTTCATGGTCATAAGGCTGTACCTTGTCATCAGCCATCTGCTTCATACCCTGGATCTCCATGTTCTCTAAGGGTCTCAATTCCATCTGTTATACCTTCCTGAATCATTTGGCTCTTGTCAACCCTATCTCTTTAGTCCTTTCTTCTCTGGCCCAGTTCTAATCATTGCACCTTCCTAATGAACTTTGACTTTCAGATTCCATGATTTCCCAAGTCTACTGAGCTCCAAGTCCCAAAGATACCTTTCATCTTTGGTCCAAATCATTGCAGCAAGTATTTATCTTGCCTTCCTGATTTTAGGAATAAAGGACAAGCTTTTGAAGCAAATGTCAGTAAAAAAATACTAAGCTCCATAAAATAATACATTGCATGTTCTTTGGTCATTTGCTGTTGCCCTTTCAAAAAATTTGCCTATTTGGCTTTTTAACTATAATAATAGGGGCAGTAGGACAGCATGACAATCTGTGCTATCTGTAAATTGCAGCTCAAAATAAAAAGGCTGCTCTTCCTTGAGAAAAGCTCTTTTCAGTACTTTCAAATCCGTTGGCATTTTACGCTCACTATGTGCGGATTGTGCAAAGATAGAGAGGTCACTGCATTAGAAATGCAATGGGAAAGATGCTTTGTACAAGCCTGTGATGGTAGCCGTGACTTCAAGCAACTTTTTTCAGTGTAGATCTCTTTCTCATGGGTGCAAGAAAGAAGATATTTATAAGTGAAAAATGAAATGGTAGTTATTGTTTTCATAATTAGAACATCTTCTGAATAATAGTCTATAACTTGCTTTTTTTTGCTTTCAACAAAGGGGTGGGAAGAATCTACTATCTACTGGGTATCATGAGAATACTGAAGGAGTATATAGATTCGCAAGCCACAGACCCTGCATAGAACAGCCTATTCCAAGTAGAATTTGGAAATACAGTGAACACTCATGAGAGAGTAATACAAACTTAATTACATACATATGTTTGTCCCTTTGTGCTATGGTAACAAAATTGTTAAGTAGCTTATAAACAAGAAAATGTATTTCTCACAATTCTGGAGGGTAGAAAGTCCAAGGTCAAAGTGGCAACATAGTGAAGTCCTAGGAGGAACTCATTTCCTCCTGAATGGCATCAGCTCATTGTGTTCCCACATGGTAGAAAGGGAAAGGTAATTCCCAAGGAATTGGGAAGGTCACTAATTGCAAGGTCACTAATCTCATTCATAAGGGCTCCACACTCATGGTCTCACTATCTCTTTAAGGGCTCATCACTGTGCTGTTAAGATTTCAACATGTAAATCTGGGGAAACACCAACACTGGAGCAATAACAATGAACATTTTTTGAGCATAAAAGGACTAAATTCTCTCGTTTGGAAAGGAAGAAGCATATACAGTAATAAGTCAGGTGGTTTTTTCCAAGATTATATAGACCTAGCCTTGGAACACTTTTCTTCCTCTGATTCATTTGTCCCATCTCAAGTGCTATAGAAGAAATTAATATTATCTTGTTTATTACTACTGGGATACATCTTTCTAGGCATAATATTTCCTTGAATAGAAAATTGACACTGGTAATGCAACTTTTAGAAAAACAGATTATAAACCCATTCTGTTCTAAGGGTCCTCTGTGGACACCATCTGGACTACTAGAAGTTTAGAAGTGGAAACCCTCAGATTCCACCCAGACCTCATGAATAGAACCCTGCATTTTCACACGATCTTCGATTGTGTCTATGTTTGCAAATCACATCTCTGGAATCCTTCACACGGATCAGAGGTCCTCCAAACTTACTGCCTCTACAATGCCTAGATGGCTTCTTAAGGCAAATAGAGTTGATTCTGTAGTGTAGGTTCATTTAGGATGTCTGTGCAGAAGCCAGAGAACATGCAAACAGGCCCCAAAGATGCTGCCAGCACCATTGCTGGAGGGGAAGTTATTCTCAACCCTGAGTATTCATCAAAATCTTATAGGTAGCTTGTAAAATATACAAATGCCTAGGTTCCATTTCTTCATAGTTGTTTGGATAGGATCCAGACATTTTTTGAAACCCCCAAAAAAGCAACCCTGTTTAGAAACCACTGCCTTGAAGAGACTGTGTTATATGATTGCCACAGAATTTGTGAAATGACTGATTTCATAGAAACTCTAGGAGAGAGAAGTAGACTTCTGCGTCTACTCAGCCAAAGTGATGTATTGGTTTTGCTTCAATCAGTGTGGGCTCTAGCCTTGGATCTTCCACTGATCAGCTTCATAGACCTAGGCAGGTTATGTGTTCTTTGATCTTTAGCCCTGTATCTGCTTCATGGAAATAATAATTTTAACCATCATGCCCTATTGTGAGAGTGCAGAATGAAAAAAAATGTATCAAAACATTCAATTGTTTTAAAAACTGAATAGATAACCGATTAAAGTATGCTTTTTCTATATGAGAATGGAGATAAATATATACTGTACCATTTGTTTTTCCAAACATCAAAGACTTTGAAAGAATATTCAATATTGAAACTATATTGATTGAGAAGATATAGGAATATTAATAGGTCTAACTTCTGAAAGGCATAGATAACAGAGCTCTCCTTTCAGTAGTTAATACTTAACCATCACTTGAAGTTTTCTCAACAGGCAAAACTTCTGTTTAGCACACAAGGGAATGGTACCATTTTTAGTTGTATATTTTGAAGTGATTCAGATTAATTTACTTATGTCTCTCTAGACATTCCAAAAGTTCAAGCACTGGAAAGTATTTCAACCAGATGACCACCTCCCTGCTGAGTTTAGGCATAAATTAAATTATCTAAGTAAGAAATATTATGATTTGTCTAATAATCAGGTTTGCCATAAGTGTTTAAGGTTGGCATTAGCTGATAAAATCCATCACTATTATTCATCTGCAAAAGTTCAGTATTGATCTAAGAGTATGAGAACGCTCAAAAACCTTAGAAAATTCATAGTTTAGCTTATATATTTTGTAAGTAATCAATATTAGCTTCCAGATATTAATCACCTACCTTTTCTCAAAATAGACTAGGAGCTATGTTTTCATAGTCACAAACTATTATTTATTCCTTTTGTTATTTTTATTATGTTGGCATACAATGTCATCATGTTGATGAAGGCTCTTGCATCTTTTTACAATACTTGATTAAATATGGTATATTTTAGATATGAGACCCTTGTCTGTTGTATGGCTAGTGAAGATCTTCTCCCAATCCATGGGCTTTCTATTGATCTTGCTAGCTATGTCCTTTGCCATGCAGAAGCTCTGCAATTTTATGCAATCCCATTTGTCCAACCTTTCTTTGATTTGTTGTGTTTCTGGGTTTCTATTAAGAAAATTTCGGCCTGTGCCTAGCAGACCTAGGGTTTCTCCTATTCCATCCTGTAATGTTTTCAGGGTATCTGCTTTCACTCCGAGGTCTTTGATCCATTTGGAGTTGATCTTGGTGCAGGATGATATATAAGGATCTAGCTTTAGTTTTCTACAAGTAGTCAACCAATTTGTCAGCACCATTTACTGAAGAGGCTGTTTTTTTTTTCCATTCTATTTTTTTAGCTCCTTATTGAAGATTAGATGGCTACAGGTCTGTGGGCTCATGTCTAGGTTTTCAATTCTATTCCATTGGTCCTTAGGTCTGTTCTTGTGCCAGTACCAAGCTGTTTTGATAACTATGGCTTTGTAGTAGAATTTGAAATTTGGTTTTGATATTCCTCCAGCACTGTTCTTTCTGTTAAGGATCGTTTTTTTCTATTCGAGATCTTTTATTGTTCCATATGAATTTTTGGATTGCTTCTTTGATTTCCTTGAAGAATGAGGTTGGAATATTGATAGGTATCGCATTGAATTTGTAGATAACCTTGGGAACTATTGCCATGTTCACGATGTAAATCTTTCCAATCCAGGAGCATGGGAGTTTTTGCCATTTTCTAAGTTCTGTTTTGATTTCCTTTTTGAAGTTTTTAAAGTTTTCATCATAGAGGTCCTTCACTTCTTTGGTTAAGTTAATTTCTAGGTATGGTAAAAAAAAAGTATTCTGTAATAAAGAAGTCATCTCATAAAGTATAAATACATAAGGATCAGAGCTCAGATTATAATCATTATAATTACTTTTAGTATGTAATTTGTATGTAATTATTTTTGTCTTGGTGTGTGTGAGACTTGTTGGATTTGAATGTGTCTCCAAGACTGTGTATTTGTATGCCATTTAGTATTTGAGAATAGCTGCAAATGTATTTGTGATCACATGTGAGGCAGTACGTGTGTGCATACATCAAAGAATGATGAGTCCTTACTCCATAACTCCTTGTGGCATGTATTATGTTCCTTTGTAAGATCTGTGGCTTCACCCACTGTTCTTTCAGATTCTGGGCTCCTAAGAAGTCTACCACATTTATGATTACACAAGGTTCAATCTGAAAAATATCTCCCTTACCTAGTGTATTTTTGGTATGTATGACACACTTCAGCAAATCTTAGTCTTAACACTTTAAAAATAAAGCCTTTTTTTCTTTTCTGAGCGCTGCAGTGTCATCTCTTTCAGTTCTAAGTGAAAGACTAACTTGAGAAGAAAGATGTACCAAAATGGAAGTGTTACAACACTAGCAATAAGACTTACTAATGCTACTTTGAGTTGCATTAGATACTATTTTATTCAGCACAGAGTGTGCACAGAGTGTAGATGCTCATGTTTACTCATTTAGAAATAAATCACAGAAGCCAAGTGCTGCATAGTCTGCATAGAATGGGAAGCTCGGCTCACTTTCTCATTTTCTCTGAAATGAGGGGTTGAGTTATTTTTTAGATACTATCCTTGTTTGCTATTACAAAAGAATCAGAATTTGGGGGTTATATTTGTTTACCTATTTCCTTTCAATTTTGAACAGCGTGGATAGCCAGACCTGCAGGATGACCTGAATGTGTTACTTATTCTGGTCTTAAAAGGATATATCTTTTATAGATTTTGCCTCTCTTGGAACATTATTAAAACTCATTGTTGTATGAAAAGTTAGAATACAGAATTCCTGACAGTTCAGAAAAAAATTCCTTATCTAGTTCTAAAGTATTACTTACATGGATTTGCCCAACTCGTACATGTGAAAGATTATTTTTATAGACTGAAGAACTGTTTTTTTTTTCATGTAAAAGATAACATTGAGAGGGCACTGGTAGCTCACGCCTGTAATCCTAGCTACTCAGGAGGCTGAGATCTGAGGATCATATTTCAAAACCAGCCTGGGCAGGAAGGACCATGAGACTCCTATCTCCAATAAACCACCAAAAAACCGGAAATGACTTTGTAGAGTGCTCGCTTTGAGCTGATAAAACCTTACTGCATTGTTGGTGGGAGTATAAACATGTTCAACCACGTTGGAAAGCACTATGGAGGTTCCTCAAAAGACTCCATATAGGGTTCCCCTATGACCCAGCAATCCCACTTTTGGGCATTTTACCCAAATGATCACAAACAAGACCACACTAAAGCTACCAGCACAACTATGTTTATTGCAGCATTATTTAGCATAGGTAAGTTATGGAACCAACCCAGATGCCCCTCAGTAGATGAATGGATCAAGAAAATGTGGTATATATACACAATGGAATTCTTTGCCTCCATCAGAAAGAATAACATTGCCCCATTTGTTAGGAAATGGAAAAACTTGGAAAAAATTATATTAAGTGAAGTAAGCCAGGCCCAAAGAAACATAGGCCCCATGGTTTCCCTTATTTGCAGTATCTAGTATATGTCTGAGTCAAGCAGAAAAGGTCAGATAAGTTGATGTTAGGCAAAATGAACCCAAGATAAGTATTCAAATGTTTTTGCTTTCATGCAATTGTTTCTAACATATTTATAAGATGATTTCTTTGTTGCTTTGTATGTCCCTTGCCCACAGTATAACCCCTGCTTTCATTGTATTTGATGATGTTATAATTTGTGGAGGGGAAGGGAAAAAACAAATCATTTAAATAGGGATACAGGTGTACCCATTGCAACAATGAAATGTACAAGTCGTTATGTCGAAAAATGAACTATACAACTTTGGCTAGGAGGGGGGCATGGGAAGGAATGGGAAGGGGAAACAAAAAAGGAGGCAACAATGCTTGATAAGAAATGTACTCATTACCTTGTCCGTGTAATTGTAACCCCTCTGTATAGTATTTTCACAATATAAAAAAGAAATAATTAACTCATTTAAAAAAAAGAAATGATAGCACCCAGGTCCAGAGTTCAAGCCCCACAACCGCCAAAAAAAAAAAAAAAAGATAACATTGAAATTTAAGGAAACTTCCCTAACATGCAATGTCTACAAGCTTAATAACAAACTAATTGATGTAACCAAGTGAATATTTGTTCTTCAAATTCTCCAAGAGGAGAGTATTATGTAAAATCTTCAGCAAGCCTTGAGATAGCATTACTTCATATTTACATAAGTCAGAACATTATAGGTTATAATTCATATCAAAGATTTGTGAGCTTTCTCAACACAAATGTAATACCAGTATGTCTACCTATGTCAGCTATAAAAAACTACCATTGTTCTTCTATAAAATGTATCCCGAGACGAGGAGCACAAAAGTACAAATACCTATTTGCATTTGATCATACAAAATAATCTCTATAGCAGTCAACTCCAGAAAATGGAAACAGGAGTTTTTTTTCTTTTTTGTTTCTTTTCTTTTCTTTTGTCTTATTTGTTTGTTTATCTCCTGTGGGAGTAAAGGGGGACACAGAAATGGTGGACAAAAGATGAACAAATGCAGCAGTGGTACTCAGTAGATACCATGTGTCTAGTGAAAAGGTCTATTAAAAGGAATTATATACTTGTGCATGGGAAAGGAAGTGAAAAGCTGGGAGAGAAGGAAAAGGGAAAGGGTAGCATTATTCAAAAAGAAATGTACTCTATTTCTGACTTAATATAACTGTAACCCCTCTGTACAATACCTTTTTAGTGACAATTAGAAATGTATGAAAAAATTGCAGAGCTTCTGCATGGCAAAGGACACAGCTAGCAAGATCAATAAAAAGCCCACAGATTGGGAGATCTTCACTAGCCATACAACGGACAAGGGTCTCATATCTAAAATATACCTGGAACTCAAAAAATTAAACCCCCCAACAACAAATTCTCAAAGAAACAACTGCCCAATAAATAAATGGGCTAAAGACTTAAAGAGAAACTTCTCTGAAGAGGAAAGAAGGATGGCCAATAGACACATGAAAAAATGCTCAACCTCCCTAGCCATAAAAGAAAGGCAAATCAAAACAACATTGAGATACCACCTCACTCCAGTTAGAATGGCTATAATCAAGAACTCTA
>NW_012267373.1:3443757-3456148 GCF_000151885.1 Dipodomys ordii | reverse complement strand
AGAAATGTACTCATTGTCTTGCCCATGCAATTGTAACCCCTCTGTACAGTATTCTCACAATAAAAAAAAGAACCTAATGTATATCTTTTAAAATTAGGAAAAGTTAGGGAAAGGGTGGGTAGGAATGTTGAAAAGGGTGACATTGATCAAAATTGATTGTATTCATAAACTGCTTTGTTAAACGGAGACACCTTTTACAGCTACTTAAAGATAATAATTAAAGAAAGTAGAAAGTGGATTTAAAAAGGAACATAACCCTACTATATGCTGTTTACAAAATATTCACTTCAGACAGAATATTGACATGTTGAAAATAAGATAGAAATTATATAAAAAGTACACTTACATTTATATTATTAGTTTAGTTTTAATTTGAATCACATTTATTCCTACCCAATTATTAAAACATCAGTAACAATATGGTGGGAGGCGATCAGTATATAGCACTTCTCACTTTCTGCAAAATACATGATATTGTATTATACTTATATTTTATAATGCTTATGATATTTATGTTGACAAAAAACCATATGGAAGAAACAGAGAAAAACAGAAATCAGGATTGATGACTACAGACACTAGAAAACAGATGGTAAAATAAATCTAGTCATTTGCTTATGACTGCTTATGACTCTCTTCCTACAGCCATGCAAACTACTGGTATTTCTGAGGGAAATAAATTCTGACCTCATGGTAATCCTTGAAAACTACATACTAGTAATGAGTTAGTGATTTTTGTCAATAGACAAATCAAGGATTTTACTTGGGTACTGAAATTACCATTTAAAATGCAGCAAATAAAGAATTTAAGAAGCATTTTAGCTTGTAGGTCCTACCAAACAGGGTTTAGGATGTATTATTTAACCTTTGTAAGGAACTAGAGTTTCAAAATTCTTTGACTATCAGGTATACAATTGATGATTTACAGAAATTAAAAAATGGTTACAAGAAATCTTTATGTGTTTGTGACTTTAGCTAAGTATAACTATGCCACAGTATTGTGAAACTTATATAGTCACTTAATCTCAATAAAGAAATATTTGGGGAAAAATCATATCACCTTTTCCCCTCAACACTACTTCTATTTTCTGTTAAAGCTACTTGTTTTTAAAACAAACAATATACCTCAGTCTTAAACTTCTAAGAAATTTTTTCCACAAGAAGTCTACTTTGTTTTAACTTAGGTTCAGTGAGAACAAAGATGAGAACAGAGATAAAGAGAGCAGTGAAAGCAAAAATAAGGTGACTAGTGGTGGTGATCAGGAAATAATCTACCATTAACTCTTTGATTCATGATAGCTTTTTCTCAAGGATTGTATTCTACCACTTGAGCCATACATCCATTTCTGGCTTTTTGCTGGTAAATTGGAGATTAAAGATTCAGGGACTTTCCTACTGAGACTGGCTTTGAACCATGATCCTTAGATCTCAACCTCTTGAATAGCTAGGATTATAGGTGTGAGCCCCAGGCACCTGACAATTCTCTGATATAAGTTTATTGTCATATTAATAGTTGTAGTTATTAAAGTTTCAAAAGAGATAATCAACATTTATGATTTGATGTTGTAAAACTACATGAAGGTGCTATCAAAATATTGAGGTATTGCTATGAGAAATAAATGATATATTTGTATGCAGAAATTCTTGGGCATTATCACCTGGAGCATAATAAATGTATTTCTTTTAGATTAGAACATATGTTAACTAGAGACAGACTCAGACCATCTTTTCCTGTGGTTTTTATCTCAGAAGGAACAGAACTTAGCAATATTCTTTCCCCGCAGGCATTTATGGAATTATGTAGTCTGTCTTAATTAAGGAAATGAAAAAGAACTCGATATTTTTGTGTGAATCTATGTAGGTGGTAAAATATACAAACAAGACAGAAAAAAAGATGATACAGAAGAAAAACACAGTCTTTTCAAGCAAATTGGAAGCTATAAAACATCATATGTCACAACTTTTGGAGGAATATGAATGTGCCAAACTACCCAGAGTTTTAAAAAGTCAGTCATCGACTCATTCACTCGAGTCTACAAGCAGATGTTGGCATAAGCTGGGGTGTGATTTGGCGTGCTCAGGGAAGTGTAAATGAAAAGCACCTTTTGAAATAGAAAGTAGTTACCTTGTATAAGAAAATGGTTTTTATCTTCAAATTTTTACTTGACGTATTATATTACATTAGAAGATGAAACAGAACATTAACTGTGTAATGAGACAGATACTAAGATGTACAGGAACACATATCTCTCATCTCAGATATATACCGATGGTTTAGACACGGATACACATTTTGAAATGATGGCAGAGTTTTCTCTTTATGTGAGCCTGCTACTTGTGAGTTCAGAATAATATGAAAGTTAAAGAAACAAAACTTTGCAGAACAACAAAGGGGCACAAGTGATATTTTACTGTTTTAAACTGACAAGATGGTACTAGCAATGCAGAACCAAAGATTTCCCAGGGGTCCTGGTTGACATGAGCTCCCAAAGTTATGGGTTTCAACACATTCCAATATTGCATGTAGTTCTTTTCACAAGGGTGCATTTAGGGGACCTTTAGACTTCTATTAAAGTGAGTATAGTGTAGCTCTAAATAAAGAGATGCAATACTGATACTTTGAAAATTAGATTGACTGCATTTCTCATTTTTGTTTTGGTGAGGATTGTATCATTTCTCTTTTTTAATTTAATTTTATCATGAAGGTGGTGTACAGAGGGGTTACAGTTACATATAAGGTAGTGAGTACATGTCTTGTCAAACTTGTTACCCCCTCCCTCATTTTTCTCCCACTTTCCCTCTCCCCAACTCCCTCCCCCCAAGTTGTACAGTTCATTTCCAACATATTGTCTTGTGAGTATCACTGTTGGATTGGTTCACCCTTTGTCCTTTGTCTCATCATTTTGTTGTTGCCCTTTCCCAATTTAGACAGACATATATATAATACACAGGGTACCAATCAAATACAGTGACAATAGAGGATAAATCACAGAGGAAATAAGCACAAAGAAAAAAGAAATTATGTAGTACATTAAAAACAACAACAACAAAATACTTCTTTCATATCTTGGAGTTCATTTCACTTAGCATCATCTTATATGATCATGTGTACATGCTATTGAGCTATTCTGCTCATCTGTAGGATGAGACATATGCTAATTATTAGAAATTAGGGAAGCCATGGGACCTATGTTTCTTTGGGTCTGGCTTACTTCACTTAATATGCAAGGCAAGCGCTCTACCACTGAGCCACCTTCCCAGCCCCACTTCACTTAATATGATTTTTTCCAAGTCTTTCCATTTTCTTACTAATGGGGTGATCTCATTCTTTCTGATGGAACCATAGAATTCCATTTTGTATATATAGAGTCCCCTATGGCCCTTCTGGGCATTTACCTGAATGACCACAAACAAGGCCACCTAAAGCTACCAGTACAACCATGTTATTGCAACATTATGTATCATAGCTAAGACATGGAACCAACCCAGATGCCCCTCAGTAGATGAATGGATCAAGAAGATTGTATCATTTCAAAGTAAGAAAAAGTAACCCAAGAAGACAATTGTTAATGACAAGGTAAAAGAATATTGGAGATTTACAGACAGGTTAGGTGGTTTTTCATGGGATATATAACTTATTCTCTGACATTGAATTACTCCTACAGGTGCCTGATTAATGTTTCAACTATTTTAGTATAGCCCATAATTAGTTTATAAACATTTCAATCTTCAAGGTTTGAGCTTGTTTTCAAGGCCTCCATTATGAAGATTATCATATATCATTGGTTAAAAATATTGTCTACAAGGCTGGGAAGGTGGCTCAGTGGTAGAGTGCCTTGCATGCATGAGGCCCTGGGTTCGATTCCTCAGCACCACATAAGCAGGAAAAAAAAGCGGGAAGTGGCGCTGTGGCTCAAGTGGTAGAGTGCTAGCCTTGAGCTGAAGGGCTGAGGGACAGCGCCCAGGCCCAGAGTTCAGGCCCCACGACCGTACCAAAACAAAATATTGTCTACAAAATCTCACAAATTCATTTGGATTATTAAATTGTCATCTTTCTTAAGCAATGACTGTAATTGTGTTCTCTGTGAAGCCAACCTAGACTGATTACATGCAGAATTCCTCTCAGGATCAACTAGAAAAAGAATAAGAAGGATAGGGAAGACTGGGAAAGGGAGAGAAAGGAAAAGGAGGACAGGAAACAGCTCAAAGTGAGACTGAAGAGAGGCAAAAGTGGACAGAGGGGGGCAAGAGGGGGTGAGGATTAAATAGTTGCAATGGCCTGAGTGTTTGTGTGTCCCCCAAATTCTTAACATCTTAATACCTGTGATGGCATTTGGAGATGATGTCTTGGGACTTAATTAGGT
Source organism: Dipodomys ordii (assembly GCF_000151885.1). NCBI lineage: Eukaryota > Metazoa > Chordata > Mammalia > Rodentia > Heteromyidae > Dipodomys > Dipodomys ordii. The sequence continues at coordinate 3,451,784 of NW_012267373.1, read as the reverse complement.
CATAAGGGTGAAGCTTATGGGAATTGGTGTTCTTATGGCAAGAGGCCAAATCCAGAGAACTAACTAGTACTTTTTTTTTAAGGTAGTGAAGATTTGCAGCCAGGAAGATTGTCTTTCTCAGAGCCTATCTACAAGAACTAAGGTACCCTGGTCTCTTACTTCCAGTGTACAAAACTGTAAGATTTTTTTTAAATTTATAAATCATCTAGTCCCTATGGTTCTTTTGTCAAGAAAGTCCAAGGTGATAGAGAGAAATTTGGTGCTATAATGTCACAATAATAATTATCCCATATTTGGTGAGATGGTGGAAGATTCTGCTCTACTCTATGCTCTATTCTCTATTCATACTGTGTTGTTAAATTTATAGTTTGTACTGCATACTGTATTTTATATTACACCAAGCATTAGAGGCAGCAGTTGGGTAAGATAGTTCTCTCTGATCTAGGGAAATTTCCAGGAGTTTCTGAAGACTGACAGCTAAGAGGTTCTTTAGCAGCTGGAGGAATCAGTCCCAAAGTTCTAAAGGGAGATGTGGGACACTTGTCACAGCATCCATTACAAGATTAAAACACTGATTGTTTTTTATTTCTAAGCTGAATGTATTAAAATTCTCTCTTCTTTAGTTTCTGATTCTTTGTGGGTTCTGAGCAGCTGCTTTTCATTTTACATATTTCAATCACAATACAGTGAGTTTTCTAATGTAACTGAAAGCCAGTTGAACAATTTCAGTCCATTCTTTGCTAAGCTTTGAAAGCATTTCTCTTGTGTTTCCTTGGATGCACTGGTTATATCTATTATGAAATGTATTGATTTTATATAGCACTGGTGCAGGGATTATACTAGGGGGACATCTACTAACAATGATTAGATGACACTGCTGTAATTGTAATGACCTTCAAGAGGCCAGCTATTGAAAGAAGGAAGGAAGGAGAGAGAGAGGGGGGAAGATGGGGAGGGAGGGAGGAAGAGAGGGAGAAAAAAAAGAAACATGTGAAGGAGAAAAAGGGAGGGAGGGAAATTGTCTCCATCAAACTGCTGATGAAAATCCTTGTTGTATAACTCCTCCATGACTTGAAGGAACAGTCTAGGGCTGAAGTTTTCACTTCAAAGTGAACTTCTGGTAAAATGGATGGAAGCGTATTTTGAGATCATAAACTAAGATTCCAAGCTGTATATTTTTCATCAAACATATAGGTACTAAATCTTGTGGGAAAAATAGAATAAGTTGTTTTACTTTAATTGAAAAAGAAAATTTATTTGTTAAAGTTACAGGCATTGGGCTGTGCAATTACATCAGTTCTCTATGAGACCACATGAGCTTAGTGAACTCCATCAGGCGACCAAATGACAATTAATAGGATCTTAATGGAGCTGAGGTGTTTTCTGACTCTTTGTTCATATTTGGAATTAATATATAAACTTCTACCCTGATCATTACAAGTCAGTGGCACCAGTGGTTCTTAGAACAGATGTTTTATGGGAATCCTCTAAAAACAAGGTGAGCAAACCAGAATGATGTAACTAAAACGATTAAATGATGAGCTATTTTATAGCAAAATAATAAAATATACTCTAAAATCTGTGTAGTTGAATAAATGCTTTAAAAAATTAATACCTTCAGAAATGCTCACAAGCTTGAAATCATAGCTCAAGGTACACTGAAGCATATTTCCTCTGCATTGCTCTTTTCAGGTTGAGAAAAACAAAATGAGGTTTTTGGTGAGGACTCTGTGCTTTTCACTCTTCTGCTCCCTGGTTTGTGAGTGTTCATGCAGCCTTTCATTCTCTAGTCAGAAATAAAACTGCTGATCTTTTATAGGAAAGTTACCCTCTAAATAATACTTCCATCCAAGATTTTAAGTTCTATAAATCGTGCGCAAAATGCTGAACTGCTCCTTCAGTTATGGAATCACCTATATTCAGTCAGCTACCATTTCCAAGTCAACTGTTTCTGTATCATTCTTTCCTTATTTTACTTACTTTAAATATATAAATTCTCCTGTGTAAAAGATGAATTATATTTTAAAGGAGTGGTATTGGAAAGGCTAATGAGTAATATGATACCTTATAATTGTGTTAAAAGTGTGAGTGGATCGTGACTCTAAACCCATATTCTAGAGAATGTAGATTCCTACTTTCTACTTATTTTCAATTTCATATTAATACTAGCATTCCTTAAAATTCTGGGACAAGATATGTATGTTTCCTCTTTTTTCTAGCCTCCAGTCCTAGAATTTGAAAAGTTGAGATAAATCATTAGGTTGTCAGTTGGATTGGACTGAAGAAAATAGCTAATTGTACATTTTTTGCATGATTAAAACAATAACATCTGCTGTCTTCACTGTGGATGATTTAATTTTTAACATGAGCTTCCAACCTTTAATTTTCTACAGAGCAGCCACATCAAATATTAATTCATCTATACTTCCTCAAAGCGAGTCAGACTTAAGATCCTTCATAAATATTTAAGAATACTGCTGTAATATAAACAAAAACTTTTACTTAACTTTTAATTGCAAGTTTGAGAACCAATGATTGCAAAAGCAACAAAACCAAAATAAACATGATTTTTTTAAAAAAAATCCAGGAAAGTGGAAATAAAGATAAACACTAAAATAAACAAGTAGACTAGACTTCTACCACAACCTACATTATCTGTTTTACAATGTGAATCTGATTTGCTGCGCATTGAATTAATGGTCTAAGTGGACTTGACCAAAGTTAACTCAAGCCTGACCTGTGATAGCACATAAGTTTTAGTAACTTACCTTTTTCTATTTCTCTCTGTGCTACAGCACAGAGAGAAATAACAGCATTAACACTGACAGTTACTAAAGTAATGAATACATGAATATATAAACATAGCCTGCATGTAACTAAAATAATGAGGACACATTTCTAATTTTCTTATTATCATTAGCTCCCTTCTGAAATGAATATTGCTAAGGATTAAATTTTTGTCCACCAGAGTGATATGTTGAAGTATCTTAGAGATACTTCAAGGCTACTACAAAGGCTAGGAATTTGCAGATATAACCAAGTTAAATTAAGGCCATGCTGAATTATCATGATCTCTAATCAAATATGACTCATGCCCTTATAGAAAAAGAAAAAAGCCACAAAAGGTATATCAGGAGAATGCTATGTGATAATAGACAACAACTCCAGGAAGAACAAGGATTCTGAGCACTACCAGAATCCAAGAGAACAGCATAGAAAGCATTCTTCCCTGAAGACTTCAGAGACAATAAGGTTCTTGATTTCAGACTTGCAGCCTTTAGAACTGTGTCAGAGTGAATTTCTGCTGTTTTACACTACCTAGGATGTGGCACTTTGTCACAGCAGCCCTAGCTAATTAATGGGGATGATATAAGAAATACCATCCCTTTTTCTTTTAAAAGTCTATGATCTAAGAACATATAAAAATATTTTATGCCTACCTATCTGTCTATCTATCTGTCTGCCTGTCTGTCTTTCATCTATCTTAGGTAATCCTAAAACAAATATCCATCTGGTCACCAGTCTAAGTACAAGATAATGTTGAGTACCTGAAATGCTCTCCTCTGCCATTCTTGCCATAGCTTCTTCCCTCACAGGCTGATAGCCATTTGATAGCTTTTAGAAAAATCGCTGTCATCTTTGTAATCACACTGTAATCAATAGTGTTTAATTTTCTTACTAATAAGTTATGGAATATATTTAGATGAACCCCTCTGATGAAAATGAATTTTAGAATAATTTTTAGGCAAATTCACAAGATGCTCACTGAGCATCTGAAAAATAGTTGGTAAAATCATGTTTTAGAATAAGTATATTTATTCTGTCGATTTTGTTTTACTGATCACTTATTAATGAGGACATATTAGGTGGATTTAGTGTCTCCTTTATTTTCTACACAAAGATAAGGATAATGCCATTGGTTTCATTCATACAAGATATGTAATTCAAAACAAAATTAAATATATAAAATTGTTTCACACATATACAATAAAGTGTGTGAGCTTTAATAACATTTTTAATAATATAGAACATTAGGACAACAGAATGGATTTTACTTGGTCTCAATTTATATAAACATAGGTACATAGTATTAGAATTAAATGCTACACTTTTTAATTTTTAAAAGACATTACATTTAATCTAGATGTCCTTGGATACTGAACTTGCCTAGTCTAATGCCATGTGAATTTTTGTGATGTTTCATGTTTCTTTAGTTCTAATAGAAGGGATGCATATTTTTTTACTGGCTACTTATTCATCACATATATTTAAGAAGTGTAATTGTCTATATGTGAAGAGTATTCAAAAAACTTATTTTGTTCAGTATGGGAAAGTTTGTGAACAGGAATCTGTTAGGTGTTTTGGAAGACACCAGATCACAAATGGTCATTGCTTTCCAAAAAGCTCAGGAGAATGATTTTAATGTAACATAATACATCCTGTAGCCTAGGAAAATTTAAAGATACAGCCCAAATAGGAATGCCAAACTCCATTTCAAGACCTGTTTCTCTGGAGAATAATATACATAAAAGCCATTCTTGAGTCTTGAACAAAGAGATTTTAGGTAAGGAACCTCAAGGCCAAAGAAGATCTAAGTATATTGGAGTTTTATAATGCCTAAGAAATAAACTCACATTATTTACCTCTAGATATTAGTCAATCACATTATTACTTTCATGCCCCCTTTTAACTGGTCTTGGAAAGTTACCAAATTCATATATGTATTGGGTGATTATTATTTAGTTAAGAGAATAATGTCACTGACTGATAGGATTTGGTTGACTTGCTCACTATCCTAGGCATTATTTCTAGGTCAAAAAGCCTTAGCACTGCACAATTTCAGAATTGCAAAAATTATTTCTCTAAAACACTAATGGAAAAGGTAAGAAAAAGTTCACTAATTTTAAGGATTGGATTTCTCAATTTTTAATATAAGAACAAAATTAAATACCTTTCTTACTGTTTAGAATAGGCCATTATGTGCTAGAAGTCTGAGTTCAGTGTAATTAGTAAAGATGTTTAAAATACTCTTAAACATGCCATTATTAGAGGCTTGGAGCTTTGACTTTGTTGTTGCCTAGAGCAACATTTTTTCAATTCTGCCCAATGAAACTTCATGAAATTTACTACCATGTTTTTTTAGGTCATTTAGTCATCTGTAGTTTTATTTTTTAATTATAAACTCATGAAATGAAAATGTAGAAAAAAGCAATACTTATATTAAAGTATTTCTTATAAAATGCTATTTTAAAATTGTGTTATAAACACATTAAACACTAACGTTCATAAGGAATTGTATACTTATTCATCCACATTTCCAAGAGTTAATAAGGTCATGCAGGTAGAAAAAAAATCTCATGTTAAATACCACATATGCATAAATGTAATGTAGCTCTTATTACTGTAAAGCAATTCTACATTTTTGAAGTGGGCATATGGGATAATTGGTACTTTTTCAAACCTGCCTTTAAAAATATATACCCAGCTTTTTTTTCAGGGCTTCTAATCTATATAAAATTCTTTACACTATTTTTCTAATTTTGAAAAATGTTGACTCTTTGGGAATGTGAATCTTCTTATTTTTTTGTCTCCTGATTTTTTTAGAGTAGTGAATTATATCCTCATGTGATATGCAGTTTTTAATTGTGTTTTGTGCACATTCTATTTTTGCATTGTAAGAGTTTTGTTCAAATTGTACAATGTGCCTAGGTGGCAGTTTCTTGGAGTTTCATGTGCTTTCCCAGTTGTGATAGTTTTTATGTCAATTTTTATCATGATATTTCTATGTGACAAAATAATATAAATGCATATTTCACACCTAGGAGAACACAGGTTTAGGGGTGTATTTTTCTCTGTTGGAATAAATCCAGGTACTGCTGACATCTCCTCCTGTTTCTCTACTCTGGGGGAAATAAGCTTTCCTTGCAAATTCCCTAAACTAATGATTGTTTTAATATCATTTTACTCAGATTCAGCCTCTCTAGATTTCTGGCTTTTTTATACAAGTTCTTACATGAAGCCTTCTGCTTTGGACAAGTCAAAGTCATTGTATTCCCATGTGAGGCCTAAACTTCCCTTGGCCAGTATCCCAGTTCCATTAACCTTTACCAGTATTAGCTTATATGTTCTGTATTTTGGCTTTGGTTCCTTGCTTCCTTTATAGAGACTTGTGTTGCTTTTTTCAGGCTTAACAGTGTTTTAGATATTTTGGGATGTTTTATGATTTTAGTTGTCCAGGGCTGAGGAAGGTGGTAGGAGAGAGTGTAATAATCTAAGTTGTTGAAATAGAAATTAATTTTCTTTAGATTAGAATGAAAAATAATGTGATTGTGTCAGAGAATTCTGTATGGGGAAACCAGCCTAAATGATGGGGTTAAAAGGATGACCAAAAGGATGCCTGCAAAGAGGAAAGAATTAGAAAACTAGGCAGAAGACAGAGCCTTGGTGTTATATGAATGTATAGGCCATCACAACTGAGCAGCAGAATTTATGTAAGCAAAATCTATACCCCTAATGGTAAAAGAAATCTGTCCTTCAGAGAATGTTCACATTATTCTAACACTTCACTCAAGAAAGCATTGGGGTGTGATTTCCTTTCTCTTTATAAGTCATACTAACTTTTTAACGTATTATGAAGTAGTCTTCATATTTATTAAGATTTTTACATTTTGAATCCTTTTCTGGCTAGAAACAAGCCGTGTGATTCTGTTGAAAATGATCTGGAAATAACTCTGGAACTTTCTTTCTACTTGTTCGTTCTTCCTCCCTCTCCTCTCCCAATTTTCCTTTTCTCATACATTGATTTTTTTTGTCTTTTTCTTCTTTAAATGCTTTTTCTCAAAAGAAACATTTGTAATTGAATGAAGAAAATCTTTCCATTTGATCATTGGTCCTTTGGTAATTCTTTCTACATCTTTTCTCCATGAAAACTTTAAAGTGAGTTTAGACAGAAAATAAATATTAAACTCTCTCACATTCTTGATATATAATGAAAGGCAACCAAATAAGCGTATCTATGAAATTTTCTATTGCTTTCCCTATAATGTGGTTGTGGTGATAAACAGACATACTAAAACCTATAGTTAACATATTAGCTTATACAATTTGGTTTCCTTTTATGACAAAAAGCAAGTAGGACAATGCATCTTTGTATGAAGATAAAAGAGAAAGAACATCTTTTAAAAAGACATTTTTGAAGTATAAAAACAGAAAACACTTGTGAAATTAAATATAATTACATGATTGCTCCCCAAATTAGGCTATTCTTCCACTATGGTGAATATGTGGTGAGAGAGGATTATTCTATTAATGATTGAAAATTCACTTGTTTAAAATGAGATCAGAATAACATTAGCACTTAGTTACTTTCCATTGTTCAATTTTTTTAAATAGCGATTATTTTTGTGAATCTTCCAAAAAGCCAAGACCAAGAATGTATTTTTTTGAAAAAAAAGAGAAATCTTTTTTGAGCCTCTGAGCCTTATCTGCATGTCCACTGATAGTGGAATGGAAATAGTTGAGAAGTTGAAGTTGAGAAATCTAATTCTTAAAAATCTATAATTTTTTAGTCAAATTATTGAACACAGTTGACTTCAGATTGTACTGGACTCTCAATAGCTGCCAGTGAAATACTTTCTAATCTGGAAGAGGGCTAAGGTTTACATCATATGATATTCATAGTCAGTCTGTTCACTGTAGGGCTGTCTTTGAACTTGGTTTTAGCCATAAGAGAACTGTATAGAACATAGGTTAAAGAAAGCAATGTGACAAGATTTCCAGTCTTGCAACTTGTCTATCTATGTGCAATATTTGCACATGAATTCAAAATAAAAATAGATTTGACCTTTAACACAAAATTCAAATTGAAACCAGTTTGAAAATAAAAATGAATTTTTTTGTTTTTTTAAATTTTTTTAATTTAATTTTATTTTTTTGTGAACATACTGTACAGAAGGGTTACAATTACATGGGCAGGATAATGCATACATTTCTTATCAAGCATTGCAGCCTCCTCCTTTGTTTACCCT
>NW_012267373.1:3414335-3443327 GCF_000151885.1 Dipodomys ordii | reverse complement strand
GGCATAGAATTCCATTGTGTATATATACCACATTTTCTTGATCCATTCATCTACTGAGGGGCATCTGGGTTGGTTCCATATCTTAGCTATAGTAAATAATGCTGCAACAAACATAGTTGTGCTGGTAGCTTTAGTGTGGTCAAAAATGTATTGTTTTTTATAATCTGTACCTGAGGAAGTCTATTAAATATTAGTTTTTAATAGTTATTCATTGCATGACTTATAATTTGGTTATTATATAATTTGGTTATCTGTTTATAGATCCTTGATATGTTGTTACAATATAGATATCACATCATATTTAAAAATGGAATATAAATATCGTGATGCTTGTAAGAATATATGACTGAAGGCATATTGAATAACACAAAAATTGTGAATTTAAAATATATTCTCTTGCTGTTAAGTAATTTTGTGTTTATCATTTTCTTTGTATCTTGATTAAAACATAAATAGCTACTGTGTTATCTGTTTTCCAATTTGCCCCAGTATGCTTTGCCACACACAAAAATAATCTTGCAAAAGGAAAACTTCAGGCTTGTGCAAATTTCTTTTTATATTTCCTCTGTGTGAATCCAAGTCACAATTCAGCAGCTAGTCAAAGTGATTTTTTAATACATTATAGTGCATGCTAAACAGCATGTTTAGCATCCTCATTGCTATCCCACACATATTTTTATCATATATTTTTATTGTAAAAATATTGTACAGAGGGGTTACAGTTACATGAGTGAGATAATGAGTACATTTTGTAGCAAGCATTGTTACCTCCTGCTTTATTTCCCCCTACCATCACTTCCCTGCCCACCTCCCCAACTCCTCCCGCCCCTCTCACCCGACCTTATAAAGTTCATTTTCAACATAGTGTCCTGTACATCTCGTTGTCACCATGGGTCAACCTGCATGCCCATTTAAGCATTCGCACAACATGTTTTTTAATCAAAAGTTTTGCTCATTATATTTTCCAGTCAGATATTTTAATTATTTTGTGAGTAAAAATCCAACCCAGATTTTCTAGTTGGAAATGGAATCCGTAAGTAGGAATATAGTACTTCTGTAGTGTTTTGTGGAGAGGTGACACCACTTTTGACTGCCAGGATGTCTCAGGTCTTATAACTTTATACAATTACTTAAATGTAATTTTCTTCTTGGAATGAGGAAAAAGATACGAGAAAACTAAAGTACTTTTCCTTCTCTAACTTTCAACCAACAGAAACAGTTAGGTTTAAGGAAAAAATAACCCTACAACTTTGCGGGTTTATACAAAGGTAATATTACTTTGTCAGTTTTATAGAACAAAATCTCTAACTTATCATATCATACTTTCAGCCTTTTATTGAGCATCCTGTGTTATGGACACAGATCAGTAAGACCATCTCTGCCCTCAAGTAGCGCATAGTACTCAAAGATGAACACCAGCAATTTAGACTATAACCCATTCTACAATACCAATGACAGGAACATGATCCCATCTAATGTCACAGTTCTTATTGGAAATGTCAAAATGACTCTAGTATTTCTATGCCTAAATAATGATCAAGAAGAATTTTACTGTCAGAAAAAGGTGCAGAATGGCACCCAGTCACAGAATCCAAGGAACACACAAGCTTTATTACAACGGGATGGATACTTACACAACTCCTGCATTTGCAAAGATGCCTTCAGAGACTCTTACTAAGGCAGTAATTGAACACTTACTTTTAATGTCCCTTCCCAAATGGCATGTTTCATTTTCATGCCAATTAATCCAGTCCTGAGAACATGTAAGGCTGGAAAGGGGAGAAAGGGCCTGTCACATGGACACAGTTGCATCTTCTGGTCTCACCTGAGAGCAGCACTAGAGATAAGGCTGGTGGCTGACAGCCCTAACTGAATTTTAGAAAACCCAAATCTCATTCTTCCTTGTCCCTAAAGTGAATGTTAAAATTGGGTTATTCAATTCTTCCTGCCCACTGTGGCCTGCAGAGGAAGCAAGTGGGCAAGGGCTCATGAAGCTAAGAGGAAAAAGTCAACACAGGAGATTTTCCCACTGTTAGTAGTTTTCTATGGTGGCAGCTGAATATTAAATACGTTTAGGTATTTGTTTTATTTTATCACCTACCAAATACCATCAGTCCATCCATCCATTCATCCTTCTGAGAACATATTGAATGCTCTGTGTTTCTCCCCCTATCTTTACTCTCTTACAGAATTTCAAGGCTTCTCGATCTTACTGATACGTATGAGTGTACATAAAGGGTATAGATGAGAAGAAAAGCTGCATTGCATTTTCCTCTTTTGAAAATGTACTGTTGCTTCTTAGCAAGGTTAATTAGATTCAAGATCCAGGTAGAACACTGCAATTGTATTTGTCACTGCATCGATGTTTAGCCTGAATGTGGAGAATCTTTGTACACATCCTTCTCTAATTCCTCCCCACTCAAAAAGCCTACTGTCCACTGTTCATAGACATATTATTCTACCATAAAGAGATCGAAATTATGAATCTGACGAACTTTGTCCCTAAATTACTATAGAAACAATGTCATCACAACTACCATGGACGGGCTACTAAGCTATTGAAATTTTAAAAATTGTTTTCTATCTAGTTTGGACTGGGAGAGGCATTTAGTAACAGCTTTGTTCTTTAAAGTCCTTAGCCCCATAGCAATTCAAAAACATGCAAATCTTTTGTCTCTTTTTGGAAAATGCTGTCTGTAATATTAAAACAACGACAATAAAATTTGGCCTTAAACAATTCAAAGGAATTCCATAAAAGAGTGGCTTATTTGTAGCCCAGCAGAAGAAAAGGTATTTACCAACTTTTGTTTCATCCATAAGCTATTTAAAGAATTCAGGTTTTGTTTACATCAATAACCAAGTTTCAAGGAAAGTTTCTTGTGGTCTGGGATTCTTTCCCTTAAAGGCATACTTTTGTCAGTGCCTGAGAATCCTGTTCCTTGCTTGTAGAAAACATGAGAGGAGATTTGTAAAGGTAAATATTAACTGGTAGTTGAGCTGTGAAAGGTAGGGTATATAGGAAGGAAAACTTGATAATCTGATAATCTGTTAATGTACTGCTTTGATAGAACTCACAATCCTATTATATTTTTACCATGTGTGAGCACATCAGAGCTTTCCTTCGGCCTCAAGGTTGGCTGTAGGACACATGCTTGGAGCTAATGTCACACAGGAGATCAGCTATTTCTCACTGTGGCTCCCAGTGGGCACCTTGCAGGGAGCTTGTTTATTGCTCCACTGCAGGGTGGACTGGCTTATCATTACAAAGCCAGACTGAAATACTGCCCAGATTCTTCTTTCTGCCATCAAATGCTAGAAATTTTCACATGTACAGGTGGGCTATTTGAAGACTAGAGTGAATATCTAGATACAGGAAAAGAAATTAAAAATAGATTTGGGCATAGACTATCACATACTGAGATAACTTGCATGCCAGTGTTTTGCCGTTGAGTGCAGTTATTCTCAGTATACTGAAGAAAAGGGGAAAAATTATGTCTGGGCTTTTATGTTGGTTTTTTTGGTGTGTGTGTGTGTGTGTGTGTGTGTGTGTGTAAAGATTGGAACTGATTTATCATTTTCTTCTTTTCATTACATAAATAAAAGAGATGTCATAGTTGGAGATTTGGGGTTCAGGCAGGTCTCAGGACTGTTTTAATGTTGATGGGGTGTTACAAGCAGTTTTACTTGAAGAGAGCCCTTTAAGTTGCAGGGTGACTAGCATAATAGCTTTTCCAGAAGGCAAATTTAATGAGACTCTAAAATGCTTCTTAGATATTTAAGCATTAAATGCATAGAGAGGGGCCACCTCAGTGGGTCTATAGATGTATAGGAAGGCAGTAATGCTATGACCACGCCCATTGGAACCAAGACTGCCCTGCTTTCTAGCTAATTTGGGTTGATAACACATGACAACTACTTTTCACCCCTTGCTTCTCATCCAGGGATCTTTGTATTATACTAGTGTTTTCAGAAATACTATCTGATTTCCCTCTCTCTCGTGTTCACATTTTTCCTTTCTTTCCTCCAATTCCCTTTGATAAAATATCCCTAAATAGTGATGTTGGGGGTGGCTTCCCCTCAAGATTAAGGGTTATTTCAGTCATTGGTTACATTGGGGAGAGTTAGGAAATATCAACAGACTTAACCAAGCACAGAGAAAAGTAGCTACACCCACAATTCCAGTGTAAAGGAATATCTGACTGTATATACAGCCTTGATAAAAGTGTTAATGTGTGTATGTGGATTTGGGGCAGCAGGCAGTACATTGTACTTAGAGGCCCTTGGCTTGGAGACAAATATCACCCTGGTTCAATGTTGATATAACCCTTAAAGAGAGGCTTTTGCCTTACTCATGTAACTGTAACCCCTCTGTACACTATTTTTATAATAAAAAACATAAAAACGAGAGGCTTTCACATTTTTATTTTTTTATGTAGTACTGGGGAATGAATTCAGGTTTTCTACCACTTGAACCATACCTTGGGCATAATTGTTTAGTCTTAAGATAGGATATTACACCTTTTGGCCTAGGGTGGCCTCAGGCTGGTTTTTTCTTTTTTCTATCGATAGTTTTTGAATATCTGTTTTTACAGATATGCCACCATGCACTACCTGTTTGCTGAAACAGGGTCTGGATGATTTATTCCCAGGGTGACCTCAACCTGCAATCCTCCAAATCTCTGCCTCTTGACTAGTTTGTAAGTGTGAGTCATTCTACCTGTCCAGGGATGATGTTTGCTTGTTTGTTTATTTATTTATTTGTTGGGGGGTCCCGTCATGGGGCTTGAACTCTGGGCCTGGGCGCTGTCTCTCAGCTCTTCAGCTCAAGGCTAGTGCTCTACCACTTGAGCCATAGCGCCACTTCCGGCTTTTTTCTTTTTTGCTTATGCCGTGCTGAGGAATCGAACCCAGGTCCTCATGCATGCAAGGCAAGCGCTCTACCACTGAGCCACCTTCCCAGCCCAATGTTTGTTTATTTTTTCAGTAAATTGATCTATCCTTCTTCTAAGTTTACTTTTTTCCTCTACATTTTTATTTTTCATTTTTAAGAGAAGCATTGGCTTCTAGATGAGATTTGTTATAAATTAAAACAAGAATGTCTGATTTCTGGTGTGGTACAGGAATGGAAGTTACATGAGTTCGTAGGTAGCACTTGAGTCAGTTCAGAAATTGCCTGAAATTGGATTGGCACGTTTGAAAGGAAAGATCCACAGATCAAAAAACACAGACAAAATTCAACATTGAATTTGGGGATGGTGAGAAAGCAAAGAGAGAAAATTTTTAGGCCCAAAGAAAGGAATCAGGTATGCCAGGATGCTTATCAGAAATATAGATGGCTAGTTTTCAGTGTATTTGATGTTGGTATAATTTGGGGAGCTAAAGGGAAAGGGAAAAAACAAATTGTTTAAATAAGGATACATGTTGGCCCATTGCAACAAGGAGATGTACAAGACACCATGTCAAAAAATGTACTTTACAATTTAGGCGGGGGCAGGAGGTGAGGGGATGGGGAGGGTCCGTAGGGGAATGGAGTTGTGGAGATGGGAGGGAAGGGATGGTAGGGGAAAAACAAAGGAGGAGGCAACAATGCTTGATAAGAAATGTACTCATTACCTTGCTTATGTGATTGTAACCCCTCTGTACAGTATTTTCACAATAAAAACTTATTTAAAACGATTACCTCTAGGAATAGATACTCTGTACCTAATTACTAGAGAAGCAACTATACTTATCTGTCTCTTTGAAAAATGCTATGACAAACCAGTGACTAACATATAAGGCTTAAAACAAAATTTAAGGATACTCCTTTCCTATCTGAAATATCATCTCAGGAACCATCACATTAATGTGGATACTGCTGTCACTTATTGTGACAATTTTATAATGTAAAATTAATGTTTGCCAGCACCATTTTAGGTAGCTCTGGAGATTAAGTATGGGAGACAGGGCATTTTGTTTGATCTTCACAAGTAAGGCTAAGTGGGAGCATTGAAGCAATTATCTGAATTATTCAATAATACTCCCTTTTATTTAATTATTCAAATAAATTCTTAGTTTTTCTTTTATCACTCTAGCCATGGAGACTTGTCGTCTGATTTATTTTTGCTTTAGTTTTGAGAAGTAACATGCTTTTATATATTTCTTGTAAAGTCTTAGAGCTTTTTTTTTTAAAAAATGCATCATTATCAGATCTTTATAAAAATTAGAGGTTCTACAATTGTGTTCTCCATAACAGTGTTGACTATGACTGACAAAGCATGATGTAATTTCATGTTTTCACACATTTCATTCTATCCCCTAAAGAGACTGTTATTTGTGCCTAATTTCCAGCTGACAATATATGCAATTAGAAATTGGCAAAACAATTACCCCAACAGCTGCTAGAAACATATAGTTAACACTAGAATGTCAAATGTGTTGAATGAATGTTGAATTTTTAAAGAAAAACACTCATTTTCATTTCAGTTATCACCTAACCTTTCTCTCTATTAATTGATCATTCTCTTGAGTACTTTTCCCAAAGATATCACGTTCTATTTGTATTCAACACATTTTTTTCAGTGAAGAGATAACAGGGCTACAAGGCATATCCTACTGTAAACACACGATTGAATTACAAAATCAGTTATCTAGATGACCTCCATCGCTCCCACTAACTCTCAGCTCCTAGGTTTATAAATAAAGGAGGTTCTCCCAAGTGTATGGAAAATGACCGTTCTCATCTCTGTGGTGCTCAGTCCTATTGAGCAAAGTTACAAATATCCCCATATTCTCCTCTACTGCTGGAATCATGCAAAATGCATTACATGAATTCAGTTAAGAAATGCATCTTGTCAAGGAAAGAAGTGTCATTTGATTAGACAGGTTATAAAAGGTAACCACAACCTTCCCCACCGAAGTGCACTGGAGACAGAATCACAGTTTTGTTTTTCGTTGGATTCAGAGGCGCAAAAGTTACCCAAGATTCTAATGGTGGGAGAATAGCTAATACAGAAATCCTCTCTCTTAAAAACATTTCTGTGAATGGAATTCAACATTATGCATCTTAATTCATTTTTTTAAAAATAAACGCATCCAACTGCCATTTTCCACAACAGAAAATTATTATAATATACTAATCTAATTCTGTTTTTCTCTTTGAAAGATAATTAGGCTTTATTTAAGAATTGTCTGAGGAAATTTTCTCCAGTACTATTTGGTTTTAAAACAGACTGAGTTCTATGGAGGGAATATATCAGGGAAGAGAAGATTCTGCATTTTAAAAAATGAATCTGTGTTCTTCCCTGATAAAGACATGCATGTACATGCACTTATGCCTAAGAGATTGGTTGGTAAGAGAGCAAAGTGGTCTCCAGAGCTTTCTTAAGCACATGAAAAATAACATTTAACAAACAAGGTCTACCAGTTTCATATTTGTAAATTCTAGATTAATAAGACAATGAAATATATACATATATACAGGTTCTAAAGTTTCAGTGTTGATCCATTTTAAATTACACATTTAATATAGGACTGTTTCAAAACAGTGAATTATATAGGTAATTACTGTTACTAAGAGCAAGTACAGTTCATGAAGTTCATTGTGCTTTCTCCTTAATATATCTTCATTAGTATACCATTAAACATTTTGGTGGCTCTAATTGGATTTTTAAAATAAAGCTTTTGCTGATTTCCCTGCTAACCCTTCAAGTGTCAATTAGATAGAAGTAGAATAAGTAAAAATTTAAACGAACTATCTGCAAGGAAGAGATCTTAAATGCTAAGTATTCTTCTGTATAGACTTTCTACCAATCTCAAGATGTGGCAATGTGAAGAGTTTGACAAATACTCTTCTAAACAGAATGGACATACCATAAGCCTGTTACTTTGTAATGAATGGCTTTAAAATAATAAATCCTGAGAATTTTTAAATAGGGCATTTACTAGATGGTAATGATGTATATTTTAAAATGTTGAATGCACTTGTTGAGCTTATTCAAAAGCCATTTGTGGGAATGTTTTGTATACTTGTCTTAGAGAAACCATCATTTCCTTTCATACCAATTTATTCATTCTGTTTTACAATGTGTACTTAACAATACATGCTAGAAAACATTTCACTGTTACATTAAAGAATAGAATGAACAGAAAAAATGCTATGTTATTAGCATACCTCCATTGAGTTTTTCTTAATGTTGTTCAACAGATAACCTAAACATATCCATAAAAAGACTAGAAATAAAAGTGATATTAAAATGTAAACAAACACATTATACTAGTTCAAGTTACTGACTTACTTTTTTTCTTTATATTTATATTCATTTTATTGTAAAGATGCTGTATAGAGGGATTACAGTTACATGAATAAAGTAATGAGTATATTTCTTGTCCAACACTGTTACTGTCCTTTGTTTTATCTCTACTATGCCTTACCACCTCCCCCACTTCTCCCCTCCACTCTTTCCACCCCCCATGCCTCGCCCCACGGAAGTTGTAAAGTTAATTTCCAACATAGTGTCTTGTGGGTATCGTTGTTGCAATGGGTCATCCTGTGTCCTTGTTTCAACATCTTTTTTATTCCCCTACCCCTCCCCAAATTAGATAAATGTATAGTCAAAAAAAGGATGTCAAAGAAATACTAAGATGAAGGGAATATTTGGGTGGTCCTAGGTTGATGGATATGACTGTCATCAAAATCCACAGAACTGTACAGTTCGTGATGTGAGTGAAACAGTCCTAGCAAAGAATAGTGGTGAATAAAATTTAACTAGAAATTGTAAGGCTTCAGGAGAAATAGTCTTGCATAGACACTGTACCATCATAGAAAAAAAATGTGTTTCTGTGTGAGTGTCCGTGTGTATGAGATGGGAGTGTGGATAAAAATTCTGCAGCAGCTCTATAAATGTGCTAGGGCTTAACAGAGGAGTAAGTGCATATTGAGTGGCAGGGTACCTGAATTCCTTCCTGCTGGAGAAGAAAGTTACGTTAACATGGAGAAGAAAGGAAGTCTGGGGTAAACCATGCATAGCCTGAGTAGAGGTAGGAGCATAGTTAAACATGCAAACTAATATTGGATAAATGTGGGAACAATTACAGGTACCAGTTAGGGTATATTGCCTACCAGTCTGTTCTGAGAGAGGCCAGAAGCAGTGAGAACCAGCAGCAATCAACACACACCACACTCAGACAATAAGCAGCAAAGATTCTTGAGGATCTGTCTGATTGTTGGATGAGTGTAGGAGAAATACACAAAGAACACAATACATCCTTTAGTACCAGAAAGCAAAGACATGAGCAAAATGTGATTAAAAAAAAAAAACAATGGGTGCATGGCAGGGATAGGGGAAGCAGCCTGTGCTCTTGATGTATAGAGCAAGAGCAATTAGAGCAATAAAAGGATGTGGAATTAGATCAGAATTCAGAAACTATGCATGAGACTTAGCGGCATAAACAAGAGACTGAATTAAGAGATAAATGGGATTTGATTTAGTCTTTTTAAAATAATTATACTATTTGCACTTAACATAGAGTCTATTACCCTTCAGTTAATTCATTTGAAACCCCTTGCTTGCCACTCAGTGTGCTTATGTGTAGATTTGTAGGCACATTCTAGTTATCACAAATGAGGGAAATGATGCAACCTATGTTTCTCTGGGTCTAGCTTACTTTGCTTAATATAAAAGACACAGAATAGGAAAAAATGAAAAGTGACAGGTTGACTATGAAGAAACCCAGCAAATGCAACCTGAATGAAGTGTTGAAGATTAACACCACTCCAGTGGATATCTTATACCTCCCAACACAGTTCTGTTGCATACCAATAAAAACTCATAATCATGTTGCTATATCAAATGGAGTAAACAACAGTATGTAGTAAATCAATAAAACATGAAAATGTTGTTTCTGTGAAGATATTGTGTAAATATGATTAGCAAAGGAGATAATCTTCTGTTTTCTGGATTAAGAAAAGCCAGGTTTCCCTGAGAAGGAAGACATTCCCTTGTCTGACTTTCCAGCCTACCTTCCTGATCACCTGCCCAAAGTGATCACATAAGACAATTGCTTGCTTGCTTCTTTCCTTCCTTCCCTTCCTCCCTACCTCCCCCCTTCCTTTCCTTAGATATTATTTAAGAAATGTGAACTCTGACACTTACACTTCTCCCCTTCCCCCGCCCTGCCACCCCACATCCATTCTTTAATTTTCTACCCAGGGTATGAACTGAGCATAATTGCCCCCTTTCTTCCCCTCAGTGGTGCGTTGTGAAGCAGTTTGTCCAACCTAGCTGAATGAAAAGTCTCTGATGCCAGCGGAAAGGAAGTATGACTGGGACTGACATGACCTAGAGTTTTCTAGGCAGCATGTTGTCTGACATTTACTAAGGAAAGTAGTGAAACAGAAGTCATACAGGATGTTCTTGATAGCAATACAATCAAATATGTATTTTCATATATACCTTTGGAGCATCTGCTTATTTGGTCCATGCCTTCCAAAAATCACTTGGCTAGGGAGTTGAACACATTAATATCTACCCTCAGGCCATAGATTTGTTCATATGTGAAAGATTTATTTGTGTCAGACAGTATTGAAGGTTATTGGAGTATAGCAGACAGACACAGACCTCTGTCTCATAGAACTAATATTTGAAGTGAAAATAATAGAAAATAAGCAGAAATAAGAACAAAAATAAGGGGGCTGGGAAGGTGGCTCAGTGGTAGAGCGCTTGCCTTGCATCCATGAGGCCCTGGGTTCGATTCCTCAGCACCACATAAGCAGAAAAAAAAGCCAGAAGTGGCATTGTGGCTCAAGTGGTAGAGCGCTAGCCTTGAGCTGAAGAGCTGAGGGACAGCGCCCAGGCCCAGAGTTCAGGCCCACGACTGGACACCCCCCCAAAAAGAGCAAAAATAAGATATTGATAAAAATGTATGCTAATGACAGGATGATGACTGCATATACAACCAAGAATCTATTTCAGGAAGACTTCATTGAGACAAAATTGAAGATTGAATAGGAAATACAGGAATAAAGACAGCTGCAACATAGTATTGTGCTGATATGTGGTGAAAAACAGAAAAAGGAGTTTGTATATAGGTCCAAACACAAGACAGTTTTGGGGGTGCCAGATATTACTGAAGAAAGAATACAAAAATTGGGATACATTTCAGATAGTGGAGGATTTGGACTTTGTTTCCATGGTAGGACCAATATGAATTGCTAATAGATTCAGTGCAGCTGAGGAGAGTATTCAAAGACTCTGAAAATTGTGCCTCAGGAGGAGTGGTTAAAGGGCCATTTGTGGCTTACATAGAGAAGAGATAATCAGCCAATTAGATGATCAGAAAGAGTAACAAGGAAGAGAAAAGGAGTAATGATAAGAATGAGTTAAGAAGGGGGTAGACAAAGAGATGAGAGAGAGTTGATGCCATAAAAATTGATACTGATCATAAAATAAACCTACTCAGATTTTTCAGGATTCAACAAAAGTAATCAGTCAAAATAATGAGACAGGTAGGCATAAGTTACAATGGAAAGCCAATGTTTGACTAATCCTTGATTCTCAAAACAAATAAGCAAAACAAGACACCCACATCAGAAATGTTCTCCAAAGCTGAGAATTATTTGCATATGTATGCATAAAATGCAAATTATCTACATCCACATTGCTGCTCTTTACATTACCATGACTTTACAATACTGAGAAACTTGTTAAAGGTCAAAGTTGTGAAACTTTATTAATCATTCCAGAAACTTCCTGAGAGACACACCAACCCTTCCACAGTAAATATTAAAAGAAAAGTTACATCCCAAAATACTTCTTCTAGTCCCCCTACAATTGTTAGATATCATGAAGAAGTTTAAACACTTGTTTACAATAATGAGAAACACTATTAATCATATAATATTAAGAATTGTATAATGGTTTTATGTTGTCTTCCAAGACACTTTTAAGCTCTCTCCTAGAAAGCCTCTTGTGTCTAGCAAGCCTGTTTTATTACATGACCTTCTTTGCCAATCTGAATCAAATTGAGCCTCTGTGTCCCTGTTCCTCAATTAAAGATGTATATATGGTTAAGTTAAAATTTTCTGAGGACCATGAATTTTCCTCTCTCCCTTCAAAGATGCTGCCAGTACTGCAAAGGGGATGTTTCCTTACCAAAGTAAGAAATAAACTCAGCATTTTCCTTATTAATGGGTTGATTTGGTGACATTTTGGGAAGCCAGTATTACACAGTGGATAGAAAAAGTTCACTCTATTAAAAATGTAATGAAAGTATATCACACCTGTTCAAAAACTAAAAATATTGAACTGCACATATTAAAAACCTTAGCAGTGTCTCAGCAGACACAAGTAATTTATTTTTAAAGAAGAAAAATTCAGTTTGTTTTTATGTTGTCTAGTGCAAAATGGACATAAAAACAGGGACTGTGTTGAAGATCCATTCAGTCTATTGCCTGGATAACAGAGAGATAATATTCATTTTTTATTGAAAATCTTATCAGTATGCATGCTGTGTTTGTGTGTGTGTGTGTGTGTGTGCATGCGTACTTGAGCATGTGGTGTGTTATGTTTCTGGGATTTGAATTCAGGGACTTGGTTCTTCAGACAGGAACTCTACCTTTTGAGCCACCCCACAACCCAATTTTGTACCAGTCATGTTTGAGGTGGGATTTCTCTTTCTAAGGAAAAGGTTGTACCTGGATCATGGTGCTCTTGACTTCTCTGCTAGCTAGAATGCTTCTGTTCCCTACTATGAGTTAAATTTGCCTCATGAATTTTTCTGCCAGGGATAGCCTGCCCATTTTCAGCATGAGCAAACAAGTTAGTCTATCAACTTTCCCTTAAGCTAATTGTAATAGTTACAATGCTCAATGCACATATATGAAAATGTACATATGTGAAGCAGGTAACTTTGTGAGGATGGGTTAGGTACAGATAGATATGGGGAAGAATGGTGATTGTACTCATAATTGGCATATTGAAATCTCTTTATATAACTACTTAGTGACAATAAAGTAAAAATAAAATAATTATTATATATTATAGAGTTAAAGCATAAAAGTTAAACATTTTAAAATTAAAACCAAGTAGACAAATGTTTTTGGTTATGAACCAAAAATTTGAAGAAAATATTGCTGAAAGAGAAGATGTGTTGGGGCTGGAAGGTGGCTCAGTGGTAGAGCTCTTGCCTTGCATGCATGAGGCCCTGGGTTCGATTCCTTAGCACCACATAAGCAAAAAAAAAAAAAGCCAGAAGTGTCGCTGTGCCTCAAGTGGTAGAGCGCTAGCCTTGAACTGAAGAGCTGAGGGACAGCGCCCAGGCCCAGAGTTCAGGCCCCACAACCGGACCCCCCCCCACAAAAAAGAGAAGATGTGTCATATAAAACTAATAATGCACTGCAATAATAATCACAGTAGTAAATATAACAGACATCAGATTATGTTAACAAAGAACTGAAAACAGTGTACAAAGAAGGGAAAATGTGAAAAGCTAAATTGCTTATACAGATGAAACTTGAAATAAAGTTTACTACTTAAAACTGGCATTTAAATGCATAGATCTTTAAGAGCTTTTATGAAAAGAAATAGCACTACAATGAAATCAAGAACAAAATACTTGCCAAAATTCATTAAGTTAGCATGAGGGCAAAGTGAATAGAGGTATATAATATTGAAAACAGTTTTATAGCGACCAGTAGAGGCCGTTTCTTTTGGGACCATGGAATCATATGACTGCATTTTGACTCCGATGGAAAGAGGTTTTATTTAAGGAAACTTGGAGTCAGAACTGAGGAAGTGTAACTCATTAGAAGAACTTAGAAGCTTTTAGGTCAGAAATGTTAGTTGCCTGGATATTTACACTGATGGCAAGAAGTATAGATATTTGCAAGATATTGAAGACTGAAATTGATATGCAGATTAATTGACTGGATGGTAATGTGGAGGGAGTTGGAAGCATGAGGATTTATAGCTTGATAACAGTGTGTGATGACACCCCTTGCTGGCATTGGAGGCTTATGGTCATGAAATGTATCCTATAGATACCTGTGTGGATCACCCACATAGGGCTCCTTTGCTCTACACATATCAAACATTTGTGTACATGATGTTAGCTTTTTATAGCTGTGCTCAAAATGCCTCGGAGAGCAATTAAAGGGGAGGATGATTTATTTTGATTCATGAATGGATTCAGACATTGTAATCCATTGTTTGAGGCTCTGGGCCTATGGGGAGGCAGAATATCATGGCAGTAGGGACATGTGGTAGAGGCTACTCATATCATGGCAGACAGGAAGTGTATGGGAGTATTATACAAAGGGGAGAGAAAGTCGTTGAGACAGGATAGCCTGAAGAGCAGCCCCAGTAACCTGTTCCTCAAGTTGGGCCACTCCTCCTATGGTTTCCAGAACTTGTCAAAATAGTTCTACAAGTTGAGGTTGAAGACTTCAATCCATGAGCCTGTGGGGGCTTTTGCATATTGAAATGATAACGTATTTGCATATTGAAATGAGATGCCATCACAGAATACCTGCTGTAGCATAGTTCTTTAGGATGATATGGACTCAGTGGCTTTGTCACAGAATTGTTACAGATTCGTTATTCATTATTATGACAATACTAAATCACTTGCTAACTCCATCCCACCTGTCTTCCTGGCACTGACTCATACTGGGAGATGTAAACCTATTTCTGGCCTCCCCAAGGCCTCATTCACTCCATAACACCTTTCCCAGTGCAATATAATCCTCTAAACACCTTCTACCAGACTTCCAAGTCTCTTGCCAACTCCTTCCCTTTCATCAATAGCTGAAGTGCAAGTAAATGCAAGGGTAACAAACCTGTTGGGCAATTTCATTCTTTCTTTTAGTGACAGATACCTAATATGGTGTATTGTTTCTGCTATTCACCCAGAAATATGCATCAACATCACAAGGCAATATTCTTTTAGCATAAATTTTATAAAGATGTCTCATGGAAGTTGCCCAGTTGTTTAAAAAATATCTCTACCCTGGTGATCCAGTAAAACACCAGGGGAAATCTGGATGAGCAAATGGTGTATTTATGTTGAGAAAGAGAGAGAGAGAGAAAGGATGGTGACTGCTATAGAATTAGCTGGCAGAACACAGGTGGGAATTGGTCCTCACTCCTGTGTCTGGGGCCTCTGGCTAAGTGGAGCCCCTAAAGGTTCATAAACAAAATCATATAAAGGCTATATAAATAGCTATATAAATAGGTGACATCCCGAAGATATTCACAGAAGAGGTCTTGCTAGTGTGCTGACTTCAGGCCATTATTTAAATATAGCAATAAGAACTATCTTACTTTCCAGTCTATTCATGTTATAAAATATCACAGGTTTTTTTTTTAGTCTTGGTGATTTGCCCATATCCATTTTATCCTTGTTTAAAGGACTGAACTGAATATGTTTGTTTATAAACGTGAGAGGAAATGGAAAAGCCAAAATATCTCACCAACTAAAAAATCCCATTGTTCTGAATAATAAAAGTGCCAGAGACAGTAAATCATGTGTCAGTGCATGAATTTATTTAAAGAAGATAAAAGACTTTGTTTTCTCAAACCCCTCGATGGAGACACTAAATCAAACCCCAAATCTGAAGTAGCAGATATTAGATGTCAGATGCATGGGTCACTCATACATCTCCCCCTTTTCTTGATAGAAAACAAGGAGGAAAGAGTCAGCTGTGATTAAGATGCAAGGAAAGAGTCTTTGCTCTGTAGCCATTAGTGGCCGTGTGTGAGGTGGCATTCTGCCAGGTGTTTGTGCCTGGCTGAAGAAACGTCATGATGGCAGAGAGGTGGAAGGCAGCCGTGAGAAAGGTAAGTTAGGATGTGATTATTTTTACTCCTTAATCTTTTGTTTCAAAGGCTGTAGGGAAAAAGTGTTGAAAACATCATGCACATATAATTCTTCTTCGATGGTGCTAATTTGAAATCCTCTCAGTAATGACTAACCAGATATTGTGATGAACTTTTTTAGTTCTAATTAATCCTAGGTTAGGGCAGTGAAAACCTTTCAGAGTCAGAATGATGGGTTTCTTTTGAGATTGAGAACAATATATAACCCCAAATGTATAAATCTCAAACTATAAGAATGTCATTTGGACATTGTGGATCCTCAAAATGGAAAGAATTCTCCCTGTGTTACAATACCCATTCTTTTTAAACCAGTTGGACAATTAGACTTTAAATGTAAACTCTATTTTCTGAAGACCAGTGACTGACCATTCTGCAATGATTCTCCTTCTTTTTAGCATTTTTACAGGGCAGCTGATAAGGAGCTGGCTATATTGGCATGTGTGTACAAACATGCATGCTAATGGGGCACAAACCTCTGCACTCAAGAAGCTTTGTATTGTTGTATAATCATTTGGAATTCGTTTCTTTTTTAATTACAATATTCATTATTTGCCATATATTTGTTACACACTAAATTTCAGGCATACAAAATAATGAGTTTACAAAATACTATTTCTTTAAGGCCAGAATTGGATGAAGAGTTGGAGTAATTCAATAAAAACTTAATGAATACCTGCTGGGTGAAGCAAGGATACTGGCATGAATCAGACTCATGTTTGGTCTCCAGGAATATACAATTTAGCAGAAGACAGAGAAAAGGATATAAATCATTGCAATGTAAAGCAGGTAAGATGACTCATAGGGGAGCACAAAGTGAAATAAGTTCAAAGGAGACAGTACTCATATCCTTTAGAAACTACAAGAAACTTCTGTGAAATTTTTAGGTTTAAGATTGTCTTGAAAGATGGGGGAGATTTTGAAGGGGGGGTGGGAATCTGACTCATCTTAAAGAAAAACAATGTCACAGAGAGGGAAAGACTCCATTGGAAATGGTAAGTTTTGCTTGAAAATGGGCTTATGTGAAAGAATTATTTGAAGCCAGGATTACAGGTGTAAGCCACCTTGAGCAGGAAAAGCTCAGGAACAGTGTTCAGGCCTTGAGTTCAAGGCCCATGACAAACAAAATAAATGAAAACAAACAAATAAAAATTAATAAAGTAAAAGAACATTAAAAATTCATTTTGGTATGCACTTCAACCTGGAGCAATGTAGACATAATTGCTATAAACAAGTACGCAGGTAGGAGGAGATATGAAGATAAAGTTAGTTCAGCAAGAAGACTAGAATCTCAGCCCACAGATGAGGTAAAGGTTATGGTGGTAACCTCAGGGGGAAAAATGATGCAACCAAATGTACATGGCCTTCTGAAGGACTTGTTCAAAAGTGGCAATGTATTTGATGCAGTTATTAAAAGAAGTAAAGACGCCAACCATAGCCAAGATGGAGCCTGGGTACCAAGAGAAGGAAACTGCACAAAACAAAGTCAAGAGGGTCCATTAGCTGTGAAGAAAAAATACCATTTTTATTTTGAGATCTTGTTCATTTGTATGTAGGTGGGGTAGTCAGGAATGATAGAGATATCTTTCATTAATCCAAGTGTAAAAGCCATGAGTATAAACTTGGGTGCCATGTGCTTAATGATGAGCATTTATCATGAAAAATGTAAGACATTGCTATAGGAGAGAAACAAGCAAAGGACAGAATGAGGGCCAGAAGGAGAATCAAGCAATGAAAATGTAGTTGTTAACAAGTGCGGAAAAGTTGGACATGGGGGTGGTGCTAAGTGTGGTGCTTAGATGATCACAAGCAGCATCATGGAGGACTTTTGAAGGAGAGGGAATGGAGTCCAAAGGAAAAGTCCTATATGAGACACGGTTAACGAGAGAGTCAGGGCTGACTTTTGGGCCTTATGCTTATTTTGTGACTAGCACCATAATGTGCTGATAGGGTGACCAGAACTGTGAGTTTGAATAGCTGTCCCAGTTTGCTGTCCCATTTCAATCCTGAACATTTTCATCTAACCTTTCAGTTCAGGGTAAGCTTGAATAGATGATCACCTCACACTTGATACATTTTCATTAAGTATTTATTGAGTGAATGGAAAACAAACATACAAGATCAATACCTCTTAGATTTATTAAAATAAAATGAGGTTGGTAATGCTTGTGGTAGTTAACACATGAAGGTGTTTGAAAACCAGAAGAAATCATGTGTATGAATCCATTTGACCAAACAAAAACATTGTGCAGATTTATACAAATGTAGGATTGTTTTTATTGTTATATATTTATGATTTATTCTGTGCAAGTATCCATTATTATTTGTTGAGATTTTTCATTACTCTTTTTCATTACTTTTTCTTTTTGTCACTTAGCCTCTCAGTGCCAGTGATCTGAAATTGGCACTGAAATTAGTAATTAATTTGTTTATATGGCACCCAACACCCAAGAGCCTCTAGGCACATAGCCAAATCTTTTTTTAAATATAGTCATTAAATGGAGGGAAAGAGCCAAGTAAATCCCAATACTGGCAACTGAAAAGAGCAACTGGAAAATGGGGACAAAGATTAAAATCAAGTATCAATTAATAAAATATCATTCATTATCAACCTCTCACCAGAATTAATAGAAAATTGGTAAAGTCAATCTTAACCTCTGCATAAAATCCCTGAACAGATTTTAATGTAAAATATAAGATTTTTTTTCTATTAAAAACATATCTAGGTTGTCTGGGTACCACTGGCTCAAACCTACAAACCTAGCTACTCAGGAAACAGATCTGAGGGCTGCAGTTTGAAGCCAGCCCAGGCAGACAGTAATCTCCCATTAGCCACCAAAAAGCCAAGATTGGAGCTGTGACTCAAGTAGTAGAGTGCTAGCTTTGAGCAAAAAAGATCAGAGACAGTGCTTAGGATCAGCATGTGCATGCATATGTGTGCATGTATGTACACACACACACATACACACACTACAAATACACTATTCACTTAACGAATTTCCAAGTTAAAGAAAGAAGCTTGCTGCTTATATTTCTTGTGTCTATTTGTTATGTGTTTTCTGTAGGAAGAACTCTAAAGAAAGTTTTATTAACATTATTCAACTAAGTAAAGGAACCATTCTCCTGCGCAGGAACAACTGCAAACTGGATCAAGGTCTTTGACTAGACACAGTGAGTCCCCCCCATCATTTCCCAAGGTCTTAATAGATAGAATTAAAGTCTTATGATCCTTGAGTGTTTTGAATAATTTATATCTCCTATGGACACATTATAAAACTTTAGGTAGGGGCTGGGAAGGTGGTTCAGTGGCAGAGTGCTTGTCTTGCATGCCTGAGGCCCTGGGTTTGATTCCTCAGCACCACATAAGCAGAAAAAGCCGGAAGTGCTGCTGTGGCTCAAGTGGTAGAACACTAGTCTTGAGCTGAAGAGCTGAGGGACAACGCCCAGGCCCAGAGTTCAGGCCCCATGACTGACAAAAATAACATAAAACAACCAACAATAACAACAAAAAAAACTAAGTATTCTGTACCCTTTAACATTTTCTCAACTTCTATTTTTTTCCTCCTCTGTTTATCTCATTTTAAAAATTATCTTAAGCTAGTTGTACAAACAAGTTTCCAGTTAACAAAGCAGTCTACGTACAATGCATGTGATCAGTGTCACCCCTTTCTATATTCTCACCCCTCTTGGACTCACTCCTTTTCTTACTTTTCTTAATTCTGTAATATGCACAATGAATTCTTAACATCCTCCTTATTGATTAGTAGATTTCAATGCTTCTAGAAGCCAAAGGTGTCGTATGATTCAGACAAATATTCTTCAAGGACTTAATTTTTTTTTTCTGTAAGAAAGTTGGCACATTTTATACTTTTCTTGCACAACTCAACTCATACTGCTTTGAAGATTGCCCTTGGAGACATACTGTGTTTGAAGTGTCCCTTTACCTCTGTGCTTTGATTTTTGGAGAAACAGAAGAGTTTCTGACATTAAGCATTCTCCATAAATAAGTTATAGGATAATTTTATAGAGGTTATTCATTTCCTGTTATGAAATCTCTGCACAGTCCCATTGTATTTGTCAATATTCTTACAAATTTGTGAAGCAATTGTAAAATTTGAGATACTCATCCTGTAGAATTTTTATGTGATATATATGGTTTTCTATTTGAATTTCTATTTGAATTGATCAGATTATCTCTTATATTAATATATGGTATCACTAACGTGAGCATCTGGTCAACCACAGTATTTATTTCATACATATCACTAGTCATATTATTAGCTACGTCAAGTGACTAGTCACATTATTAGCTATGTCAAATGATATGAGTCTTCTCAATTTCCCTGTGAATTCTAAAATCTTTAATTTACAAAGATACTTGTTTCTAGAAACAGCTTCCAAAATATTTCTACTCAGAGATGGAGAGTATGTATGGAATTGTATATCAAATTCTGGAGTTGATGTCTAGTGGCTGGGGCTGAAAGGGATGATGTATTCTGGCATTGCTTTCTAAGAGTCACACTGGCTTCTTAATAAGAAGGAGATTAGTAGTGTGACTTTAGGTTTGAGGTTTAAGTTTGAGGTCTCATGTATAAAATAGGAAAATATTCTTATTTTATTTGTTTAACATAAAATGATATTTTAATATACTTGCATATCATTATAAAATGGCATATAATATTATAGTAAAATTCATGTAAAACAGCATTTTTAATTAATTTTTTGCCAGTCCTGGGTTTGAACTGACCTTCTTTTGCTCAAGCCTAGCACTCTAACACTTGAACAACAGCACCACTTAAGGCTTTTTCTGTGTATGTGATACTGAGGAATCAAACCCAGGGCTTCAAGCATGTGAGGGAAGCACTCTACCACTGAGCCACATTCCCAGCCCCTAAAATTTTTTTTTGATAATCCTGGAGCTTGAACTCTGTGCCTGGGCACTCCTTTTGAGCTTCTTTTGCTCAAGGCTACCACCTTACCACTTGAGCCACAGTTCCACTTCTGTCTTTTTGGATGGTTAATTGGAGATAAGATTCTCACTGACTTTCCAACCCAGGCTGGCTTTGAACCGTGAACCTCAGATCTCAGTCTCCTGAGTAGCTAGGATTACAGGTGTGAGCCACCGGCACCCAGCTAGCATCATGTATTTTTATTTGTACAATACAAATATTTCCTTTGGCTAGTACAAAAAAATGCATCGTAATGTATGTATATCCATAGACCATATATCATTTCTTAGCTTTTCTTTCTTATAATGCTTAATTATGTACTGTGAAACAATTTTAAATAAAATATAATAATATACATACTAAAATATAATAATATACATACTTTTCCACTAAATTTTATTTCTTAAAGTTGTACTATAAATTATGTTATTAAGAGATCATTGTATTGGTTAATTTGTTACAAATACAAGTTACATATAATCACCAGACAATTTTGTAATGTTGGCTATCATTTTCTGAAATAAGACTGTATTTCAGACTCACAACCAAGTTTTATGGGTTAGTAACATGTCTTTCTTCTTTTTCTCTTTTACAAACAAAACTTTCATTAAAATCTACTTGCATTGTTCATATGATATACTTAGCCAAAATTTGGTCAATAAGGTTTTAATCTTTTCCTCTTCAAGCATACAAAATTAGATAGACAAAATTACTTGTATAAGTTTTCAATAAAATGTACCTGCCATTCTGTTCTTTCTCTCTTTTATTGAGGGGGAAAATGCTGCAAGGGCATTGTCTGGATATATTTGAGAGAGATTTCTATTTTTAAGCTTCTTAGAAAAATTACCTCTGTTCATTGGGAATTATCTTAAGGGATTTGTCCCAGTGATTTTATTATGTAGAGTTAAAATACATTTGGATGATCTAGCACTTGAGAAAATATAGTAACAAAACAGATTTGCATATTTTCCTCAATATAAATAGATCATTTCCCCATAAGTCTCTAATTTCTTGCTATTTTCTTCCTTCTGTAAACCCCTATGAAGATATTGAATTTTTTTTACAAATAAATTGTGCATAAGCAAGTTCTGCCCGTTATAATCCCAGTCCCTGGGCCAAAACTTCTTTAAAATATAAATTGCCCTAGGATCTTGGTATTTTTTTCCTTCATATCAAAGACTTCTCTCTAAATCTGTATCAATAATCATGCTGAGAGCATCACATTGTGCTCAGTTTATCACCCACACAAAAAAGAGAGAGGTTCAAGTTAATTCTGCCTGGGTTTGACTTCCTGACCAGAGGTAATCAGAACTGCTATATAGGTTAGATCCTAGACCACAGATGATGGACCATGTTCTTACCATTTGATAACAATCTTCTGCTGTTCTTCTTTTAAGATATTTTCTGAATCATTATTTAATGTGGTAGCAGATGGCATGTCTCTCAGTGAAATCAAAGGCATATGGCAAGCTGTTTTCAATAGAACTATTCCACCTAAGTTTTAGTATTTATATATCAAACAAACAACAAAAACAATTTCATTTCTGATACCAACCTTTGAATGTACTTATAATTAAACAGACAGTTCTCAAACGTTGTTCATTTTGAAATTTTTCAGATTGTATTGAAATAATTTCTTGAGTAGAGTACATAAAGTTCAGGAAGTAGAAACTAGCTCTCTTTGATGAACCAAACAATTCTAAGAAAGAAACTAACATAGAACTATTTTTTAAAAAGTTAATAGATCCTATACCCTGAGAGAGGCTATTAAAATGTTAGACTCAATCATCTGTTCAAGTTGAGAAAACAATGCATTCATTTTAAATGTAATCATTAAAAATATTTTTAATCTTTTTCTGTTTGCTCACTAAGTTAGGGGTTGAAACATTTTTATGTGTATACTTCATTAATTCTACACCAATTATTTTTGTCATAGCATTACTAGTTCATCAAAGCCAGAAAAATAATGATAACAACAAGTCTAAGAAAACAACTTACTTTTTTCATAGTTTTTCAGCTGGCACAATAAAATTATGTCTTCTGAAAGATTATATCCAGACTGACTATTAACTCACACTCCCATGTCTCTCTGGAGTCCATATTTTTTGCAAACAAACAATCAGCACCATGCTAACAGGTCCAGCTGCTATGATAGCTACCCTGTAATTGTCCTGGGAGGGTCTCTCAGGGGAGGAAGAAAGGAGAGGTAGAGAGAGGACATCATAGTCATGATGCTTAAAGACTTCGTTTTCCTTTTTAAAAATTTAATTATATGGTTATTATGGTTATTATTAAGGTATTGTACAGAGGGACTACAATTTCATAAGTTATTACCAGTTCATAAGTCATCAGTGTATTTATTTTTTGGAGAATGTCACCCCTTCCTTAGCTTTTCCTCAGTTTCCCTCCTTCATCCTTTCCCAGAAGTTACATAGTTCATTTTCCATAGTGTATACTGTTCACTCTTTTCCCCTCCTTTCTGTATCCCACCTTTAGCTCCCCAGACTTAGTTGTTGTTGTTTTTTTTAATATCATAGTACTTGAGATCTCAGCGGAGTAGACGTCTGAGCGCAGTGGTGATGTTTTCTACTTTATTAAGTGAAAACAATGTTTCAAATTTCTTTAAACTACTGATGCACATTTGTTGTGTTAATGGAATAACTTGTTTTTCACAGATCTTATACTTTTTATAGAGCAAATCTGAACTCAAATTGTTACAGGGACCAGATCATATAAGATGGGAGCTGATAATCATCTCTTTGCTCTACCTCATATTTGACAAACTGAATCACACCTGTAAGCTATTATAAGATAATCCTTTCTTTTCCTTAAATGTCTAAGAGGATACTAGTATCCTCTTAGATTTTTTCCTATTTTTGTGAAGCAATATCCGTCTCTACATTGATTTCATACTAGGTTTGCTACATTTATATTTTGTATCTCAATTGTGATAGTATACTCAAAAAAGGCAATGTAATGGAATTTTATGTTAGTGATTGCTTTTCCCAGTACTGTTGCTTATCTGTAACTTCTCTCACTATTTCTTATACCATTTAGCTATGCTAAGAACTTTGCAAAAAACACTTGTACTTAGAATGAAAGTTTTAGAATATTGGAAGGCTCAGAATCTGCATGGTGTTGCTAATGACTTAGTCTTTCCTCCCCCATTCTTTGGACTGGAGTATTCTCTTTCATTATGACAACTGTATAATAAATCTTGGTGTACACAGACCATATAGTAGTTCCTTTTGTTAAGTAAATGTAAGAATGGTGAATTGGCACCTTACTCTTTATATGGTCAAAAAGAACTATCAGGTGCCTCTGGATTAAACCACACATCCTTCATTTATCATCTTTTCAACCTTTGGCAAATTGCTCAACCAGTTTGGCCTCAGCTTCCCAATCTATAGAGTAATCATAATAACAATGGTTTCCTCCCAGACTTATTAGCAACTCTGAAAGTTAATACTTATATAGCACTCAGAACTATGATAAATTATACAGGTTTCTAGGCATTTACATACAGTGAGACCAAAGAAGGATATTCTTAGGACAGCACAACAAAGGCTGAATACCAACGTGCATCTGGTCATATAAAATAATATTTATTGAAATGAACTCTAGGAAATGGAACAAGAGGTTTCTCTTTGTTGCTGTTTTTCCTTTTATCTTGTATGTTCATTTATCTGTCTTTGGGAGGGTAAGACTCACAGAAATGGTGAGATAAAGGGTGAACAAATACAGCAGTGGTACTCACTAGACACTGTGTTGAAAATGAACTATACAACTTGTGAATGGGACCAGAGTGAAAAACTGGGAGACAGCCAGGGAGGAGATAACATTGTTTATGTGCTCTTTATCTGACTTATGTTAATGCAACCCCTCTGTAGATCACCTTTATAATAACAATAAAAATTAGTTCAATAAGTAAAAAGATAAATAACATGACAGATAAAGAAAACACAGAACTATATCCAATATAATGTAAAGATATATACATTGAGCTGTTTGCTTTTAAGATATAGTATAGAAGACAGAAAACTATATGACAAAACTTAGGGATCATTATTGTGTCCTAAGTATTTTGTTGGCCCTGTATTCAGTCAATCTGCCATTTGCAAATGTCTTTAGAGCCTAGTTTTCTTATATATACAATGGGGATTAAACATTGTTTATGTTAGAAGCATGGTTGCCATATCAAAAACATAGCAGGTAAAATCCCATTCCCATTCCTGGCACGCATAGGGCTTTGATAAATGTATAAGCAATTGGCATTACTCGTATTTCCTAAGGTCAGTGACCGAATGCATGGGGAATTGAAGTCTTTTCTGTATTTCCAGTGAAAACAAGCTCATGAGGGACATTTTGGGAATGGTAGAAATATGGAGCAAGTGATTAAACTAAAGTACCTCTTTATCAATATGTCCTAAGCTAAGTGTGGGAATGTTCAAGCCAATTTCCTCAGCTCAAATCCAAACTGGTGCCAAGGGAGGCATCATCTCTGATGTGGGCTAAGCGGGTTAATGCTGATCCACATATGTGTTTGTTTTTAGCTAAATGAGATGACTGCACTGGAAAGTGCTGTTCTCAAGGTCAATGAGGACTCTTATTTTCACAGGTGTGCCTGTTCTTAGGGAGTCTGGAATCTGATAGTTTAATGTAGTTCAGTTTCTAATCTCGATGTGGAAGAAGACAATAAACTTTTTATGAATAAAATGGCCACTTTAAGGAATAAGAAGTATACGCATAAAGTGCTTTTAAACATTATCCTGGAAAGTTTCCTAAAGTAAAAGAACATGCTTACTCATTATATGTGAGCTACTTGTGTGTTGTATAGCATAAGACAATTTTCTTTCTGTGTGGTACACACGGCATGTACACTCATACTTCCAAGTCTGTACAGATAAAAATATTCTATATATTCTCTTGGAAAGAACTCTACTTCTCTCTTATAGTGCATAAGTAAAATTTTCTCTCTGAGGACCCAACAAGTTTTAGTAGTCTTCCTCAGTAGTCAGTTTAAATAGATAACTTGTTACATTGAACTAAAATAAACAACTCACAGGATTTTCTTTAATATGCATACCATTCACTGAGACCTTATATAATTTTAAGATAAAAATAATAACTTCTTTCACTATTTTCTTCTTTAAGATACAAGAAAAGCAAAACATACGCACATAGATCACCTGCATATAAAAATTAAAGATAGCTCTTATTCTTCTTTGTATTTTTTCCTATTTCTTATTCCATTTATTTGAGATAGTGAGGTTTGAACTCAGCGTCTCACCCTTGAACCAAGCCTCCAGAACTTTTTTCTTCAGTTATTTTTGAAATAAGTTCTCATGTTTTACCTAAGCTGGCCTGGACCATATTCCTCCTGTTACACTTTTGGCATAGTTGTACCAACAACCATATATTACCATAACCAGCTTTGTTTTCTGTTGAGATGAGGTTTCAACAGAGCCCAGGATAATTTTAGTTTGAAAAGCATTAAGTTTGCATCTGAAACTCTATCCTCTGGGCTTGCTTCCTTCCTTCCTTCTGTCATTCCATTTTGTTTTTGCCAGTCCTGGAGCTGGAACTCAAGGCCTGGGCACTGTCTCTGAGCTTCTTTTGCTACTTGAGCGAAAGCACCACTTCCAGCTTTTTCTGGTTATGTAGTATTGAGGAATTTAGCCCAGGGCTTCATGCATGGTAGGCAGGCACTCCACCACTAAGCCACATTCCAAACCCTGACCCCCTGGGTTTTCTAAGGCACATCTGCGTTATTTGTCAGAGTGGAGACTATTTGGCACCACTGATATCATTGGATCCATGTTGAAATACTCTAGTGAATTTTTTAGAAATGTCTTATCTAGCTAGACCCCTTTCTGAAGTAATAAAGAATCTCACTGAGCATGGTAGTGGCATGATTGTAGTTTCAATGACTAAAGGCCTGTGACATGGAAATCACTGAGACAACTACTTCATGGCTAGCCTGAGCACACAGTGGAGTCTCATGTCTTTAAAAAATAATTATGCTGGAGAGTGTGGGGATGAAGCTCAATGGTAGAACACTTGCCTAGCATTCACAAGTTATGGAGTTCAATTCTCAACACGAGAACTGAAAACATAAATAAATGAAAAAAAACTAGCCCTATTTCTTTTACTAGGTTATAACATTTAGCAATTAAATATTTAGTTGCTTCTACTATCTTCTTTTCATTTTGAAGTTAATTTTTTCCCTACAGTTTGACTAGAAAGTTGTCAAGGGTCATATTTTTAAGCATGTGTATTTTCCCCAAATACTGATTATTGAGCAGAAAGTAGTTGTTCACATAGTACTGTGTACCACAGAGATTTGACTGGAAAGAAAAATAACAGTAGTGATGTCTTTCAGGGCTCTGAACACTACTAGGAAACACCACTCAGAAAAAGAGAGAAATAACTATAGAGGACCTAAGAAACAGAGAGGCTATGATGAGCTTGAAAGCCTTGAATCAGTAAAGGCTTATTTTTTTTCTCCAGAACTTGTGGAAGAGGACTGTGATCATGCCTGCCATGGCCTATGGGGAGAACTAGGTACATTGAGTGGACAAGAGGCATTATGTCCTACAGGAACTCAGGTTATTCTAAGGTTATGAACAGTCTAGTATTGTAAATATCTTTCCCAGGATTCTTTGTATTGTAATCTATTTTTGAAATACTGTTTAAAATTTTTTATTGTAAAGGTAATGTACAGAGGGGTTACAGTTACATGAGTCAGGTAAGGAGTACATTTCCTTTTGAGCAGTGTGAACTCCTTCCTCATTCTCTCCCAGGTTTTCCCCTTATGACTTCTTCCCTCCCCCGCAAAGTATATACTTCAATTCGAACATAGTGTCTAGTGGGTTTCACTGCTGAGTTGGTTCACACTTTGACCCACTGTTTTTGTGTTTCCTCTTCCCCTCCCCAAATCAGATAAATTTATACACAAGACAAAGGTTGCAGAAATAAAAACATCAACAGAAGGGGGGAACAAAGAGAAAAGGAAATAAGAAAAGAAAAAAAAAGAACTACAAAAAGTACAATAAAAAGCCTCATACATTTCTTGGAATTCATTTTGATAAGCATCATTTTATATGATCATATGCACATAGCTATTGAGCCCTTGTGATCCTCTCCTAAGAATATCTTTCTTTGTTCTCACTGTATGAATGTTTAGACTGCTGTTTAATTAACCATGTCTAGGTATAGTTATTTGTCTTTTACTAGGCACATTTTAAATATTACAAGACAACCTTGAGATTCTACCTCATCTCAGTTAGTAGGGCAATTATCAAGAAAACTAATAATAATGTACTGTTGGTGGTAATGTAAACGTGTTCAACCACTCTGGAAAGTAGTATAGAGGGTCCTCAAAAGACTAAACAGAGCTTCACTGTGACCCGGCAATCCCACTGATGGGCATTTATCCAATTGACCATAAACCAGGTCACACTAAAGCCATCAGCACAACCATGTTCCTTGCAGCATTGTTTACCATAGCCAAGATATGGACTCAACCCAGATGCCCCTCTGTGGACAAGTGGATCAAGAAAATGTGAGATACACACGCACGCACGCACACACACACACACACACACACACACACACACACAATGGAATTCTATGCTTCCATCAGAAAGAATGGCATTGCCACATTTGTAAGGAAATGGAAAGACTTGGAAAAAATTATACTAAGCCAAGTAAGCCAGACCCAAAGTAACATAGGATATATGGTTTCCCTCATTTGTAATCAACAAAATACTATTTTTATATTGGAATAACTATTCTGGAGGTGGGTTTTGAGGTGTGGGTCAGTGGTGGAGCACTTACTTAGTTAGCATGTACAAGGCTCTGAGTTCAATCCCCAATACTATAAATATAATTATCCTAATAATAGTATTTTTTTCAATTTTTTATTGTGATTAATTATATAAAGTTCACAAATTTCACAGTATTGTGAGATAGTGATACTTAGTTAAAGTCACAAATACATTCTAACCTTCATGGGGCAAATTATCTTTTTCTTATTTATTTATTTTTAATTTTATTTTATTTGTGAACATACTGTACAGAGGGGTTATAATTACATGGGTAGGATAATGCGTACATTTCTTACCAAGCATTGCAGCCTCCTCCTTTGTTTACCCTTCACATCCCTTCCCAGCCTCTCCCCTCCCCCCCCC
>NW_012267373.1:3397556-3413980 GCF_000151885.1 Dipodomys ordii | reverse complement strand
CAACCCAGATGCCCCTCAGTAGATGAATGGATCAAGAAAATGTGGTATATATACACAATGGAATTCTATGCCTCCATCAGAAAGAATGACATTGCCTCATTTGTTAGGAAATGGAAAAACTTGGAAAAAATTATATTAAGTGAAGTAAGCCAGGCCCAAAGAAACATAGGCCCCATGGTCAAATTATCTGTATCATGGTTTATAAAGTTTGTGAGTTCTATAAGTTTTGACAATACAGTTTATTTCTTCCACATCAGTTGATATGTACATTTCTTTCCTTTTGTTTAGTGTCAGCTGTTCCCTCTTTCCCACTCATTCCCTCCCTCCCATCCCTGCCATTTAGTTGCTTAGTTCGTTTTGATCAATGTACAGTGAAGCTGATGGGTCCCACTGTTGTATGTTTTCCCCTGTTTCCCTCTAGTTCTGTGTCTTTCTCCTAGTTTCCCTCTGATGTGCACATATATACCATATGTGTGATCAGCAGCATGGGGTCATTTAGAAATGATTTGACCAGATGAGTGGAGGTCCTTTGTTTCTTGAGTCTTGTTTACTTTGTTGTATCACCTTACATTTTGGATTTAACATCCACTTATCAGGGAGACCATGTGCCGTTTGTCTCTTTGCTCTTGGCTTACCTCATTCAACATGAATTCTTCTAGTTCCATCCATTTCTCTGCAAATTCCATTATTTTGTTCTTTCTAATGGCTGCATAATATTCCATTGTGTATAGATACCACAATTTTTGGATCCATTCATCTGTGGTGGGTCATCTGGGTTGTTTCCATAGTCTAGCTATTGTGAACAGTGCTGCAATGAACATGGAGGTGCATGTGTCCTTGTATCCTGGTTCCTGTTGTTCAGGATAGGTGCCTAGAAGTGGTATGGCTGGGTCATAGGGGAGGTCAATATTTAGCTTTCTGAGGACCCTCCAGACTGCTTTCCAAACTGGTTGTATAAGTGTACATAATAATAGTATTTTAATTAGCAACAGTCATCTGTAGGGGGTTAGATGTTGTCTTTAAAAGGTCCTAATTTTTTAAGAAAACATACCAATTTATTTTCTACTTCCTCCTATCTGTTGTGTGTGTGTGTGTGTGTGTGTGTGTGCACGTGTGCACGTGCACGTGTGTGTGTGCACGTGTACACGTGCACGTGTGTGCACGGGGGTGGGGTGGGGTCGTGGGGCCTGAACTCTGGGCCTGGGCACTGTCCCTCAGCTCTTCAACTCAAGGTTAGCACTCTACCACTTGAGCCATAGCACCACTTCTGGCTTTTTCTGCTTATGTGCTGCTGTGGAATCAATCCTAAGGCCTCATGCATACAAGGCAAGCACTCTACCAATGAGCCACCTTCCTAGTCTCAGGTCCTAATTTTTTTTGAAGAGCTTTCTATTCTGGGGTTTCTACAGATATACATTTGCTTTTACTTCTCGTGTCATAGTCTCAAAGTGAAAGCTAAGAATTTACATCAAGGCAATGTGTAAATTCTAGTGTTTCTTAGGGCTCCTAGTTTATTAAAGATGTGTCTCTCGAAGTTCTGTGGAGAAAACATTGCTTGACCCAGTCAATGTTAACAAGAATAAGAGCTGAGATGATTATATATTAATTAAGGAAGAAGAATAAGAACTGTATAGCCAGAATGATGTATACACTTGTAGTTCCAGCACTTTGAAGGCTAATCAAGAGGATAGTGAGTTCAAAGCCAGCCTGGGATACATGATAGGACAATGCCACACATATACATAAAAAATCAAAGAATTGTTTGAATTTTTTGAAAGGATAGCTACTTAAGAGTAAACTAAAACATTTGCAAATGGAAAATGACTAAATATCTATTCTTAGGTTCAGTTTAGAAGGGTGTACTTGTTATTTTTTTCAGCTACAGCAATATTCTATTGTAGCAGTCATAAGATTATAAGCTGTGACACAGCATAGAGGGATATGACTCAAATCAAATGTTCCAAAACTGGAAAGTATTTACATTTCTTCAAATACAGTGGAAGAAAGTCCCTGTCTAAAGAAATATACTCAGTTAAAGAACAGTAGCTTGTGTATCTGATAAAGATTACTGAAAGGAAAAGAGATGCAAAATGGCTCTAGGTATTCTTATGAAGAAAAATTCATAAAGTCAGTACATCAACAATGATATGCAGTCTATATATGAACAATGAGAATGTTAGAAGAAAGCAATAAACTTGAAATTTTGATACACATTGGCTTACTAATTTTAGTAAACATTCTGAGACCCTCTGAGTTATGGCTGATAAAATCAGCAAGGCTAGGGGATTCTTTTTCAACTCACAACTTCAAGGATGAAAATTGTCTCTCCAAGTACAAGTATATGTTTTCTTCTTTTGGTCTCAATTCAAAATTTAATATCACTTGAAAATTTTCCTCTATGCAAAAGTAAAGGTAAGTGTTCATGTATAGATACACCATTTTAGGTTATTTAATACTAGGCATTTAAAAATTCAACATTATAGTAGGATATTTATAACACAAATAAGTCTAAGTTTAGTCATTTGTTTGTACAAGTATTTATCATACCATATGTATAATTTTATTTGAACTCTAAATAGAACATTTGATTGTTTTAGAATTAAACTTTGGGGCTATATTTAACCATTAAAACTAAGACAAAATTTTGTATTTAAATAATCCACATATAAATCCTTATTTGGCCTCTTACCCAAGAGTTTCATTTTATATTTCTCATGGATCTACCACTTTGGAGTAAATGTCCCATGACTATCTTCCTTCACAGAGGGAGGAAGTCTTGGCCATGGGCCATTTTAAAAGCAACAAAAACTTTAGCCAAGAAAAGTATAATTCAAAATTTCACTTGTACTTTCAAATAGAAAAAGTAACCATTTCATTGAGGAAATGTATTTTACCTACAATTTTACCTTATTTGTTTTTTTAATGTTGTTGAGTTTTGGTTTGTTTGTGGTTTTTATTGTAAAAATACTGTACAGAGGAGTTACAGTTACATGAGTAAGGTAATGAGTACATTTCCTATCAAGCATTGTTACCTCCTTTGTTTTTCCCCTACCATCACTTCCCTTCCACCTTCACAACTACACTCCCCCCACCCCTAGAGTGTAAAGTTCGTTTTTTCAACATAGTGTCTTGTTCATCTCATTGTTACAATGGGTCAACTTGTATCCTATTTAAGCATTTGGTTTTTTCCCTTCCCCTTCCCAAATTAGAGAAGTGTATATACAAGATGCAGGGCACTGATATCAAATACAGTGAAAACAGGGGTTGTACTGTGGGAGAGGAACGTACAAAGGAACAAAAGAAAATCACATGGTACATTATAAATACCTTAGAAACAATAGCAAGAAAGAAAAAACTACTTGTGTTATTTGGAAATCAAGTGGAAACCTGCCCCTTCTATCTCCAGTCCAGCACTAGCTTTAGCTGAAGGAAGCATTGTCTACAAAAAGGATACCTTCATTTCTTCTTCTTAAGGCAGGAATTGGCATCTGGATGCTTCCATTTGTTAGGTATACCCTATGTAGAACCACAGCTGTTTTTCCGGATAAATAAACAATAAGAAGGAGCTAGGTATTTAGAGTCAGAGAAAATACATGTTTTTTAATAAAAAAATATTAAGTTCATAGGGTTATTATTAGTACTGTAATTATAGTATAATATTTTTGAAATTTCATGATATTTATGGAAAAAAAGACAAGCATGCCATTTCAGTAGCTCTGAAAGATTGCCAAAAAGAGCAATGCATAAACTGGGAGAGAGCAAACAATGATGGCTGTCACAATTCTGTTCTGCTTGTCAATCTAACTCAGAGTTTAAGTAAGAAGTAAATATCAGATATATTCTGTAGTGAATTTGTCAGGACATCATTCTTGCAAAATCACTTTTCATCATGAGATGGTTGTCTGATTTTTTCTTATTTATATTTTTTAATTGTAGCATTTTTAGGGTATAACTTCCTAAGGCATATCATTGATTAGGGTTTATGTGTATAATTATTTAGGAGTGATGAATGTGGATAATTGTGCAGGTTATATTTAAAACCAAAGTCAACGCATTTCAAAATAACAACTGAATAGTTTGTATAGGCCAACCCTGATGTATGCCTAGATTTTACTGTATCTCAATATATTTTTATAGTTAATCAAGGCTAAGATATCATTCATAGCAATATGAGCAAACAGATGGCTGAATTAGCAGATTGTCTTGAGGCAATATTGTTTTAATCAATATGATTACCAGTATGGATTTAGTAGGAGAGTTTTAGATTCAGAGTTCATACAATGACAAGACTTCTCCTAAGGGAAGTATTTCATAATTTTTAAATATATATTCATTATATTAGAATATATTTAACTTTCTTTAAAATAGTGAATAAATAACATGAATTCAGATGTTTTCAAAATCTGGAACTAAATGCACCACCAGATACCTGGTTTTCTTTGAGAATAGTAAACTAATTATGTTTTGAGAGCTCTTACTCTGGCAGGTATTGCTTTCAAGAAGCTTACCTTTTAATGAAAAACACAACAAATAAACTACAGCTATTTCTGTAGATGCAGATATTACTGGAAACTTTTTTTTAAAAACAAACTATGTCAGGTGGGGAAAAACAAGAGAACTTCCTTCGAGTGGTTAGGAAGTTCTCAGAGAGGGTAATCTCTTCATAAGCAAAGATGTGTATCAAGAGAGAATTAAGCCTTGTTCTTGCTCAGCTTGTTTGCTTAACTGGAGCTCTATCACTTGAGCTATGACCCCAGCCCAGGTTTTTGCTAGTTATTTTGGATATGAACCCTCAAAACTTTTCTGCTCATGCTGGCTTTGATAAGAGTACCCATTGAAATCAGAGGAATTCTTTATTGGCAAATTACTAGAAATATTTGTTTACTCACAAACCTTTCCAAGTCCTAAAGACTGAACTCAGCAGAAGGATTACAAAGATGAGTGAGTAATAGACAGATTCCTGAAAAACACACAAGAAGCTAATTATAGTGAAAAAGCTATTTAACAAAATGGGGGTATGCCAAGGACTGTTAGGTGCAATTTCTACATTTTATTTTGATAATTCTATTAACAGTTAAACGAATGGTCCCCACCTTAAATTTTCTGATGAGTGTATTGGGGTTTGAAAATACAGCCTATGCTTGTTCAGCTTGCTTGCTTAGCTGATGCTCTGTCACTTGAACCATGACTCCAGTCCAGCTTTTTGCTGGTTATTTTGAAGATAAACTCTCAAGGCTTTTCTACTCAATCTGGCTTAGAACAGAGATCCTCTAGATCCTCGCCTCCTAAGTAGCAGTTAGGTTTACTGTTGTTAGGGTCTAATTTGTCTTTGATAAGTTATAGCAGTGAGCAGTTAATTATACTTGTATAATGGTACAGTATTTATCATTGTGTGATCAGAAGGACTCTGCCTCTAATATAATAGAAACCCAACACTAGTTTAAATAGCAAGTGTATTTATTGCCTTTTGTAATTGGCAAATTCCAGGATTGGCATTAGCATAAGTTAAAGCTGAACTTAGAGGATGCCTTTTGTTTGTTTGTTTGTTTGTTTGTTTTGTTTTTTGTTGGTCGTGGGGCCTGAACTCTGCTCTGTCCTTCAGCTCAAGGCTCAAGGCTCAAGGCTAGCACTCTACCAAGTGAGCCACAACACCACTTCCGGCTTTTTCTGCTTATGTGGTGCTGAGGAATCGAACCCAGGCCTCATGCATGCAAGGCAAACACTCTACCACTGAGACACCTTCCCAGCCGCTCAGAGGATGCCTTTAGAGTTACTTTATTTTGATCTAGTGGCTCTGTTTTCCTCATTACTGGATTCATTTACTAGAAGGCTGAGTATCATAGACACAAGGCCACAGGCACCCTAAATACCCTGAATAACACTATTATAAACTCAGAAAGATTATTTCTTTCCCAGCATTCTGACCTATTGACTAATGTTTAATCTGCAATTGTCGCATGCTCACTCCTGGATCAGACAAATCTACTCTTTCCACTCACAGACAGTGTGTGCTTAGGTCAGGGAGAAAGAGGGCCACATAAATGACACCTCAGTCAGCATCCTGTCCAATGAAGGAAGACAGTTCTACTGTGGCAGAAGGTAAAAAAAAAGTAGAATGTTTTTGTCTTTGGCTGTAAAACCATGTTTGTTGAAACATGGTTTTACAGCCAAAGACAAAAACATTCTACTGCAATTAGGTCAATTCTGACCTTAATCAAACCACATCAACTTCTCTGAGTTTAGGCTTCACCATCTGTAAAGCACAGACCTGAAATTATAGAAGGGAGGTTGTACATCAAGGTTAAGCCCATAAAAAGTACTTAAAAATAGCTATCCCTTTGATAGCAATGATAAATACCTGGTTTGTTGAGATTTTCAGATAATAGAGACAAAAGTGTCAGGAAAGATGAAATGTTGTATGAAACATAGATCTCTCTCTTGGGATATAAAACAAAGAAACAAGGCCAGCCAGAGTCTGGCTCCACTGGATCGTTCCTGAACAAGTAAATAGAAACCATTACATTCAGACACAAGTTCCACTTAGTTTTAAGGTATATCCCTTAGTGGAATTTCTACCTAAAGGAGTGAAGGCTGTCCTGATTCTCAAATACACTGATAATTAACATTTCCATGATACTTAGTAATATTCCTATTCAGTTAAATTGATCATTTAAATCTGAATAATATGCTCCATTCTGTACTAAAATGTTATGGAATTAATTTTCTTTTTGAGAATAATAAATAGATGTGTACATTTTATGTTTCCAGCGTTGGTTGTTGTACAGCTATGAATGATTTCTACGCCAAAATATGCAAACTACTGCCCTTAGATAGAACACCATGTTTGTCTCTTTTTCAGTTTTCCCAAGGGTCTCTAAGTGAAGAATTGATTTTTGCACTTTGTCTGTGGTCTGCATCTTCAAAATACTTTCAGGCAGTTGTGACTGAGGATGTCAAGGGTGAGGACGAAGC
Organism: Dipodomys ordii; assembly: GCF_000151885.1. Classification (NCBI taxonomy): domain Eukaryota; kingdom Metazoa; phylum Chordata; class Mammalia; order Rodentia; family Heteromyidae; genus Dipodomys; species Dipodomys ordii. Next base: position 3,407,008 of record NW_012267373.1, on the reverse strand, counting down.
TCTACATCCCTGGTGTATTTTCTGCACATTTTGTTAACTTAACCCCTTGACATGTTTGATCTTTATTATCTTTAAGGGATTCTATGTCCTCCTTTCCCCTAGGATCTGATGGTGTCAACTTTACCAGAGTTTCTGGTTCCTCAATTTTCACTCTTCAAATCTCTGCTCCAAATCACAATGGAAACAAAACAATTCCTGCCCAACAATGCAGTTTGCCAGCTGATTGGCTCTACATGTCCTCAAATCTACTCTCTAGGACCCTTAGGTGTGATTCATTTTCTAAGCAACTTATCATCCAGCAGACACTGAAACAAATTACAGAACTGGTCAGGCGAAGAAAGGTTCAGAACCCCTGTGTTAATGAGGTGCTTCAAAAAGCAGACACATAGGTTGGATTGGAAGAGAGATAGTAGATGTACAGAGATTGGAGCTGGAGATCTCAGATGATGATATAGGTTGGGCTCTGAGAAATAAGAAGAGAAGAAAGAAGGACTAGATACAGAAAGTTATAGCGTATGGTATAGTTCAGGGAAAAATTTGGCAAGACACATGCAGTCACTAGGCAGAGGAATTTAGACCTATGAGCCAGCCTGTCAGTATCCCCCAGGGCACTCAGTCACTGGCTGGAAAGCAGCCCATTGGAAGCACAGCATCAGCCAGTACAGTGGTGGGTTCAGAATGCCTGCAGCTGGGGCTTTTGGTCAAGAATGCTCCCAGAATTGCAGTTCTGTAAGCACATTTTCATATCTGCCACAGACATACTGGGATGAGTGGGAAATAAGGCCTACAGCTAAGCACTAGGGAGCCAAGCAAGATCCTGGTTCTAGAGAGACAGTATTCCTCTCATTTAATGCTACCTACTCTGGGTTTCCACTGTAGAATGGACCTTTGATGAGCCAATGAAGATGAGTTATCCCTCATCACTCACACATTTATTGTGCAAAATAGCTAGTGGGAGTCTGGCATGGACCAAAGAGGTAGAATCCTGGCTAACACATGCATAACAATGCTTTATCTTGCTACCCCATATGTGAACAGTAGCACTGAGCAGTGCAGAGCTTGTGGTTGAAGCTTGGGCTTCACTTCTGTAAGTTTCTTCTCCTAAGTTTTCTTTTCTTTTTCCATTTCCACCTTGTCTTCACCCATCGGTGCAAGATGTTCCTGTCTAAATAATTTTTCTTGATGGCTGCCATGATAAGTAGGGAGAGTGATAGGCAAGTGGAGCTGCTTCTGGGGTGGGGTGGTTCTTTTCCTATAATTCTCAGCAACAGACACTGTCCACTTCCAGTCTCATTGAAAAGAGTCTCCTCCAATTGGTAATGCCTTCATTTGTTCAGTCTTAATTAAAGAAACAAAACCAAACCAGAAATGCTCCCTTGAAAGAATGATACATGGGACAGTTTGAGCATCTTCATTTCCTATTTGCATATCTCTTAGGAAGCCTGACACTGGACTTCTCCATGTAAAATAAAATGATTTATAGTTCATAGGCTTCAGCTTGTGTTTGTGTGTGTGTGTGTGTGTGTGTGTGTGTGTGTATGTGCTGTGAGTGTGTTTAGGTACTATACAAACCGTACCGTTATTTATGGTGGTCAAACAGTGTTGTAACAGCTGTTATCAACACTAGTTGATAAACATGAGTTACTATCTACCTTTTCAGTTTTCTTTGGTGTATTGAACAAAGATGGAGAATAAAACTGATTCAGATAAGAGGATTCTTTTCTAGCTCTTTAAGATACAGGAAGAGAAGTTAACTTTCTGTTGACTGACATATTTTCACTTGCATTCCACTTATTTTCTTAGTTTTCTAATGAGGTATTTATTGTGCAACTTTCCTTCTGTGTGTGTGTGTGTGTGTGTGTGTGTGTGTGTGTGTGTGTGTGTGATTTGTACCTAATAAATGAATGCGAAAGGGAAATAAAGGCTTGAAATCCTTTCTCCATTTCTTGTACTTTTGAAGGACAGGGATTTTATCTCTCAGATATAGAGATTTGCAGATGATCTTCCCACTCCTGGCTTTCTGGTATGTGAAGATGATTTTAAAGTAATTTTTTCAACTAGTTTCTTCTAAAGAAATATGTTGTCTGTTTAATGACATTTCTACTAGAATCACAGAACAATTTTCTAGCTTTATGCTTCTTTCAAGAGTTAGAGATACTATCTTTATAAAAAATACAATTTCTGAGAGAAAAAATTGAAGTGGTTGCAGCTTCATTTTAATTATAGAATATTAACTATTCAAATGCATAGGTGTGTGTAACTCCATGTATCTCTGTGGCTGTATGCAAGCATATATATATATATATATATATACACACACACATATAAATACATATACATATATACAATTTATATATTTATTTATGTATATATATTTTGAATATATGTGCATTTGTGTGATTCAGAAGATCCAACCTAAGCACCTGTTATGCATATGCTATATCATTTAGCTCCCTCCTCAGCCCTACATGTCCATATTATTATGTTACTAATTTAGTTTAGTGGTGTACTACTGTTTCATAAGTCAGGTAATGAGTACATTTCTTTTTTGGACAATGTCACCCCCTTTCTTCACTTTCCTCCAGTTTTATCAGATTGTAGAAAACACTTTTTCTAATTTATCTAAAAAAATTAATACCAAATACTACCTTATTATTTATTACTTATTACTTGTTACTTGTGCCAAACTATTAGTTGGAATGGAAAGGTCTAGTGTTTTTGTTTCTTTGGTTTTTTTTTTGTTCCTGTGTCAGTGCTGGGGTTGGAACTGAAGCCGCTGGCTATTGTCCCTCAGCTACAGCTCCAGTTCTGGTTTTTTGATGGTTAATTGGAGAAAACTGTCCCATGGGCTTATCTGCCCAGATGGCTTCAAGCTATGATCCACCTGAGTAGCTAGGATTACAAGTGTAAGCCATAGGCCCTGTGGCAGAAGGTCCTAGTTTTTAATAACATTCTTTTCATTGGTACTGGGGTTTGAACTCAGGGCTATGTGCTTTCTAGGCAGGCATTGTATCATTTGAGGCACACCTTCAGCATCTTTTGCTTTTAGATAGGTTCTCACATTTTTTCCCCTGGCTGGACTCAGATCTATAAACGTCCAACCCATTCCTCCTGGGTAGCTGGATTCCAGACACAGACTACCTTGCCCAGCAGTGATGAGAATAAGAACACAATTCCAAAGCTCACCAAACTTAATGTGCATTACTGATGTAGTCTGAAGATGTCACAAATCTGTGAGCAAATACTACTGGTAAAGATAATAATAAATCTTTACTGTTTGTATTAATTCTACTACTTGCTTACATTCATTTAGGACTTTTATTAGAGCAGATTTAGGTTCAGAGCAATAATAAAAGTAAGGTACATGAAGGCTAGGTACAGCACAGGCCTAGATTCCTTGTTTATAAGCATTCCTCACCAGATTGGTGCACTTGTTACAATTACTGAACCTGCTCTGACACACAGTTTACATTAGGGCTCATTCTTTTTGTAGCACAGTTTATGGGTTCAGACAAATGTTTAGTTATACATATTCATCATTACAGCATCACAAGATGTAGTGTCACTTACCAACTATGCTCTGCTGATCTGCTGTCTCCAAAGGTTGCCTGTGAACTTTTTTTTTAAGCTAGAATGTTGTGAAGTTGGATAGTGTTCAGTCTTTGCAAACTGGCTTCCTTCCATTATAATGTGTTTAGATTTTAATCCATGTTTTCATGGGTTTCCTTTTATCAGTAGATCACATCCATTGTTTAGATGTAGTATAACTATTTTTTTCCATTCACCCACTGAAGAACATTGTAATTGTGCTTGGTTATACGTTAGCAATATGACTGTCATTCTTATCAATAACAAAAACCACTGTTAGATATGCATTCTATGGAATGAAAATACAGATATCTCTCAGTTGAAATAGGAATTTGGATTGGTTTTGAAGTTTTCTGCTTTAATTAAAATATTTTTATTCATTTCACTTTTCCATCTTAGCTTTGGTAAGCTAATTTGATGCTAGTAACAGTACCAATGACTTTAAAAGAACTTAAAGAAGACCAGGAACTTGGGATGAAAGTGGTTATACCAGAGAACGGGAATGTGACTAAGGTGGCCATGGTCAGTGCAGGTTTCTCTTACTTTCTATCCACAAATGCTGTTTTCCTCTTTGTCGTTCACCAACAGAATCAAGAAGCATGAGAACAAAATATAATTGTTCTTTCAATATCTTTGGTTTCTGGTTTCTGCACCAAAGTGAAAACAATGTAAAAATAGCGTGAACTTATTTTTGAAAAGATATGATTCTGTTTTTGTATCTGTAGACAAAAATCTGTTAATAATAGTTACTTTTGTGGGATAAATGAATGGGGAACTTTCTTTTACTATTTTATAATTATTAAAATGTTTTAATCCAAGCTCATATATTGGCCACTCTGGTCTGAAATTATTGCATAGTAGCAATAGACAAAATAGTAAGATTTTATTATTGCAGTTAATACTTGTAATTGCCTTTATCACCAATAATAATAAGCACTAAATTTCTGTAAGCATGCTTTTTATGCAGCTATTGTTTTATGTGTAGTGAAAAAGTGAAACTTATTTTTTAAATATACTTATTTACTGTGATTGTTTTTGGATGAAGGATTTCATTACATAGCACAAGCTAGCCTTGAAACTGAGTTTCTCCTACCTTGCAACCCTTTTACTTCAACCTCTGTGGTAATGAAAGTATAAGCATACACCACATATTTAACTTGAAATTGATTTTGAAAGCATAAAAACTTAGTGGTTTTTACTGTTAAGCTTGACAATTTTGATAAAATGGACTTGGGTTCTTTTTTTACAAATCGCCTAAAAATTCTATGTTTTAGAAGTTACTTATAGCCATATAATTTCTCTCAAACAAAAATTTTGGTTAGTGTTAAGGTTAAGGTTACTAATTAAGGTTAGGTTTAGGGTTACTAACTAAATTCAGTTGAGAGAAAGAATTTAATGTTAATAACATGTATTGTCTCAGGTAAATCACAATGTATGGAAATAACACCATTAATCAACTAAAAAATAAAATGCCAATGAAATAGACATAGAAAAGCTTATTTAGTATTTATTTTGAGGAATACAGTTCATTTGAAAAGATGTTTTGATGTTAAGTCCAAAGGAGCAGTTCAGCACTTAACAAACTTGAAGGTATATTTGAAGGTGATATGTGAGAAATGTTAGCTTTGTATGTCCCTCCCCCACAGTATAACCCCTGTATTCACTATATTTGATGTTGGAACAATTTGTGGAGGAGAAGGGGAAAAACAAGTCGTTTAAGGATAACTGTGGACCTGTTACAACAATGAGAAGTACAAGTTGTCATGTCAAAAACAAACTTTACAACTTTGGTGGGGGGGGGGGGGATGGGCTGGGGAGGCGGGCGGTGGGGGAGGCCGGGAAGGGATGTGAAGGGTAAACAAAGGAGGAGGCTTCAATGCTTGATAAGAAATGTACTCATTATCTTGCCCATGTAATTGTAACCCCTCTGTACAGTATGTTCACAATAAAAAATAAAAATTAAAAAAAATAAATGTTAGCTGGGAGTGGAGTAATACCAGACACAGTGTAATTCTGGGGTAGCAGATATTTCAGTGATCTCAAGGGGCTCATAATTGAGGAACCCAATGGGCCTCATTATGAGGCTGTTTTCTACTATATCCTGAAGGTCCTCATGACACACATGAGGCAGGGAGGTGTCAAAGTGGTAGTGGGCTGTAATTTTTCTTTTAGCAATGTATGATTAGCTTGCTAACTGTATATATATTCCATTATTCACATCTCTCAAATCTGCTAACATGGTTAAATTAAACATTAAACACATGAAGAGAGATAAAGGGAATGATTGGAGTTAGGGTGAGGTTTAATTAAATTCCAAAATAACTTTTAAATGAAAAGATAATAATATATAGTCTTTAAAAAAAAGGATTTCTCGCTTGTTATTCCTTGCTAGTAAGTGGTGTCTTCGTTACCCTGGATTGAAAGAGACAAGGCAATTTTCCACAGAATGAAGTAAAAATCAAAAGGCTATAAAAAGAAAATAAGTTAGTGTCAAGGAGCCCTATTGGTTTGCTTATGTGTTTGTGTATCAGTCCACAATATGATTTATCATACCACAGTCTGTTGCATCAGATACATGGGAACTTTTCAAAGCTCAATTGGGCATGTTTTGAAGATGACGACTACTATTTCAATCTGTCCAACGGCTAGGACCCGATTAGCCATTACATTATTTCAGGGGGGTGCTTCAAGAGCTAATCAGCGGTGTTATGAGCGATTATTATTTTATTGTTGCTGAACAGGAAACTTAGCAATAAAGAAAACTGTAAATTTAGGATTTATTCCATGTAGGGGTATGCCTCATGCTTAGAAGATTAATGAAGAATTCTTGGTCCACTGTTTATTAAAGATAACACAATTCTGGTACATTTTAATTGTAAATCTACTCTTTGACATCCTAACTAATGGTTCCTGCTGAATTAATAAAAGCAACATATTAAGTTTAAATCCCAGATAAGGTAAAGATTGCCATTTTAATATCCCATCCATATCCTTTATCTTTCTACAGGGGCTTTCAGGCCAGTAGTTTTAATAACATGCATGAATGAAGATGCTCTTTTTTAACTCAAATGGTGGCAAAGAGTTTTTCCTTTATATTAGCAGGCAATCAATTCCAATAGCTTTTTAATGCTTTCTTAAAGAATCAATTTTAAAGCAGGCACTCTTCAGGGGACCCTCTTAAACTTCTTCACAGTCGGTCTCCTAATTTTCTATTACAATGCAATCTAAAGCAGCTACAAAAATAATGCAGATAATGTTTGCTGGGTAATGATTTCCAATTTCCCCATTCTATGTACCCTGTTATTAGGAGAATCATCTTGGTTGTGTAAATTAATTTTCAATTCACTTCAGGGGAACATTACAATGATTTATTCAGCAGTGGCATTGAAGAAAGTGTTTGGGAGGATTTTTAGCAATCTGAGAAACAAAATCAATTTGTTCTGATGATGATCATGTTAAAGAGGAAAAAGAGGAGAAGGCAAAGGGTAACTTGAATGTGGACCACAACTGTGGCCTCCATGCTAAAACCAAGATTTGAGACCAGCTTGTCACTTTGTAATATGTGAACTTAGTGACTGACTTATATCTACCAACATGTTGAATGAGTAGTAGAATAGCCAGGCATATTCCTTCATGTGCTATTTCAGTTATATAGTTCTATGTCTTTAAGGCACAGTAATATTTACTTATATTTTCTTGAAGACAGAAGTAACTTATAAGCAAGAAATAAGAGGTTTACTTAGTACAATGTAACTAGCTGGTTAGTTTGGTACAACAATAAAAATGTTAAAACAATCTGCCATATCAGTCTCTCTCCTTGCACTCTCTTGCTCATGACTGGTGCTCTATAAATTAAACCACAACCTCAGTATTGCATTGTGCCGGTTATTTTGGAGGTAGAGTTTGTAAGATTTTCTGCCCAGGTTGGCTGAAATCCTCTGTGTATCAGACTCTTGAGTAGCTAGGCTGACAGACGTGAGCAACAGGCACTTAACTTTCTTCTTTATGTAATGCATGTCATATATTTTCCCCAAGATTGGTTCCTGGTAATATAGAGGCATGTGGTATATGCATTTGGCCATGTAATAAAAGGCTAGGGTAAAAGGCTAGGGGAGAGTTCCTGAGGAAATGATGGTTGGTTGAGTTCCTATAAAAAGTAAGAATACATGAAGAGGAGGAGAAGGAAACTCTGAAAGAAGAAACAAGATCACATTCACACCTTGAAAAGAAAGCTATTGCTTCTTTATGGGAAACAAATTAGGGAAAAGCAGAGTACATGGAGTCAGACAAGGAGCCTTAACAGCAGCTTGAGAAAAATGATGAATCCCCACTGGATTTTCTGTTTCCCCAAATCTTTTCACCTCTATGATGATCTAATTGGATATTTCTTTCTCCATCATTATGTAGCTAAAGGCATGGATGAAGGCATGGATCTTTGTGGATATGACCGTAGTATGAGCTTGATACTAAGTACTTTCAGAATTAAAATTGTTCAGACAAAGGAGCACGGATTCTAGAATTTCTGGTTGAGTTGTGGAGGGTGGCAGAATGATCCAGGATCCTAAGTTTGACTTATGAAACTGAATTTCAAGTTATGAATTTGATGGATACTATTTTAGAGGACTTTTGATAGATTTTCTAATTTCCATAGAATATTTTTGTGAATAGCATAGTTTCTTGGTCTGGTCTGTTTTAGAGTGAGAGCCCAGACTGTTTCTCATATAAGAAATGATTCAGTGATGTGCTTAAACACACACAGTTTCTGCTCAGCCCACCATGAACACACAACCTGGATTTCTCATTTACTAGTGCTAAGACTTGAGTAGCTGCCTAATCTTTAAGTCTCCATTCCTGCATTTGTAGGATGAGGACATCTATTTTCCACTTCACAGTGGGTTTTTGAAAAACAGAAGAGAGAATGCAGGTCTCTGTGGTGTAGTAAGTAGGCTGCTCTCTTGTGTTTCACAGTTTGTATAGGACAATGACATGTCCTGGCACCAGTGGTGTTGGCCAGGGAAACAGTCATGAAAGTATCAATGTGAGTGTGGCAAGTTTAAATGACACAGACTTGGCAGTAACATATTACTCAGGAAGTTGGCAGTAACATGTTACTCAGGATGGTTAAACCCTAGAGAGCCAAGAACAGGAGCTTTGGAAGAGTGAGTTTATTGAAGAGCTACAACCAATGGAATTACCCTTGGTGAGCTGACTGGTACCAGGAGCCCCTGTTCAAGATGGAGCTGTGTGGCAGGGATCAATCAGCCTGTGATTTCTGTATGGTTTAGAATAGGTCATAGGAACCTGCCCTCAGGATACACTGCAGTCTTCACTTTTGTCTCATTGGGCCTCTCAAACTCTGAGGCCTCCAGCATTGCAGGTAGAGAGCTCCAGGTGAAAAGTGGAATCGAAGCATTTTGTACTGGAATTGGAATTCCTTCTCACTGCTCTCATGTCAAAGACGGAGCCTGGTTATCAAGACCAGAACAGGTTCCATCCCTTCCATTATCAAACATACTTTCACCCACTGACATTATTCTTGGAATTGAATTACCCTGGAGTAAATACCAAAAACCCGAGCAACTCACAGAAATACAGACAGTTTTATATCATCCCCTGTAACCTATCTCATAGTCATTCTGGAAAGAGGAAGGAAATTAGACAATGTCTTAAATTAAAACATGAACTACATGGACCTCTGAGCTTCCTTCTTTGCATAACCACTATGACTGATGCTCAACACCGCAAACCTGTGTGAAGAAGTAATCTCTATCTCAATGTTTGGGTGACTGTGTGATGTGATGTGATGTGATGTGATGTGGTGTGTGTGTGTGTGTGTGTGTGTGTGTGTGTGTGTGTGTGTGTGT
>NW_012267373.1:3393019-3393667 GCF_000151885.1 Dipodomys ordii | reverse complement strand
AGTCCAAGGAAACCATAACCAATCAACTAAGTGATTTGAGAATAAACACTGAACACCAAATTAAGGAAGTAAAGAAGTTCATACAAGATCTAAACCAAAGCTCCAACAAAGAATTTGAAGCCACCAAAGCTGACAAACTAGACGGAAAAGAAATAAAAAAGTAGAAAGTCTTGATGGTAGGTTAGACCATGCAGAAGATCGAATCGCAGGTATTGAGGACAGCCTAGATATTATAGAGAAAGAACATACAACCATCCAAGAAAAATCTAAAGTTTGTTTTTCGACATAACATCTTGTACATCTCTTTGTTGTAATCGGTCCACCGGTTCCCTATTTAAATGATTTGTTTTTTCCCTTCCCCTCTACAAATTATATCAACATCAAGTATAGTGAAAACAGGGGTTATACTGTAGGGGAGAGACATACAAAGTAACAAAAAAATCATCTTATAAATATGTTAGAAACAATTGCAAGAAGGAAAAAAAATTTGAATCCTTATCTTAGTGGTTCATTTTGCCTAACATCAACTTATCTGACCTTTTCTGTTTGTCTCAGACATATACTAGTTATTGTAAATAAGGAAAACCATGGGACCTATGTTTCTTTGGGCCTGGCTTACTTCACTTAATATAATTTTTTCCAAGTCTT
>NW_012267373.1:3382651-3392969 GCF_000151885.1 Dipodomys ordii | reverse complement strand
GTGTGTGTGTGTGTGTGTGTGTGTGTGTGTGTGTGTGTGTGTGTGTTAGTTGACCTCTTCAACTAGAGAGGAAGAAAAATATAATGCTTTTAGATTGGTTAAATGGCATTTGTTTGAATTGTTAAATGGTGTTGTGGCAGACAGAAACATTGCATATTTGAAAATTACATTTATAAGAGCTAGTGGCATAGATCTTTTTAAATGTCAGCAATTTTATCCATTATCATGCTTGTCAAAAGAGAAGAACCTATCTTGACTTCAAAGGACATGCAAACTACATTTATTAATCTCTTTAAGTTTTAACAGAAAACTGACAGCTTGTGTTAGAAATCACATCTACTCTAGATATGTGTGGGAGACATCTCCACTAAGTCTTTCACATCTATGTAAAAGTAAAACTCTGTGTTCGGGTTTTCTAGTGCAGCGTGTGAAAAATGGAGATGGAGGTAAGCGTGCACCAGCCTGGTGTGAAAAATGTAGGCTGGGTACATACATCACCTACACAATATACTCCAAACACTACCTCAAAGAAAGAGGTAGTCACTTAGAGAGGCTGCAAGCAAAGACAGTATTTTTTATTATTAAATATAGAAAGTAGATGGAAGACCATGTGGCTTGAATAAAATGGATCATTACATACTTCAAATTCTCTTTGAGAAAACCTGAGGACACTGCAGACAGAAAACATTTCAAGTTCCAGAGATTACGAACAGGGCTCATATTGAGTCCCCTCTAGTGCTCTATGGGAAAGAACTGGCTTAGATTTAGGACATGTCAGATGGTGAACACATCAGTAGTTTTAATGAACAGTGGGACAGAAGCTGAGGATTTTAGGCATTGGTTTGACTGGAGATATTTCTCAGGAAACTCTCTTTCTTATCCATGTGTATTTGTGCATGTGTGTGTGTGTGTGTGGTGTGTGTGTGTGTGTGTGTGTGTGTGCGCGTGCATGCACGTGCTTGTGCACATGCACGTGTGTTCCGCACTGTTCTGGAAGCTAAAATTCAGGATCTAAGCACTGTCCCTTAACATTTTTGCTCAAGGTTAGCACTCTACCACTTAAGCCAGAGCTCTATTTGTTATTTGGAGGTATGGGCTGGCTTTGCACTGTGATCCTCATATCTCACCTACCTGAGTAGCTAAAATTACAGGCATGAGCCACCCATGCCTATCTGCAGAGATTTTTCTTAGCATTGGTTTTTAGTTGAATCATGGTTAATGAGGTCCCTAAAGAAAAGTGGGAGAATAAAGGAGGAGGTTACAATACTCACTATGAAATGTACTCATTACCCTACTCATGTAACTGTAACCCCTCTGTACAACATTTTTGCAATTAAAAATTAATGAAAAATATATAAAAGAAAAGTGGGAGGTCCTAATAGGTAACGTAACAATCTCTTATAAGTCAAATAATCTCATAAATCTATTTGAAATTAATAATTGAAATAATTTAAAGTGGCGATTAACAAAAAGGCTAATATTAAGGAGGGATTAGGAAATAAAATAACATGGAGAATGAAAACAAATTTGCTGCCTACTTTTCCTTCTTTTCTTAAATTCCTTTTATATCCTACTTACTGCTTGAAATGCAAATGGGAAAATGGAGTAGAAGATCCAGGATAAAAGTCAATCAAATGTAGTTAACAAATAGATATTTGTCACTTTAACAAATGTAAGTTTGCTTCTGAACTTCTAGAAGCAAATTGAGTATGAAGATTTGGTTTACCCCATCTCAAAAGAATGAAGATTTCCTGTCACTTCTCACTAACAAAAGATTTTATTATGTGTTGTCAAATAACAAAACAATAAAAATCAAGCATGGTATCACTTATTAATGGTTCTGCTAATTCTGTTATTGAGTTAATTATTCTTAATGTTTTTAAGGCATATTTAGAATTAACCTTATGCTTGGTACTGTGCTTAACATCTCCCACTTCATCATTGTCCCTCTTTCTCACTCATTTTGGGGGAGGGGAGGTCCAGTCATGGGGCCTGAACTCTGGGCCTGGGCACTGTCCCTCAGCTCTTCAGCTCAAGGCTAGCCCTCTACCACTTGAGCCACAGTGCCACTTCCAGCTGTTTCTGCTTATGTGATGCTGAGGAATCAAACCCAGGGCCTCATGCATGCAACGCAAGCACTCTACCTTTGAGCCTCCTTCCTAGCCCATCACTCATTTTTTAAATGTGTAATATTAGTACTTCCTGATGTATAAAACTTATGTAAAATGTTCACAACAATCCTGTGATGTAGATGATGTCATTGCCTCCATTTTAGAGATGAAGAAACTTAATGGAAAGATTAAACAATTTTCCATATCAACAAGTTAGTAAATGAAGGCACTCTGATTTGAGCAGAAGCCATGTGACTCCAGGGTCACAATGCATAATGATGATTCTGTACTATTTATGCCCACATCTGAAATATATCCTATATATGTGTATATCTATATATCTATATCTATCTATCAATCGATCGATCTATCTTATCTATCTATATCTGTATGTGGATATAGGCATGTAATATGAAAGATCCAGTGAAGCCACAATTGAGGCTGTTACTAATTTAGTAGACCTGATTTCTCTTTCAAGGTCACCTCTGCCCTGTGGAGGAGGAGGAACAAGGAATTATATTTCATGGAGTCCTTTCTTCCATGTGTCTTCAGCTTACAGTCTGCCAGTGAGAAACGAGAAGGTGGGACAGAAGGAGCCAGCGGTCTGCAAAGGTAGCAGCAGCCAGAGGCAAAAGCAGGTGTGGAATTCCATGAGGAACTCCAGCAATCTCTTGACAAGCAGCTGCTTTCCTTCTAGAGGCTGAGAAAATGATGGAAGCTTTCCAGGAAAAAAAAATGAAGAGCAGGAGCTTCTTCTATAAACTATGAAGAACACTTGTACTCTCTGATGTTGGGGAGGGAGACTTCTTTGATCTTGGCACAATACTGGATGTTACCAATTGTCATTGTGTCTTCATGAGAGTTTTGAGCATTGTTCAACCATTTTGTGTATTATCATGTCTATAAATAAGAGGATTTTTTATGCTCAAATTTTTAACTCTAAGAGCTCTATGAGTATTTTCTGGCACATTTTTAATGAATAAATAGATATTTTCCTAAAATATAAAAGTAATATAAGCTCACTCTAAAATATTGAAAGTTAAAAGTGCTAAAGTACATTAAGTATAAATGGAGTCTGTATCCCTTGGTAATTACTATTTAAAGTTTTCTATCCTTTTTTACACTTTCTTCTTTTTTTTTTCTTTTGCCAGTCATGGGGCCTGACCTCAGGACCTGGGAGCTTTCCCTGAGTCTCTTTGTGCTCAAAGCTAGCTCTCAACCACTTGAGCCACAGCACAGCTTCTGGCTTTGTCTGAGTAGTTTATTGGAGAGGAGATTCACAGACTTTCCTGCCTGGGCTGCCTTCAAACTGCAATCCTCAGACCTTAGCCTCTTGAATATCTAGGATTACAGTCATAAGCCCAGCAACATTTTCATAAATACAAATGCATACAATATTGAAATTGGTCAATATTGGTCAATTGGTCAATATTGAAAATTAATCCACTTGCCCCTTTTCTATGTGTTTAAATTTAAAATTACATATTCTTTACTTAGCACAACTTTAACCATTTTAATAACTGAATGGTATTCAATGACATACTTAATTTTCTATCAGTGAGTACTAAAGTTGTGTCCAATTTGTTTATTCTATAAAAATGTTTTGGTTAGCATCCATGCAACTGTGTGAAAAATCCAGTAATTTCCTCAGACAAAATCCTTGCACATGAAGTTTTTAGATCAAATAAACGAGCATTTCAAGTTTCAATTCATATTGTCAAATCTCCCAAAGCAAGGTGGAATACATTTTTTAATTACAACATGAGAACATCAGAATTATTGTGTCTGCAAGCCTTTGATAAGCTTTTTGGTAGCTTGAGAGAAAAGGTATTATGCTTATTCTATGTAGAGTTAATGATTATTAAAGCATCCAATATCCCATTTATATCTGATTTTCATTGTTTTAAGAGTGGAGGAGAGGGGGAGAATGCAGTCAAGAATTCAACATATAGCCTAAAAATTATTAAGAATGAGAGGAAGGATGGGTAGAAGAGGCATGGATGAGAATGTTGAAAGCAGTGACATTGATCAAGATGCATTGCATTCACAAACTGTTTTGTTAAATGTCAACTTCTTTTTACAACTACTTAAAGATAACAAATAATAGCTAAGGGGAAAATGTCTCTAGTAAATGCTGGATAGCAATCAGTTCTTAGGAAAATTTTCTGATGAGTGCCTATGGGCCAGGAACCCATGTTGTTATATCAATGGATAAAAAATTAACATATGTTTTAGATACCAGCTTCAGAGACCACAGAAGTGACATGCCATTTTAAACAAGTAAAAACTTGATTTTAAATTTCTATTCAGCTGCAGAATTGTTTCAGTCAGATGGAGATAAGCTGTGGGCATGCTGCAAATATAACTATTTCTTTCCAAAAATTTAAAAATAGTTTCAGTAATATGTCAGCTTGTATTTGGTTGAACCATTTAAGTCTATGTCACATACTAATGCAGAGGTCAGTTTGGCCTGATAAACTACTTCTATCACAGAACCAAAATAAGCAATTCAAATACCTCCTTTAATGTGTGAGATTTTTGAATGAGTTAAAAAATCATATCAAATGGATTTAAAGAGATTCTCTGCAGCTGCATGACTAGAATTTGTGGGTGGAATCACTTCATTTTAGTCTACATTCTTGCAAAACTGGGTGTTTCTTTATTGATGGCCACAAGAGAAAACTGACTCCGTTGTTTCTCAGTGCCTGAAAGCAGAATGGGAACATGAACCCAGGAAATCGTGATGAGTTCCACCTTGCAGTACGGAAAGGGAAGGCCTTTGCATCAAGACTTGCATCTAGTAATCTAATATAAATTAAATGTCTGACAAGGTCCCCAGATGCTTAAGTCATTGAAATAACAAGCTAATTTGTCAAAAAAACAATTCTTTGCCCTCTAATTTTGGCAGTAATAACATTTATGTAGCCAACACAGTGATCCTGCTTCATGACTGGTATGTCTTAGAAATCTATAAGTAGATAGAATGTTCTTATTTAAAATTTATTCTTCTTGGTTTAATATATAGTCCAACATAAATATTTTGTCCCTGTCTTCTTTAGCTGATCCTCCATACATTTCATTAGAACAAGAAAAGGAATCTAATAAAAGAGATTTGGGATCAGAAAAGATTTCGAGTAAGATATTCCTAACAGACTAATGTTAATTTTACTTTCCGAGCTCTGTACTGTAATTAGTTTGAGGTCCACGGATGTCAGGAGAGGACTATTGGAACAGACAGGCCAAGAAAGAATATAACTTACACAATAGCAGTACATATTTAAGGAGAGTACTACTTTATGGGAAAAGAAACATAATTAAAACTGGTTTGAAGAGATTTCTCAATAAAAGCCAGTTAAAATTGCATACCCTTGAAGACATCAACCTTATCCAGGAGTTCTCAGTGTTAGAATATGAAGACTAAAACTTTGCCTTAGGACAACTGGCAAGGACCATCCAAATTGCAAAGCTCATCCATTAAAACTGCATTGCATTTCAGCTTCTCTCACTACCCAATATGCTTCGCTCCTCTTTCATCAGTTTAGTTCTTGGGAGATAACTTAACATCCTGCACACAAATCTTTGAGTTTCAGAGTCTATTTTTGGGAACATGATTTCAGTGACTTCATACCTAGTTGTAATGGTGTCGCTGGGCTCTGTCTCTTTCCATGCAATCTCAAGGTTATTCCATGTGGTTTTCTAGCAAAATAGATGTGTGTGTGTGTGTGTGTGTGTGTGTGTATGTGCGTGTAAGAGAGAGAGACAGAGAGAGACGCAGAGACAGAGATGGAGAGATAGAGACAGAGAGAGAGGGGGAGGGAGGGAGAAACAGAGACAGAGACAGTTGGGGCTTTTGGAGACCAACACAGAAATAGTTTTCTTAAGGATGGCTCAGAAATGGCATGGCATCACTTCTATCACATGCTTTATTGGTCAATGTGATAGGCCATTCTAGAATCAAAAAGCAGGGGACAAAATGATGAGTAAAGTATGAGAAAGTTTACATCCGTCTGTAACCTAATACATAGATTGCTTGAACTGTTCTTCAGGGTGACAAGGAGAAATAGTTTTTCTTATCACTCTCCAAGGGAATGCAGTGTCAACAACTTATGATGACTGTGTCAATAGAGAAAAGATAAGAGGTCTTCCTGGACCATCACTGGACAGAGTATGAAGAGGAGTGCAATGTGTAAGGAAGGCAGAGAAATTTTTCTTCGGTGAAATCTCTTAGATAACTGGTCATGATATGCATATAATAGCAATCCAAATATAATAGATCTAAATAAAGCAGAAACAAACCAGTAACAGATGGCAAGGAATTGAAATCATGAGATCTGTAGACAGGTAGATTTTGAGTTCCAGCTTTGCTGCTGAAAGAATATGACTTGAGAAATGAAACACAGGACATCACTTGTTCTACCAGCATGGGGAATGAAGATGTTTGCCACATGGATTCAGAGACCAAATACAATAAAATAAGATAATATCTTAATATTTTGTTCCAATTATGGGGCAGAACTGCTCAAGAAATGGTGAAAAAATATTCGAACCAAGCACAGGAGCTACAATATTGATATGAAGTGAAATAAACCAATTTTTCAAACAGTAAGAAGAGACATTAATGATAAAACCATGAATTTGCTGTGTGCTGGTGGCTCATGTCTGTAATCCTAGCTACTCAAGGGCTGAGATCTGAGGATTGCAGTTCGAAGCCAGCCAGAGCAGGAAAGTCTGTGAGACTCTTTATATTTTTTGGGGGGAGGGGGGTCCGGTCATGGGCCTGAACTCTGGGCCTGGGCGCTGTCCCTCAGCTCTTCAGCTCAAGGCTAGTGCTCTACCACTTGATCCACAGTGCCACTTCTGGCTTTTTTGTTCTGCTTATGTGGTGCTGAGGAATCGAACCGAGGGCCTCATGCATGCAAGGCAAGTGCTCTACCACTGAGTCACCTTCCCAGCCCAGTCTGTGAGACTCTTATTTCCAAGAAAGTACTCAGAAAAAGCTGGAAGTGATTCTGTGCCACTAGAGCACTAGCCTTTAGCACAAAGAGAACAGGGTCTATCTAGTCCCTGAGTTTAATCCCAAGAGCTGACAAAGAAAATATGCCAAAACAAAAACAAAACAAAACCCAATTCTGAGCAATTGTGAAAGATTCTCATAGATGGGCCTCAATAAGTTCTGCACAACATCAGCTCTCAAGAAGACATAAAGCAGGAAATGAGTTGTGTTTTTAGGGCCTGATACAGACAGGCTACAGTATGGTTAACTGGATAGCATCTTTCTTTTGAATGTTAGTCACAAGCAGGTATGTTGTTTTCTAGTAACCCTATTCCCAGTTATGATTGAGATACAAATTTAAAACTTAATTCCTAGTTATGATTTTATATAAATATAAAACCTTAAGGTTTAAGGGTATAACTGCACTATCCACATTTTCTCCTATCACTGGCAAACCTTCTTTAGCTTTCTCTTCCCCCTCCCCTCTCTCAATGCTGCTTACAGACTCAATTAGAGGTAAATAAACCCCCCTAGATTTCTTGTGGTACCTGTGTTTAAATTTTTTTTTTATCTTATTGACTATTTGACAGGGCACAGCTAGAGAAGAGGAAGACTTAGTTCAAAGAAAGTAAGTGTGTCAGTCCATCTCACCCATTAAATATTGATGATTTTACATTATAGGTTTGAAACGAGGGATTATTGCTCCCATTTCAAGCAGTCTGTAACAGAAGCTAGTCTGTTTTCCTTCCCCTGTGGTTAGCACAGTGTGTCTGGACAAACAGTCAATTAAATTCTTTAAATATAAATCCAAATGAACCTGAGACTACATAGGACTCCATATTATGCCAAAGACATTTAACTTACCAGGATGGCTTAACTTATTCTGACCGTTCTTGATACATACAAATATTAATTGATGTTTACACAAGGTTTTTTTTTATTAGTTTTAGGAGAAGGAGGTTATTTGTGAAATAAAGATTGCACTGATATAGTAGAATTGCTCAATGGCAAAGGTCATACATCATTTTCATCTGCTCGCCACTCATGCGACCTTGGGAAAGTCACTTTGCTTCATTCATCTGACCTGTAGGTGCCTCCTTTGTGAAATATGACTGGAGATAATTCTTTATTGATCCATGCGACAGGTCGGTGAGGCACAAATGAAATTATGAATGAGAGAAGGTGTTAAAGTGCCATATAAGCTTATTTCCCATTAATACTCATAATATTAGGTTTATAAAAATTTATAGCATTATATGCTCAGTTTGGGTATCTGTGACCACAAATATTTTAGATGTTAACTTAAAAGTTGTAGCCAGAGCATACTTATGCTCTATTTGCTAAAGGCAATAACTTATCAATTTTATATTATATATACACATATAAAGTAAAATATGTATATAAACCTGCATATACATTGGTAGGTCATTTTATTTTGCATGTGCATGGCATGTACTATATTCAAAATTAAATGATGCATTAGAATTCAACTCTTCTAAGTTTTAGCAAGAATTTATTTTCATAAAACACAGTTAAGGTAGAGAGAGAGAAAGAGAGACAGAGAGTAACCATTTTCTGCTCACTATATGGGAAATAGCTAAATACTCATAAAGTTCAACTTTTAATTATCTTTCTGTTCATGTGTTCAAGTTTTCACTTACTCTTTCTTTGTATGTTGTTTTCTTATAAGCTGGTATTACTGTTCACTATTTTCTGTAACTACTCCTTTGGTTTTATTATATTGTATTCTGTACATAGATTGATAAATTAATATTGTTTTGGTAAATGATTTATTATATACACTTGCTCTCTGAGTTTACTTAAGAAAACATATTTTCAGGATTTTACTATTATTTTAGTAAATAATAGTGGAGAGTTAAAGAAGAGGATATTTCAAGTCAGACCCAAAATGATATTGCTGGAAGTAGTTAATAAATTATAAAAATCCTAAGTATAAAATGTTCAAGACTTTCCAAGAAAAACAATGGACAAAAATCTGAGCCTCATTTATCTAAATAGTTCTTTTGATCAGAGCAATTTTGACTACATTCTTTTAATTTCCTTCCTCCAATTTACTCATTGACTCTTGTCTATATTTCCACACAGTTAACAAATTGGCTGATATTTCTGGTTATCTTCACAGTCAATTACACATCGATCAACTGATTGACCATGTAGCAATTTGATTTGGTTGTTAAGAACAGCTGCAAATATTGGATTGAGTGTTGCAGTGGTTAATTCAGCTGTACAGATAAGGTTTAGAAGAAAAACTTTTAGTATATGTATGCATGTATGTATAGATGTATGTGTATGTGTATATCTCACATAATGTTGAGTCTGTAGCAAAAGTAAGGTTTGACTAGGTCTTGTCACGGTTCACCTTTCATACCCAAAACAAAAGGGTGGGTATATGCAGTCCTAAGAATCAACATATTTATGTGAAAAATGGAACTGCAGTAATTGAGGTGATGGGTGGGGCTGGGAGAGATGGAGGAAAATGATGGAAGGGGTGGCACTGATCACGATGCATTGTACCTACAAACTCACATATTGATTTGAAACCCCTTTGTACAGCTACTTAAGGAGAATAAATAAATTTTTGTAAGTATCTTTAAAATAAAAATACACCTACTATCTGTAAAGTAATTGTTTAATTGACTAATGGTAATTGTGTATTTTTATGTAGTAGTGTAATGTGAGATATATCACACACATACATACACACACAACAAACACACATACACTGCTGGAGGTCAAACTCATGGCCTTATGCTGGTCAAGTGAGCTGCCATAGCTGCATCCTCAGCAATATTTAGACCCATACATTGTAGAAAGATTCAATGAAGCTCATGAACATACTCATAATCTTAACCTCCACAGAAAATCTGTAAACATTTAATTGTCTTAACTTACCAAACATCAACACACTGCATTGTACCGGTTAATCACCCTCATCCTGTATGACGTAAGTGACTACAAAATTTTGGTTTGTCTCAAGAGCCTCACCCTCCATATGGAGTTCCCATAGTAAAGGGTTTGCGGTGTTAGCTACCTTGAAATTATCTTTAATAAACTATGTTTCTTGCAGCATTATTTACCGTAGCTAAGAAAGAGAATCAACCCAGATGCCCCTCAGTAGATGAATGGATCAAGAAAATGTGGTATATATACACAATGGAATTCTATGCCTCCATCAGAAAGAATGACATTGCTC
>NW_012267373.1:3372741-3378216 GCF_000151885.1 Dipodomys ordii | reverse complement strand
CTTGATTATAGCCATTCTAACTGGGGTGAGGTGGTATCTCAATTTTGTTTGATTTGCCTTTCTTTTATGGCTAGGGAGGTTGAGCATTTCTTCATGTGTCTACTGGCCATCCTTCTTTCCTCTTCAGAGAAGTTTCTCTAAGTCTTTAGCCCAGTTATTTATTGGGCAGTTGTTTCTTTGAGAATTTGTTGTTGGGGGATTTAATTTTTTGAGTTCCAGGTATATTTTAGATATGAGTCCCTTGTCCGTTTTATGGCTAGTGAAGATCTTCTCCCAATCTGTGGGCTTTCTATTGATCTCGCTAGCTATGTCCTTTGCCATGCAGAAGCTCTGCAATTTCATGCAGTCTCATTTATCCAAACTTTCTTTGGTTTGTTGTGTTTCTGGGTCTCTTTTAAGAAAAATTTGGCCTGTGCCAAGGAGACCTAGGGTTTCCCCTATTCCATCCTGTAATGTTTTCAGAGTGTCTATTTTGACTCCTAGGTCTTTGATCTATTTGGAGTTTATTTTGGTACAGGGTGATATATAAGGATCTAGCTTTAGTTTTCTACAAGTAGTTATCCAATTTTGCCAGCACCATTTACTGAAGAGGCTATCGTTCTTCCATTCTATTTTTTAGCTCCCTTATAGAAGATTAGGTGGCTATAGGTCTATGGGTTCATTTCTGGGTTTTCAATTCTATTCCATTGGTCCTGAGGTCTGTTCTTGTGCCAGTACCAAGCTATTTTGATTACGATGGCTTTGTAGTAGAGTTTGAACTTTGGTATTGATATTCTTCCAGCACTGTCTTTCTGTTAAGGATCATTTTTGCTATTTCGGGTCTTTTATTGTTCTATATGAATTTTTGGATTGCCTTTTCTATTTCCTTGAAGAATGAGGTTGGAATTTTGATAGGTATTGTGTTGAATTTGTAGATAGCCTTGGGAAGTATTGCCATTTTTACGATATTGATCTTTCCAATCCAGGAGCATGGGAGGTTTTTCCACTTTCTAAGTTATGTTTTGATTTCTTTTTTCAGGTTTTTAAAGTTTTCATCATAGAGGTCCTTCACTTCTTTGGTTAAGTTAATCCCTAGGTATTTTATTTTTTGTGGGGCTATTACGAATGGAGTTGCTTTCCTGATTTCAGCCATGCCTTTCGCATTGTTGGCATACAGAAAAGCCATTGATTTTTGAGGGTTATTTTTATACTCTGCTACTTTGCCAAAGTTTTTGAATCAGCTTGAGCAATTTGGGAGTGGAGTCCATGGGATTCTTTAAATACAAGATCATGTCATCTGCAAAAAGGGAGAGTTTCACTTTATCTTTCCTTATTTGGATCCTTTTTATGTTTGCATCTAATCTTATTTCTGTAGCTAGGCATTCTAATACTAAATTGAAGAGGAGAGAGTGGACATCCTTGTCTCATTCCTGAGTGAAGAAGAAATGGCTTTAGTTTTTCACCATTATGTATAATGCTGGCTGTAGGTTTGTCATATACTGCCTTTATTGTATTGAGGAATGTTCCATGGTTTCCTAATTTTTCCAGAGCCTTCATCATAAAGGGGTGTTGGATCTTATCAAATTCTTTTTCTGCATCTATTGAGATAACCATATGGTGCTTATCCTTTCTCTTGTTGATGTGATGAATTATATTAATTAATTTGCATATATTGAACCAGCTTTGCATCCTTGAAATGAATCCTGTTTGATCGTGGTGTATGATTTTTTGGATGAATTGTTGAAGTCAGTTGGCCAAAATTTTGTCGAGAAGTTCTGCATCAATTTTCATCAAAGAAATGGGTCTATAGTTCTCTTTCTTTGATGAGTCCTTGCTTGGTTGACCATCATCTTACACATTGCCTTCACTCATTTATTTTTAAGGCCACTTTTATCTTCCTTGTTTTTAAAGAAATAAGTTTGAACTTATTGGAACTTTTTGTTTGCCATCTCCTACTGATTTCCTCTGTTCCTTCATAGGCAGATGAGGACCAATCTAGACCTGGCACTGGTTCTTGGTTTTGCTAATTTTGTGTGCTCTATGCCTGGGTTCAGACTTCTTCTATTCTTCACAACAAAAAGCAGACACCTGGACACAGATGTTAAGATGTGCATTTCTAACAGTGATTAGTTAAGAAGGGATGGACTGAATGAATCATTCTTTGCTTCTGTGAAAATGGCATCTCAGCTAATGTTTCTCAGCAGTGACTCTCATGGCTTTGGGGACCTTTGATGGATGTAGAGGCAGCTAGCTGCTTCACCTGCTTTAGAAAAGGATCTTCGGCACATGTGAAAAAAATCTGTAAGGTTCTATGCAATAATGCAAGGCAAATGAGGATTGGTAAACCAGACTTCTGCTGATGTAAGCTCATCCTTGTTCTCCATGTGTATATTATATGTCATGAAAAAGTACAAGGGAATCCCTTTTCATTTGAGGCTGTTTTGGGGTTTTTGGATGTGTAACAGCATCCTTGGTCTCTGTTCAGCAGATGCAAGTAAAAACATTTTATATCTAATAGTTCCAGCAAAAAAAAATTTCTCTAGACATTGTCAATGCCCTTAGGCCCCAAAATTGTCCTCTTTTGCCTCTCCTCTAAGAACCACTGCTGTAAAATCTAAGAATATAATTCTTAATCCACACTAAATTGTAAGTATTTTGTGAAACTTTCTCCAAAGTCAAATAATACTCTTCTCCCTGATTTTTATTGTACTATGATATATAGAATTGTACTATTATATATAGAGTTTACAAAGCAATTGTATGAGAAATTACTGCTTTGATGTTGTATTCTAATTCATTTATTTATCTGCTAGAAAATCATTAAGCACCTCATATATGCCATACTGTGTGCTGGCTACTAGAATAACACACACTTTCTTTAATGACTTTTACCTGTAGGGAATTTATTCAATTGACCACGCTTACTTTCTTCAAAGTTTTTGCCCTTAAAGCTTTCCTAATAAGTATTTCTCCTGATTTCTTCAGACATTTTATCTAAATATAAGTTTATCAGTGCCTTTACAACATTCACAATCTTTAAAATTTTTCTAAAGGAAGGGATAAAGCCTGTGGCATTCCTTAGTCTTATTTGATTGTGGAGCCCTATTTTCTCCAGAGCATTTTATGAGGTGATTATTCTTGGGTATAAGCCCTGAAAAGTATTCTTTTGTACATTTCTCTATCATCTAAAAATGGATGATAGTAATCTTTTCAAATGAACACCTTCAGCCATGATGTTATACAGAGACCAACCTCCATATTCAGTTTCTCTAATCTAACAGTTAGCTCCGTATTAATGGCTCATGAATACCACTGCAGCAGTATACCTTCAAGGAATTCTTACTACAAAACTGAGTATCGTGTATCCTTCTCTTTTATGCTGTTCTACTCTTAGTTTAGTTAGTTACACTTTTTCTTCTTTTGATTCACATATCTCATATGCAGGGCTAAGGCATCTTCTTCACAAATTGGAACCAAATGGGAGCTGAGAAGGCATTTTCTTTAAAGTTGAATTTAAATTACAAATGCCCTGGTAAGATGTAACACCACTAGATTTCTTAGAAAATGGATTTTAATCTCATTTTTCCCATACACTTGAATTGGGATAGATTTGATACTCTAGAACTTCTGGTGAGATATTGGAAAGAAATAGCAAGTAAAACAAGAGCAGAGAAGTAGGTAACTGTATTGACCAAAGGCAAATGTAATGCCTTAGTGTTCTGGGTAGAAGACAACTACATTGGTATATTCCTTGTTACAACTACTAATGTGCTTGAGGTTAACCTGAATGATTGACCACGTTTCTAAAGAAGAAGAAAAGGTAATCATTTTACATTTTGCATAGCACTAGAAGTGTCTTAGGCAAAATATTAAGTGTCATTTTTTTTTGCTTTTTCCATTGTTAAAGATTCTGCAGGCTGGTATGGGTCCAGTGTTACGATTAAATGTTTGTTTCTTCAAAAAGGAACTGATTCTTTTGTTCTGTGTTGTTTAGTTCAGGATTAAACCATGAAGGGATTTGGAAGGGTGTACTGAAGTTCTACCTGGTTCAGTGAGAACAATGTATTACTAGATAATCATTGCCTTGGAATAGCTTAAGAAAGTAATAGTTCTTCCTTTTTATTTTATTTTTTAACATTAAAACTCCATGTAACACTTATGATTAAAGCTAAACCTGAAAAGCATCAAGATTAGGTTTGGGGTGCCCACCGAATATTCCCTAGTGTAATTATTTGCTAGGCTTAGAAAAGCTATTTATTTCTTTTTCCTTTGAAGATGGGTACATTTATCTTTATGTTCAGGTACAGCAAGACAGGGATGAGGAAGACAATCTGACAAGACTAGGAAACAATATTAAACCTGCATCTTGAGGAAATTGCAGAATAGTTTCTACTCTATCAGGATTGTCAATTCCAGCTATCTTACTTTGGAACTTTTGTATTACTCTGGTATTGCTCATAAAATGTTACGTTTCTGAAACTGTTAGATTCTACAGAAATCAGTAACCTTTTTGTACAACCTATAAGAAGAACATAGATTGCAATATGTTAATTATAACCATAATTTGTTTTTCTTTTCTTAACACTTCATGTCAACTTTTCCTTTGTCATGAAAAAGTGTCAGGTTTCTATTCTCAGCCTGTGTGAAAGAAAGATGTGTTAGATCAAACTTCATATTGTAGGTATAGTTGTTTTTTGGGTCCTTCCTGTGTGTTCAGCTAGAAGCATAGATACTAAAACTAAAAAAAGTAGGTACCCCTCTGTACAGTATTTTTACAATAAAAATACATTTAAAAATATAGTGTTGTTTGTGTCAAATTAATCAGGCCTTTCTATTGTTAACTTCTAAGTTGTATTTCAGTATATTAGTATATCATAATATGTAGCTTATAATCTTTTTGAATTGGAGCTTCTAAGCACTAAGTGTAAACCCATTATAGATATTCTTGTGTGTGGCATTTTTTGCAGACATGTTTGTTTTTTCTCTTTCGTAAGCATCTGAAAGTAGAATTGCTGAGTGACTTATACATTTAACTTTGTAAGAAATTACCAAATTACCAATACATTTTCCAAAGCAGATGTACCAATGCTACATTGCCACCAGCAATGTCAGAGTTCTATTTCTTGACAATTATGGACTTTGTATGTGTCTTTAAATAAGTATTCTGGTATAAATCATCATGGTTTTTGTTTGCCTTTCCTGGTGACTTATGATACTTACTGTCTTTGTACATGTTTTCCAGACATTCTATATCTTCTTTTGTGAGGAAGCTAGTCAATTCCTTTACCAATCTTAATGGACATTTTTGTCTCCTTATGGACATTATATATTTCAGATATAGTTACATTTTCTTATCAATATTTTAAGATGAAAAATATGCAGTACAAAAGGGTAGATTCATTCAACTAAATCACCAGTCCCATAACTAAATTACAATTAGCCTAGTTCAAAACCTGAATTTCCAAATTATACACAAAAGGAGGGTATATATATATA
>NW_012267373.1:3370589-3372665 GCF_000151885.1 Dipodomys ordii | reverse complement strand
AACGTTGGGGGGGGATTGGGTAGGGGGGGAGGCTGGGAAGGGATGTGAAGGGTAAACAAAGGAGGAGGCTGCAATGCTTGATAAGAAATGTATGCATTATCTTGCCCATGTAATTGTAATTTCTTTAGTTTTATCATAACAGTAATGTGGAAAGATAAATTTAGTTAGGTTACATGGGTAAGGGAAAAGCCGAAGAGGCAAACATCTGACATGTTCATGTAGGCTGGGCACCACACAGTGTTTGATGTTTGTGTGGGTTCCCTTCTAACTTACCCTAAATTGAGGCTAAGCACTAGTAGTGAAGTATGTGTGTTTGCTAACTTCTTCCACAGAGCAGCTATGGTATCAGAGGCCTCTTTTTCAAGGATTTATGATTCTCTGCTAAATTGCTTCTTCTCTGTCAAACCTCACAATGTTGTGATTACAGATGCTTGTATTCTTACATTTGGCTGGGTACTAATAATCCCATCCTAAGTTGAAAACACTGTAAATTTAAAATGCGTTTACTAACTATAGCTGGGTGCCTAGCTAATCAGGAGACTGAGATCTGAGGATTGTAGTTCAAAGCCAGCCCAGGAAGCAAAGTCTGTGAGACTCTTATCTCTAAACATCAGAAAACTGGAAGTGGTGCTGTGGCTCAAGTGGTAGAGCACTATCCTTGAGCTGAAGATCTGAGGGACAGCGCCCAGGCCCAGAGTTCAAGCCCCATGACCAACAAAAAAAAAATGCATTTACTAACCTTAACGACCATCAACATACTTAATTATAAACTATTGGTTAATTACCCTCACAGTCATGTAAGTGACTGGGAAACTGCTCTATCTCCACAACATTCCTTTCACAGGTAAACAGCCAAATTCAAAATCTGAAGGACAGTTTCTATTGCATTAATAAAGCTTCACAACATTCATAAGTCACACAATTTTAAGTTAAACCATTGTCAGTGACTGAAGTATTAATTATAGTAGTTATAGTTCCAACCCTCAAGTAATTTATAAAACATAAATGCACCTGGCTAAATACAATGAAATATGGGGAGAGGATCATGTTTATCGGTGATAGAACTGGCTGTCTCTTAGTGGTTCTATTGTGAAATATGCAAAAGTACTAATAGCTGGACTTTTAAGCAATGGATAGTTTGAAATTGGCCATGGTGAGGAGTATTTACACCATGAAAACTGGCAAATCACAGTATTTTTTTGTTGTTCAAAGAGCTTATTTTAAAAAAAAATAGAAATAAGTTATTATTAAAATATAACACAAAGTATCAATGATACCTGATGTTTCAAAGGTTTATTATCTCTGATGTATAAGTATTAATTCAGTCTTACGATTTTATATTTAAATATAAAATTATATATGCTGTTATTCTGTTATATTCCTGGTTTACTACACACTAGTTGATATGCAATTTTCTCACCATAGTTATTTTTGGTCCTTTTTCTCTTAGTATTTTCATAGATTTGTATGATACAGAGGCACACTATAGACTTTATTGTAATTTCCTCTGATATTTAGATTTGTTCAGGAGGTCTAATGTCAAACTGGCTTTTATCCCTTTTTGGAAGCTTTTGGTTTTCACATATTATTCTATAATCTCAGATTTTCTTTAGTTCTTGGAAGGAGTATTGTTTTCTTATTTTGGCCTGATATTTAGTGAGGCTTTTCAATGTATAAAGCTGATCTTCTTTTTTGTCATTGGCAGATTTTTATGAGTTTCTTTCAGTTATCTCAGAAACTGCTTTTGAAGGTTAAATTCCTATTTCTCTCATTCTTACCTCTACAATTTCTTGTGGCTTCCAGTACTGTCCTTTTCCTTTGGACTTCTCAAATTTGTCATCTTCCCTACTGAATTGAGTAGAAGCTATCCATTTGTATTGTCATTAGTGTGATGGGACTTCGGTCCCTGCACTACCTTCTTTTCATTCCCTCAGTTACTTTAATTGGATTTCTTCCCTATCTTGACCATCATTTTTTTTTAATTGTGAAAATACTGTACAGAGGGGTTACAATTACATGGGCAAGGTAATGAGTACATTTCTTATCAAGCATTGTTGCCTCCTCCTTTGTTTCCCC
>NW_012267373.1:3330044-3362141 GCF_000151885.1 Dipodomys ordii | reverse complement strand
AGGAGGGTATATATATATATATATATATATATATATATATACATACATACATACATATACATATAAATCACATTTTCTTGATCCATTCTTCTACTGATGGGCATAGCACACTGCAGCCCAAAACTCCTGGACTCAAGTGATCCCCTGGTCTCAGCCTTCCAGGTTGCTGGGATTACAGTCACGCACCACCGCACTTAAATTTAAACCCACAGATTATTTACATAAGACAGCTGTTAACTTAAGCACAAAAGGAGAAACATAGAACAGCACAGGATTGAGTCCTCTGAGTTCACTCTTGTTTTTTTTTTTTGCTTTTTTCTATAAGTGATCTAATATTGAAAGCTTTGTCTTATTTTATCCTTATATGCACATTGGCTGGACAAATATGTTTCATAACAGTATCTGAGAAGTGAAGGTAGAGGATAAAACTGGGAAAACGTGAAGTGGCCCCAAGAAGTGACTCTGGGAACATTTTCTGGGGAAGTGCTGAAGCCACTTATGGAGAAGAAAGATCAACAGGCATGCAGGCAGTTGTATCATCTTAACAACAGTTTCCATGTGTAGCTATGATGTCACCATTTGCTGTCACTGAAAAACACACTGGGCCCATTATAGAGATACAGTGACCAATTACTGATGTCCAATTTTAAGGTTCAGTGGGTAATTCACTATGTTTTATTTATTCAAATGATTTTCCAAAGCTAAGTATCAACACTGAGTAAAATTTTATCCTCTTCTATCCACTTTTTAAAAAATGTTTGCCAGTCACGAGACCCTACCATTTTGAGCCACAGCACTGTTTCTGGTGTGTAGGTGGTTAATTGGAGATAAGAGTCTCACACTGACTTTGAATGGTGATCCTTAGATATCAGCCTCCTAAGTAGCTAAGATTACAGGTTTGAGCCACCAGCACCCAGCTTCTATCTACTTTTATATCATACTTAACACTGTATTTTAAAAAAGGCAAACCACTAGAATTATGCTTTTTATCAAAAGGAAAATGAGTTTGATGTTTTATTGATTTAGAGAATCTATACTCTTTCAGATTTTACTAACTTTGACAGTTTAGCTTCTGGTTGCTGTGTTTTATCACAGAGCTTCAACATCATGTTGCAGGTGAAGGTTTGTAGCTCTTTTGTTCTTGCTCTTTGTTTGCTTATTTTCTTCCTAACCAGAGACTTAATATAGATAGATATGTGTATTTCATTTTAGATGACAAATTACAGGCTAGAAATAGTTGAAATAATGTGCCAGGCTTTATTTATTTTCCCTTTCCTCTTCCCCTTATCAACATACAGCATAGATAACAATCATTCAGAAAGAATAAACATCTAAGAAATAAAATAACCATGAAGAAGCATTTGGAATATACATGCATATAATTCATATATAATACACAAGGTTGTAAAAATTTGCTTGTGGTTTGCTATATAATTTTATGGGAACTTTTGTTTAAGCTCATGGATTTATTACAAATTACTAAATAGATATTCCATACTAGTGCTTCGTTTTTATAAGACTTATGTCTATATTTCATTTACAATAAAAAACTATTTCCTTAAGTTATGTACTTGAGCACCATGACTCAAAATGTCACAGAGAAGGAATGGAGGGCTGAGACAGGTACTTCATAAACTATGGTATAAATTAAACTGACCAGGCATACTGGTTTATACAAACCCATTTTAATTCAGACTACTTCAACACATAGCCTTTTATTTCTTTTTGTATGTTTTTGAATATTTTTTATTACAGTTAAGTAGTTGTACACAGATCAAGATGCATTGTATACATAAACTACTTGGTGGAAAGGCAAAAAATTAATAACCTAAAATTAAGACAAGTATGGGAAAAGGTGGGTTGAGAAATTCACATGGGAGACAGTGATCAAGATGCACCGCATTCACAAACCACTTTGGTGGATGGCAACTCCTTTGTAGCACATAGCCTTTAATAGTTTTAAGAATTGGAAGACATTTTAATAGTTTTAAGAATTTAAGAATCCAGATGGAAACTCTCTTAACTAGTGTAGTTGGAGTTCGGAGATTGCATCAGGGAATTACCCTCTAGAGATAAGAATAAACTGGGTTTTGTTTATGTGCTCATGAGGACAGTGGACAATGCAGACACCATAAATGAGGAGATATTGTTTCTTCAGAGACAAAATAATTATCAAGCGTTGATGGAGAGAGCTACTGTTCAAAAGAAACTTGAAAGAAGTGGTAGAAATGCAAAATAAGATGGATAGTCAGATTTCAGGAGAGAACAGTTTGAACCAAATGTGACCTTCACATCGAGGGCAACTGAGGGGGCTATGAAATCTGTTGATAGGGCTGAGGTAATGGTTCAGAAAAATCAGCTTGATAGTGATGTGGAAGGTAAAATGCAGACCAACAGCTCAGCTGAACACAAAGGACTCCATGGGGATCTTTTAGGGGAGGGAGCAGGCTAGGTGAACACCATATGTATGTATGTATGTATATATATATATGTATGTATATATATATATATATATATATATATGTATTTAAAGTCCAGATCCAACCTGTTATTTACTCTGATATTTCTTGCTGCATACTAAAACACAAAGCAAAACTTTAGAAAATTCTGGAATTTGAGCTTGAGACACAGTTTAATAGCATAGCAGCAGTTTAGCCAGCACAAAACTCTGAGTTCAAACCCCAGTACTATCAAAAATAAAAAAATGGGAGATGAATAGAGAATTCTAGAATTTGAGGGATAACACAGAACTAGAAGTGGAGAAAGTCACTGTGAAGAAACAATATTATGAGGAAAAGTGTGAGTGAGCATCTAAGAGAGAAAAGGCACTTCCATTCAATTAAGTTTTTGAGATTTTTTTTCATAATCCTGATTCTAATACCTGAAAAATATGGCTGTGTGCTGATGGTTCAAGCTTGTAATTCTAGCTACTGAGGAGGCTGAAATCTGAGGATCTCAATTTGAAGCCAGCCCTGGCAGGAAAGTCCATGAGATTCTTACATCCAATTAACCACCAGAAAACCAGAAGTAGAGCTGTGACTCAAAGTCGAAGAGTACTAACCTTGAGCACAAAAGCTCAGGAACAGCTCCTAGGCTTGGAGGTCAAGCCCCATGAGCAACAACAGCAAGAACAATAAGAGAGAGGGGGAAGAAAGGAAGGAAGGAAGGGAAGGAGGGAGGGAGGGAGGGAGGAAGGAAGGAAGGAAGGAAGGAAGGAAGGAAGGAAGGAAGGAAGGAAGGAAGGAAGGAAGGAAGGAAGGAAAAACAATGATAGTGGAATGACCCTAAATGAGCATGGAATTACAAATTCTGTAGAAGAAAATAGTCAATGGAATCTAATTATATATAAGATGAAAATATTCTAGAAAGGCTTTTTCCAGTAATGCAAGGATGATTTTTAAACAATTTTAAATCAATCAATATATTTAACACCCCATCAGAATAAAGATAAACATCCATGTAATTGTCTTCATAGATACAAAAAAATCCTTGATGAATTTCAGTACCTTCAAATAGGAAAGAACTCTCAGCTTGAAGGGAAGTTTCTTAATCTAAAGTAAGGTTATAGTAGTTCGGAATCGGATGCTGCAGATGTTTGAGTAGTGTTTCCATGAAATACTGGCAGTGGTGACTATTGAAGCTGGAATGGAAAATAGTGAAGAAATGGGGGCTTAGTATAACACCCCCTGTGAGTTTTTTTAATAAGTCTTGACTGCGATGGAAAAAGGGTGATGATGGCTGAAAGAAAATGTTAGGCAATATTCATTTATGTGGTCTGTTAATATTTGCTACTGTGAAAATGGCAGAAAAATGAGCTATTTATTTTTTCCAGAACAGACTCTCTCCCTGTGTGTTACACATTGTATATTTCTTGGCACTTAGGAGCAAAGAATACATACTGGAAGAATTATGCCTGGAAAAGGCTCAATACAAGGACTATTTACAAAGAGGTGGGAAAGAATAGGGAAACCAACCCATGACCCAGAGGTACACATTAACTGGATATATTGGAAAGGCATTACTACCCCCAGGCCTGAACTTGTTTCCAGACACTAGTGAGAGTTATAGCCATGGGACTGAGATTGCTTAAAATGATAAATTCCCTGAATTCTCTCCTCTCTTCTGAACTTCCAATATCCTGCAGGTACAGTTACCAAATGCAAGAAAGTGTGGGTAGTGCAGTCTCTAGAGATCTCTCTTTCTGGTTACAAAGAGGTAGGCAGAAAATGGATCTAGAGAGGTGAATGAAAAAGCACCAGACATCTTTTCTGCTTTCTAACTGTAATATTTTTCCTTACCTTCCTATCTGGCAGAACTCATGAGTGACATTTGATGGGGACCCACAGTGATTCCAATGGAAGACTATTGCTTTCTCTTTTGTTTGCCTATTTGTGTCTGTGACAAAGAATATTTGTTGGGTGCAAATATGTGACAGACACAGTAGCAGTTTGCACTGTTTTCCTCATTTATCCCATCTAATCCATAAGCTACAGACTATTTATTCATGTAACTGTTGAGGAAAGCTAGTAAAATACTTTGTCTAAATTATAGAATTTTGTACTGTTAGCTCTCTATAGAGAGAATTTCACTCTGCAGAGTCAACTAATAGTAAATTGGAAATATTTGAAACACAGTGAAGATGAAAACAACAACAACAGAAAGATATAAGGGAAATGCAGTATAATTTGTATCATCTTAGGTATTATAAGTAGTCTACAGATGCTTTGAAGTACTTGGGAGGGTTTGTGTGTACATATGCACACATATACAATACATATACACAACAGCTTATATACAACACAGATCAGTTAAACAAACTCTATGTTTTTTTATATTTGAGGGATTCTATAGGGATGACTGGAATCAATCTTGTGCAGATTCCAGAAAATTATTCTGTTGGCAATTTTGAGGAGTCCCAATATCTCCCTCTCTCCATGTCCCTCTGGTACTTTTTAGGCAGACAAACAGGGTACTGAAAACTAGCTGTGTTTTTTGAAGTCTGTGCAAGAAAAACATTCATGCAGCAAATAAAGGCCTCAAAGTGTTTTGGAACAAACTTCTTCATGGTGCCTTCATCATTAGTAAGGTGTGGGCTTTTCGAGGCCCCGTGTGCACACTTGGGATGTATTCCAAGGAGAAGCAGTATGAGAGCAAACACAGTAAGAGATCTACCACGCTACACTCTGCCTCTGTTACAAGTGACTATACTCATCATAGCTGTAGTGACAGAAGATAATGTGTTAGCTAATACAGCAGGAAAGTTCCAAAAGAAATCTCACTTCAGAAAGAAATCTAAGGCTTCAAAAATTCATACAACATCTTCTCTTTCTCCTTCCCCCCTCTCTTTCTTCCTCTCCCTCTCTCCTCCCCTCCCCTCTAAACTTTACTATTTTTCTAACACTTTCAATTTTCAGTCTCCTCCTGAAAGTCTGTCTGTTGCTACTGTTGGTCTTATATTCATAGGACCTTTTCTCAGTACAAATGAAAGGAAGATTTCCCCTGCCCCACCCCCAGTATCCATTTATCAATTTAAGGAAGGCCTCTCTTTAGCCCTGCTTATTAGCTAAGCATTCACTTCAGGGTCAATTACTGTGATAGAAGTAATTGCTCATGATAATTTGTCATGTTTGGGCTACATAGGCACCACTAAGAACACTACTAAGTAAGTAGAGTGTTAAAAATAATGGACTTTAATGGAAAATATGCTGGGTAGTCTGTAAGTAACTGTCAGTGTTCATCCCATTTCCCTACCCAGTCTGTTTTGAAATTTAAGTGCATTCTTCTTCAAAGTCAAATTCTGTTAGTTTGTGATTTTTATTTCAGTTTCCCCACCAAGCTTCTGAGGAAAGATGAGCAGGTCTAATCAAGAAGTGTAATATTTTCACCTTGTTGAAATGCCTCTTTACCACAGTCACCTCCACATCGTTTACCTAGACTGCTGCTTACCAATACCACCATTCTCTTGAAAAGCATAGACAGGGCTTTGCACTGAATGATGCATTAGAACAATCGCTGCATTTTTTTCAGAGTACTCATCTACCTGACAACTCAAATTACCTTTCTCGTCTGTCTTCTGTATTGATATTTCCCATGCTTTTGGGGTCAGCAAGAATTTGATGGAAGTTGACAACACTCATATATATCTATATATACATATATATCTATATATACATACATACATGGCATTTTTTAAGAAACAGAATCTTGAGAAATTTAGACATCTTTATAACTTAACTTAGGGAATAGCACAAACTAATATAGCACTTTACCTAAAGAGTGTAGAATTTCTTCTGTAGGCTTCATTTACACTTTGATTACCTACCTGTATCTATAGAGGAGAAATGAACTTGAGGTTATAGGAAAAGCAAGTAACAGAGTGACAGCAAGAGCTGAGATAGGCATAGTTCCCAGTTTCCTCTAAAGGGAGTTTAGAGCAGAAGAATTCTAAGATGAATCTCATGTTTCCAGATAAGCTATGGCAGCATTAACTAAAAGTAGAAAAATCAGAGGAAGAGCAACCTTGGGAGATTATTAGCTTTCTGTCATAATACTATGCAATTAAGGTAAACACAAGGAATGGGTACACATATGGAGTAAATGTTGACAACTTAGAATTTTTTTTGTGGGGGGGAGGGTCGGTCATGGGGCCTGAACTCTGGGCCTGAGTGCTGTCCTCAGCTCTTCAGCTCAAGGGCTAGCACTTTACCACTTGAGCCACAGCGTCACTTCCAGCTTTTTCTACTTATGTGGTGCTGAGGAATCAAACCCAGGGCCTCGTGCATGCAAGGCAAGCGCTCTACCACTGAGCCACTTTCCCAGCCCCACAATTTAGAATTTTTAACTCAATAATGTTACTCAAATCTTAACATGCAGCAGAATCACTTATAGGACTTGCAAAAACAGATCATAGTCTCCAACCTCAGAATTTTGATGACATTTGTGTCTATTTCCCAGGTGATGCTGCTGCTACTAGTCTAGAAACCACAGTGAAAAACACCAAATTTCTGTTACTTTGGGGCTATCCCGCCAATTTTTATTCTTGTGGTTAGCCTTTTCCACCCCTCTATTTCCTCAGAGACCTAGTCTTCTTTTACTCTAACAGTGCTGATTTTATTAATATGAATATATATTCAAATGTAATTAGACAGGGAGAAACCATCTATGAGGCAAAGAGACCACTGAACAGTGAAGATTATGAAAAAAGAGAGGGAATGATGGAAATATAGAAATAAACAATAGAGGCATCATAGATTGGAATCCCAGTCATCCTGAATGTTAGGCAGAACTGTCTTTCCCAATTTGAGTAAAAAAAAATTTCCTTCCTTTCTTAAGTTGCTTAGCATGTGTTCCTTTTATTTTTCAAATGAAA
Organism: Dipodomys ordii; assembly: GCF_000151885.1. NCBI lineage: Eukaryota > Metazoa > Chordata > Mammalia > Rodentia > Heteromyidae > Dipodomys > Dipodomys ordii. The sequence goes on along the minus strand of NW_012267373.1, from coordinate 3,354,772 downwards.
ATATGTGAATATCTCTTATTTGTCTAAAATACTTTGAAGATTTTGTTTTATAAATTTTGTATGAGTTAATTATGCAAGTTAATATATGTTCCTTTTTCTAAAAAAAGAATAAAATCAACATCATTTGAATTTTATTTGTATAATTTAATTTGTGTTTTAGTTCCTGTAAGTTTAGGTGAAGACTGCAGCTGGGTGTAAGGCATTTTATTGATCTGGTTTTACTCTAAACTAAAATCCAATCTAGTTAGAAGCATAGATGTCTATAAAATTAGCCATGACATGTGTGTTGGCATTGGTAATGTTCAGTAGTTTCTCCTCCAATGGTGGTCATTGATCTTGATTTAGAGTTCGACATTCAAGTCTTTATCTTTAGTATTTTAAAGCAGTAATGTTTAACATGTACAGCTGGTCTTACTGCTCTTTGTGTAGTACAATGAAATTAATGGGAGGGAAGCCATCTGAGACACATTAATTAATAGTTAAGGAAAAAATTTTAACTTATTTGCCTCCTCCATTTCTACAACTGGATAGATAACGTGTCCATTAAGAGAATTTAGTGTGTTGCAACACTATATGTACTGTGAATTACCTTCCTGTGTATACCCAGGAAAACTCAAAACAACACAGAAAACTCCCAGATAGCACCAAGTGTGTTCTTGGTTTTCTTTGAAATCTCTCTCTGGTATGGCTTATGGTGTTCAGGGAGGTTTTAAGGCATCTGTTTCTTTGTAGGGAAAGGAGAAAAAAAAATCAGATGGGCCATGACTTAAAATCATTTTCCTTCTTATATTCCTGTGTGTGTTATCATTAATCTTCATCTTCACTGTTATGTTTTCCCTAATTTCTCAGTGACAGTTGAAGAAGTAAGACAATGTCCCATATTCACATTGTTTGTATAGAGTATTCTGATCCTAAGAAAAAGTGGAACAGTACTTTTTGCTGAGTCCTCCAATGGCAGTGACGGGAACTTAATTATATACTATTATTGGATAAAGAAAATAAATTACTTTTCACATACGCTTCAGACCATTTTAAATAGAAGATTTCTGGGGTTGAGGGTGTTTTGTCTCTACAGTTAAAAAAAAAACAATGAATAGTTAGACATAAATCCTGTAGTTGTTATTTCCTAGTTCCTTTATTAAATTACACATGTGTGAAGTTCTACCAGGTCTATTTAATTTGTGCCCCTGGCTTCTGTTTAGGAGACAGGACAGATAGCTCACATTTCCTTGATGGAGCACAGTCAAGCCTTATTTCATTTGTTAGTTGGGTAGAAGTTGAACAGAGCTTTTTTGGAAATATAAAACAGAGTTTCCCACAGAGCTAACCTCATTTTCTAAGATTCTTGCGTTGCCCTCACCATATGTCCCACTGCATTATTAACAAAGACATCCAACTGCTGAGGTTATTTCTATTTCTAGTAAATAGATGCTAGTCATATTTCTAAAATTATCTGTAAGCAAGTTATATTTCCTGGTGACGGAATGATCAGTGTTAATATAACACAACGGGGATTAAATTCAAGTAGAGAAACTGGTATGTGTGAAAGATAAGGCTCAGGAAGTGGGGGCAGGCTGGACATATAGGGTGTAATTAATTAGTTATAGAAATACGAGGCTAAGGAATTGGAATGAATTCTGGGTAGTGTGGAAGACCTCTTATTGTATTTGGACTAGCTCTCTAGGAATGACTGCAAATTCAAAGGCAAGCCATATGTGAAGGTTTTTTTGAGAAGGACTACTGCCAGCAGCTCTATCAAGGCTCACTGTTGATGTGAGAGGAGGAGCTGTTTCCTCCTCAGCCAAAAGAATTTCATTTCAGATCCAGTATTTCCATTCAAATAACCTCTCCTTCCATCCACCTGCCAGCCTCCTTCTGATAGATGCAGAAAGTGCTCCTGGAAGCCAACTTTCTCATGTAGCAGGCATTCATGACCTTGCTTGTAAATAAAACATACCAAGATAATATAACATGATTATTTTTCTCAGCATTGTGCACATAGGAAGTGTAATAAGGAAACGGGTAAATGCATTCATCAGACTCAGGGATTCTAGAGTCAGAATTCCTTGATTTAATTTGAGGTTCCGGTAATTATTTGCTGTTTGGCCTTGAGAAAGTCATTTAACCTCTTTCCATCAGGCTTTCTAAAATGGGGATAATGTGTGAACCTCACAGCATTATTTCAACTCACTGAGTTATTGCCCATAAAGCTTTAATAATGGTGAACAAGAGCAACGTGTCAAAAATTCTCTGAAATATTTTTTTATAAATTTTCAGCTCATTAGAGAGCTAATCAGTAATATGGGGTGACCAAAGTCTTTTTGGTCAGGAAAATGTGGCTTCAAATCTTGCCTCTGCTGCACGTAGCCATATAAACCTGGCTTTCCCTGAGTCCATTCATCACAAGACAGCTTGCTCAAGGGCAGATTTTTGTCTATGAGCAAGGTAGTTTTCAACTTGGGATGGCTGAACAAATAAGGTAAGATACCACCTTGTATAATAAGTAGTCAAAGGGGCTAGAGGTCCAGTGTGTCACTTCATGACTTGTTCAGGCATTTTCTTTATCAGTTGTGTTCTTTTCTGATTCTTCCCATGGTCAAAATTGGTGGCTGGAGCAATTTGGGCAAAAATAATGCTTTTCCCTCCTAGAGGTTAGGTGAAGAATTCCTTGGCCAACTATGAAATACAAATTCTTCTCTTAAATTCTCTGAGCTATTTCAGGATATACAACTGCCCTTAAACCAAAACAACAATACCTGGAAACATGCTAAAGTAGACCAGTGTTGACTATAATTCTTCATTGAGGGAGAATGTTGGTGGTGGCTTAAATAAATAGAAGAAGGAAAATAAAATGGAAGTTTTCCTTCCCTCTCTGGATGGTTGAGCACTCCTACACTACAATCCTTTAGGATCAGTGAAGGCCCACAGAATAATATTTTCATATTCCAATAACTGATTAATCATGTTCATGAGAATCAGATTTATTGGGGTTTATATTTTATAAATATCTAAATTATATGATTATAGTTCATGATTAATAAGAGTATTATAGGATATCATTACCATTTGCCCAAAAAAAAGACTCCGAGGAAGAAGAAGGTTTCCATAAATGATTCACTGGTAAACCAGTTGTAATCAAGATACAGGGAAGGTATATTTACCTGTATCTTTTATCATTTGCCAATTGGAATTGTTTCTGTTGCATGTGGATAATTATTTTCTCATGAGAGCTCTGCTTTCTTCAGGACAGGGTCTGGGTCTCACACAACAGTTTAAGCAAACCGAAGAAGGCCTGAATTCAAAGAAAACTCAGCTGCATACAGACCAGACCACAGCATTGACAAAAAAAATTAAAAAATAAAAAAGAGAGCCTGGAAGTTAGGATAGCACTACAAGAAATAAATACAAATGTTTATGGGACCACTCCTTAGGAGGCACTGTTGAATCTCTAGTAGACAGACAGGCAAACAGATAGATAATAGATGATTGATAGATATGTATAGGTAAGTAGATAGATAGACAACAGATAGAGAGAGAGAGAGAGAGAGATTTCCTAAAGATGTGTCAGCTTACCCTTGCCCAAACTCAAAAGAGCACAGAGTTTTAATTCTTAAAATTTTCCTTTCAAAGACAGCCTCTTCAGTAAATGGTGCTGGCAAAATTGGTTAATCACTTGTAGAAAACTCAAACTAGATCCTCACATAGCACCCTGCATCAAATGGATCAAAGACCTCAAAGTCAAAGCTACACCATGAATACATTACAGGAAGAATTAGGAGAACCTCTAGGGCTCCTTGGCAAGGCTGAAATTTTCTTAATAAAGACCCAGAAACACAACACATCAAAGAAAGGTTGGACAAATGGGATTGCATGAAACTGCAGAGCTTCTGCATGGCAAAGGACATAGCTAGCAAGATCAAAAGAAAACCCACAAATTGGGAGATCTTTTCTAGCCATACAATGGATAAAGGTCTCATATCTAAAATATACTTAGAACTCAAAAAACTAAATCCCCCAACAACAAATCCTCCAAGGAACAAATGCTTGATAAATAAGTGGGCTAAAGACTTAAAGAGAAACTTCTCTGAAGAGGAAATAAGAATGGCCAATAAACACATGAAGAAATGCTCAACTTCTCTAGCCATAAAAGAAATGCAAATCTAAACAACATTGAGATTCCACCTCACTCCAGTTAGAATGGCTAGAATCAAGAATCTAATAACATGCTGGAGGGAATGTGACTAAAAGGGAACCCTACTGCATTGCTGGTGGGAGTGTAAACTTGTTCAACCACTTTGGAAAGCAGATTCCACATAGAGCTTCCTTATGACCCAGCAATCCCACTTTTGAGCATTTGCCCAAATGATCACAAACAAGGCTATACTAAAACTACCAGCACAACTATGTTTATCACAGCATTATTTACCATACTAAGATATGGAACCAACCCAAATGCCCCTCAGTAGATCAATGGATAAAAAAATGTGATATATGTATACACACATACACACACATACACACACACACACAATGGAATTCTATGCCTCCATCAGAAGAATGACATTGCCCCATCTGTTAGGAAATAGAAAGACTTGGAAAAAATTATATTAACTGAAGTAAGCCAGGCCCAAAGAAATATAGGTCCCATGGTTTCCCTTACGTGAAATGAACCCCAAGATAGGGACACACCTTGTTCTTTTCTTTCTTACTATGTTTTTAATGTATCTAAAATTAGTATGTGATTTTTTTGTTTCTTTTATATGTTCTTTCCCCATAGTATAACCCCTATTTTCACCATATTTGATGTCGGTGCCCTGCATCTTGTATATACATTTTTCTAATTTGGGGAGGGGAAGGGAAAAAACAAAATGCTGAAACAAGGATACAGGTTGACCCATTGTAGCAATGAGAGGTACAAGACACTGTGTTGAATACAGAGCTTTACAACTTGGGGGAGGGAGGGAGGGGAGGTGGGGATGGAAGGGATGGTTGGGGATAAACAAAGGAGGAAGTAACAAGGCTCAATAGGAAATGTACTCATTACCTTACTCATGTAATTGTAACCCCTCTATACTCTAATTTTACAATAAAAAAACAAAACAAAACAAAGAACAACAACAAAACCTTTCCTTTCAAAAAGATTTCTTTCTGGGATTAAACTACTAGATTTTACGTATAAATTGACCCGGTATGACAGAAAGACTCCTGGGTATGTAGAGAGAAGGCTGTTGTCTAAAACCAACTTCTTGATTTGTTTTCTCCATGATAAAATAAAGCAATCAAAAGTGCAACAGCAGAGCCCATTGGCTGCACTGAACTTTGATGAAAGTGAACCACACAACTTATGGGCAGAGATGGGAAGGAGGGAATGGAAGAGAATGAGGGAACAGATGACACTAGGCAAAAGGAAGGAAATATACTTATTACCTGACGTATGTAAAAGTGACTCCGCTGTATATCACCTCTAAAATAACAATAAAGTTAAAAAAATAATAAAAAGAAACAAGCACACTTTCTCTATTTCCAAGTATTACATTCAGATCAATTAAGTTAATGTAAGAAACAACATTTTCTTCTTAAGTTTACTGTTATGATAGAGGTGATGTACAGAGGGGTTACATTTACACTAGTCAAGTAATAAGTGCATTTCTTTTCTTACAGTGTCTTCTGTTCCCTCATTTTCTCCCATTCCCTCTCTCCCATCTCCACTTGAGGGTAGAGGCATATTTTATGTAAACTGTTATGTGTTTTCTTACGTGAAATAAATTTGAGTATAATTAGAAAAAATTTTATAAAAATAGTATTAGCTATTATTGAAGTTGCAATTTAGGAACTTTTCAAATTGCCTTAAAATGTAACAAATCACACAACTAACCAATTAGTTAATTATTTTATTCCTTTCTTTCTTCACTTTTGTATTTTGCTCATCACTATCACTTCATGAGTTGCAGCCTGGCAAAAGCAGGGTCCCCACTTTGCAACAGTGACTCCCAGGCTCTCCAGGACATTTAGATGCTGTCCATAACTCAGCCTTGGATCTTCCCACTCCCCTGCCTACACTCTCTCATTATTGCTCATCAAGTAATCAAATAGCACCTTGTATCCCCTGAATGAAGTGGTGTGGTTACACCTTCTTGCCTTTGCATTTATTCCTTCTTATGCCTGGAATGTATCTCTTATATTCATATTCATTCTACTCAAGTATCTCTTCCTCACAAAGACTTTACTGAGTACTTTAGTTTACTGCTACTAGTGATCTTCTTTGTCCTTATGTATTTTTTCTGTTTGAGAGAAGTGGGGTTTTCTCAGGGATATCCTCCCTGGCTGACTGAGGATCTTGCAGATTTCCTCAGGGATACTAATTGTACCTGATTAAGATCTTCCTGGGAATTGCAGCTCCAGGAGTGGCAGGACTTTGATTTTCCTCACTAATATATATTTACACACACCCCAAAGCAATGCCTTGTAGTTGGTGAGTGCTCAATAAATGTTTGTTCCTTGTGAGGTAATGGGGAACAGATTGATGGCTGAAATTCTTTAGTGAAATTATGATTTGTTATTTTCTATTGTAAGAATCCAGTATACTTCATTACAGAGTTAAAATCACAGGCTTTCAACCAGAGGAACTGCAGACTTTTGTATTTTTGAGTCAAATAAACAACATTCAAACTTACGGAGAATAAAAATGGGCAAATGTTTTCCCTAATTTTTTTCCTATAGGAATGATCAGACACTGCCATGGTATATTTAAAATCATGTGAATAAAGGTTACAATAGTTCTCCATAAGAAAGTTAGGTAACACAATAAATAGGAAATAATCTTGATATTTCAAATAGAGATTACATTGCAGACTGATTTAGAGAAGTATTCCTGGCAAAATGCACTTTGGTTTTTAATTGTCACACATAACTTCTCGTTTAGATTTTACTTCCTTTAGTATTATAAGTGGTAGACTTAAAATCATTGAAAAGAGGACTGTGAACTAAGTCAGCAGTGATACTCATTAGACACTGTTGAACATGAACTATACAATTTGGGGGCTTGGAACTGGGTGAAAATGAGGGGAGAAGAAAATGAGTACATTTCAAAAGGAAATGTACTCAACACTTGACTTATATAACTGTAACCCCTCTATACATCAGTACTTTTATGATAAAAATTTAAAAGAAAAACAACAGAAAAGGACTTTGTTGGAATTTGAAAGTTTGCTTTGCAGCCCTGCTGCCACATATGATGAGCGGGGCTGCAATGCTGTGACGAAGGCCCAGAATTGACTGGAGTGTGAGGACCCACAAGCTCTCCCATCAAGTGGGGGCAATTCAGTCAAAGAGGAACTGCTAAACTGAAATTAATGCGTAAGTTTCTCTTCCAAGCAAGTGATTTCATTAACAGAATTAGATTCTTGGAGGGGGTAGTTGACACAATCTGGTAATTTAGAGAGTTGTCATTAAAAATTAAGCACATAAGAAAACAACATGAACTCAACTTCTGCTACCAATCCACACTGGTGGCAGAGTATCTGAAGACAAAGATCCCGCAAGTTGATGGAAATAGTAAAGTGAAGATCATGTGGAAATATCTGTGGTGCATGTGCTGACTTTTCTGGACTTAGCAGAGGAATAAATTATGGTTTTCTTATTATAAAAGCAGAGCATTATTTAAACGTGTGTTTTTTTTACAAATATTGAAATGTTCCTGTATTTGTCTGTAGATGGGGAATTATAATAGTTTAGTGTGGCTTTGCTTTGTATAACAATAAATAACTTTTTGCAAATTCCTTAAAGACAGCAACTCTTGATTTCCCAAATGTGGTATGATCTGTATTTTTGGACATCTAAAAGTTATCTTATAGTACGAATCACCTCTTTTTATGGGAAGTCTTTAACTATGAGAGAAAGATACATGCCAGAAGGATCCAGCAGAATCTTAACAATTCCATAAGAGGAAAGTTAGTGATTTAATATTCTGTGCCATGTTCTGACATTTTGAGGCCTTTTCTCTTGAGTCTGTGTAGCAAAATTACTTTCTCTCAGAAGACTTTCCCAGCTAACCAAATTTAACAATTTACTCATTATTATTATTATTATTATTTTGCATTTAGTTCCCAGGCTACTTATTTGACATCTAGTCTCATGCTTCACTAGGTTTGTTTTTAATGGTTTAACCATTTGTTGCAAATTTTTAGATTCTCCTCTACCTACAAATACAGGCACTATTTGTGATAGTAGTCATAAGTATATTCTTTTGTCTGGCTTTCTTCATAAATGGTTTGCCACAAAGCAAAAACAGGCAATATTATTAGAGTTTTAAAATATTTTTTAAGTAAGAAAAGTTAGGGGAGGGACCATAAAAGAAAAAAAAGAAGTTACCTATAAAGAAAATTTGTTTAATTTATACTGGAAATGTTCCTCAAAGTCTCACATGCTAAGGACATGGTCCCCCTGCAGCAATGTTCAGAGGTGAGTGCATCATGAAAGCTGGCATTTCATCAAAGGATCAGTCAGCGGATGGGTTCATAGCTGAATAACCTGCTATTGGGAGGTGGTGGACACTTTAGAAGGTAGGGACTAGTAAAAGGATGTGGGAGGAAGGTTACTAGGGATGTGCCTTCGAAGGATATATTTTGTCTCTGGCTCTAGCCTATTCCCATTCCTTATTCTCTTATTCTCTCATCTTTTTGCTTCCTATCTTTAACATAGTGAGGGGCTTTCCCACACCCCTTCCTTTGCCTCACACACACACACACACACACACACGTATATGTATATACATACATATGTATATATTACACATATATGTATATATGTATGTATTTATACATTTGTGTATGTGTGTATATATATGTGTGCATGCACATACACGCACACTCACATACTGGAAATCTGAAACAGTGAGATAAGTAAACTTGTTGTCTTTGGAATTTTGTTACAGTGACAGAAAGCTAACACACACACACAGGTGTGTGCACACGCACATGCACACTAAGTGTAGGATCCTTGCTGTGACTAAAGTTCAAAGGGCTTCAGAACTGGCTTTTCTTATAATTATTTGGAAAAGCAGACTCGTAAGAGCTTAGAATGCTGTAAGCAGAGTTTAATGGGCAACTCTTGCAGGCTCTCCTATTAGAGTGCTGCTGGGAGTGTTCAGACTAGAAGGTAAGGTCCTGATGAAAATGAGGACTCTATTAGCAAATGGACTAGGTGTCATTTGTGTTACATCCCTCAAATCACTTGGCTATGTTTTGTCCATCCCCTGATACTTTGTGGGAGGATGGGTTAGGAGGCGATTGACTGATTAATCTGGCAGAGACCATTTCAAAGCAGCGCAAAGCTGTCATGGGTAGTGCTGGCTATGTTCTCCCAGGCTTGCAATAAGAATGTGGATCAAAAAGTAGCACATAATTATTTAAAACTTAGAAGGATGCCAATTATTTTGATGCTTTGAGGATATTTCCTGCAAGTTTCAAGATGTGAAATATAAAGTTTTCATTTGAGTGTACACATCTAAGGACCACCCAGGCACTCTTGTTTTGACACAATTTTTTAAGTATTTTTTTTTACTAATTCCTTTTTCCTCAGCATTGGGATATTTACACTGTGTCGTTTCCACAGGGTTTGTAACTTAATTTTTATTTTACAGGAAACCATAACTAAGAGTTGGCCTTGAGTCTCAGAGCAGACTTCTGACTTGGACTACTAAGCAATTCTGGAACTGCTAAGACTTGGGGACTCTTGGAGAAGAGCTGAGTGTATTACAAGGTAGGCATGATCCTGTGAGAGCCAGGGGCAAGATGTGTAGTTTGGATGCTGTGTCCCCTAAAGCCCATTTGCCAAAGGTTTGGTCTCCAATGCAGTATGGTACAGAGGTGATTGATCTTGAAGACTGTCACCTTGTCAAGTGGATTCATCTGTTGACAGATTCATGGATAAATTGACTGTTGAGAGGTGGTAGAAAGTTTGGGAAGTAGCAACTAGTTCCTAGGAGGAGGGAGTCCATTACTGGAGATATCCTTTTGAAGGATGTATTTTGTTTCTTTCTCCCCTTCCTTTCTCTCTTACTTTGTTTCTCTCTGCTTCCAGACTTTCAACAAGAGCTTTCTTCCTCCATCACATCTTTCCACTATTAGATATATGTGTATCTATATCTATATCTATATCTGCCACAGGCTAAAGCCATAGAGCTGCCAATGATGGATCAAAACTTCTGAAATAATGAATAATGCTTCTTGCTTTAAGTTGTTTCCAGGTAATTTTTCACAGCAATGGGAAGCTGACTAACACAGGCTGGTAGACCAAGAATTAAAAAACAGAAATGCCTTAAATTAGAATGGTTTCCAAATTTTTACCATCAGTTTTTATGTGACATATGAAGGTTTTAACACTATTAGAAGTAATGACAACTTTAGCTTTGCTTCCACCATTCTGCCTGATGGCTGTATGTTTACCACAAAAGTGCCCATTTGCTCACATGATTCTCTTAGTGACTTTTACCATCACTGATATGATACCTGGTTTCATTTGAACAGCTTATTGTGAAGATTTTGACTTCTTTTTAGTTTAGTTAAAAAATCTTAAGCCACAAGTTATTAAACTTTAAAAGTTAACTTTTATCTGAAAATTCTCAAGACACGAGTTTGTAGTAAACTTGCATGATACTGAAGAACTTTTATTGTTCTTATCGCGCCTGTGGATATTCTTCTGCTACTAGGTTGTTTACAGAACCTGTATTAGAAGGGGGTCTGTCTTTCATCTTCTTTTTCTTTGTTCCTGGTCTGCCAGAAGTGACATTCTTTACTACCTGCAAGGTGAGGCTTCCTACACTATGTAGTTTTTCTGCAGAAGAATTTATGGGCATTATATCCAGACATGAAACCTGAAGCATAGTCCTTGTTCTTCCTTCTCCATTCCCCCTCCTCCTCCTCCGCTTCTTCTTCCTCTTTTACCTCCATTTCCTGCTCCTCATTCTCTTCCTTTTCCTCTTTTTTTTTCCTTGCAGGTGCTGGGACTTGAACTCAGGACCTTGCCTTTCCCTTAGCTTTTCCTGCTTATAATGGTGCTCTATTGCTTGAGTCACACCTCCATGTCTAGCTTTTTACTGCTTATCTGTAAATAACCTTCTCTCAAATTTGTCTGTCTGGACTGGCTCTTGATTCTCAGAGCTCAGCCTTCTGAGTAGCAAGGATTATAGGCTTGAGTCATCAGTGCTTGTCTAGTCCTGGCTCCTTAATACAGGAGTTATCTGAACCAGTTGAATTGGTTTTTGGTGTGATCTGTGTTACAAATTTGACTGATCCAATTGTACACTGGTATAAAAAAGTAGTTTGATTAAACCTATGCAAACAATGACATAGTCATGAAATATAAAATAATCTAACCACAAACTTACTTCCACATTTTTCAGGTTGATTTTTGTTTAATAGTAGCACAGGGGACTGTGTCAGAGTCTTGAATACCTGATTCTTTGTGTGAAATTGAGTTCAGCAGTCCACTCCCAAGGAATCATCTGCCACTAAAGTGATAATCTGGGCAGCTTAAACCAGGAGTTCATTTTCCTGTGATAGGAATAGCCAAGTTGATGTAATAAAATCCCTTATTGAATTTTTCTGACATTTCTTCTGGAACATTAGATTTTTAAACTTTTGTCTTATAGCTTTGTCTTTAGACAAACTTAAGAAGCAAAAAGCTTTCTATGGATGATTAGATTTAATAGCTGTAGTTATGCTATTATGGTAGGTAAAACATACTAGAATAGAAGAGAATGACCTGTTCTGTTGAAGTATTACACATTAATTATAAAGGTTTAATAGAAAACTATTTTGATAGAATAAAGGAATTACAAAATTTCCAGTTTTAAATTCACACCAAGAAGTTCATTTTTGATATTACCAGTATAAATAGATTGTGGTAGACTGAACACTTAAATATATAGAAAATAGAGTAAAATTAATTAGTTGATGATAACTTTGCCAGTCTTTATTAATGAACAGTTTTTAAATTTACTTAAAGATTAAAAATACCTAAAGCTATAACTAATTTCTATTAGTATTCTAGCTGTATAAAATTAGTGTAAGGAAGCTGTCAGATTTTCTCTTGAAAATAACAATATACAGGACAGCTCTCCTATCTATGTTGAGGTGATCAAACACCTAGAGAATATCAAGTATATCTAATTATTTTCAATATGCCTTATTTAAAAATCAAACATCAAGGAAGAGAGGGTTCAGTTGTAGAGTGTTTCCCCAATATATGTGGGACCCTAGATATAATCCCAAATAAGAGAAAGAGGTAGATGAGAGAGAGAGAGAGAAAGAGAGAGAGAGAGAAGATGAAAGAGAAAAAGAAAAATGGTGCCTGGGACAAGTAGAAAAGGTTAAAATCTATGTACAGATGACCAGATAAGATGAAGTTAAGCAAAATGAACCCCATGATAGAGATACAAGTGGTTTTTTTCTTGCTTGCTATTGTTTCTAACATATCTATAAGGTACCATGTGATTTTTTTTTGCTTTATATGTTCCTCCCACACAGTAAAACCCCTGTTTACACTGTATTGGATGTTGGTATAATTTGGGGAGAGAAAGGGAAAACAACGTTTAAATAGGGATACAGGTGGAGCCATTGTAACAATGAGATGTACAAGGCACTATGTTGAAAAATGAACTTTACAATTTAGGCGGGAGGTGGGGGTGTATACAGTTGAGGAGGTGGGAGGGAATAGATGATAGGGGAAAAACCAAAGGAGGAGGCAACAATGCTTGATTGCTATTTGTATTCCATTGACTTCTTACATATTATAACATATTTCTTAGTTTAAGATTATATTCCTTTATGCCACATACTAAATTAACATATATTCATTATTGTTTCACACAATCCTTTTATCCTGTATTTTCATCATTGTAAAAATGAATATGAATGAATAATTTACGTCTATTTTACTTATTCTTATTTTTATATTTTTTGGTGGTTATTGGTCTTGAGCTCAGGGTCTGGGCACTGTCCTTGAGCTTTTGTACTCAAGGCCAGCATTCAATCATTTTGAGCCACAGCACCACATTTGGTTTTCTGGCGATTAATTGGAGATAAGAGTCTCACTGACTTTCCTGCCCGAGCTGATTTTCAAACACAATCCTCAGATCTCAGTCTCCTGAATAGCTAGGTTTATAGGCATTAGCCACCAGCACCCAGAATATCTATTCTATAATGTAATGAATAGAACACAATGATTTATAAATGAACTTTCTCTCTCTCTCTCTCTCTCTCTCTCTCTCTCTCTCTATATATATATATATATATATAATTATTTGTAAACTAACTTTGGTGGAGGGGGGAGGAGGATTGGGTGAGGAGGATAGGGTGGGAAGAGATGGGAAGGAGAAACAAAGGAGGAGACTACAATGCTTGATAAGAAATGTACTCATTATCTTGCCCATGTAATTGTAACCCCTCTGTACAGTCTTTTCACAATAAAAATAATTATTTGTAAACTCATTTAATATTATTTTACCATCTTAAATCTAACTAGATATATATATATATATATATATATATATATATATATATTACAATTTGGACTGCTACACAAACCTCTGATTTATACCATTGAATGCATTCATTTCCCTTGATCAAGACATTGCTATATTCAATTTAGTAGAACACAAATTTTGCAATTTCCTAAGCCATGTAAGTTTATCTAATATAACAAATCAATGAAGGAGAGGAGTTTAGAGAAGTCAAAATAGACTATTCATTACAAAACACAGTCCAAACTCATATTAACTGGAAGGTTGTACCAACCTTTTTTATATGGCTGTAAAATCAGGAAAGACAAAGCTGTATAAAGCCACAGTGACTAAGTCAGTCTGATATGAACAAGATTAACCTGATGAATAAAATCATGTGATTTTTCTTCTTATACCATATATTTAAACTTCTAAATTGCAAAAGTAATTCTTTTCATATCTTACAATCTAGTAACTCAGAATATTAATTAAATTCACAGGCCAAAGCCTTTTTAAATGAATCTTTCTACTTTGAGGTAATTTTATAGTCACATATGGGAAATACAGGAAGATCCTACATGGTTTTCACTCAGTTTCCCTCAATAATAAATGGCCAGAAACAATCTAATCTACTAATGTTATTCATACTCCCCTGGCAGAACTTCAGCTTGCATGTTGTGTGTGTGTGTGTGTGTGTGTGTGTGTTGTATGTGCTCACACATACACAATTTTATCACATGTGTGTGGGCTTGTTATCCATCACCATCAAAATACAAAATAATTCTACAACCACAAAAATCAGAGTTGTGTCCCTATGTTACTAATTCTTTTCTGACTCCTCATTCCTAACACCTGATCATCTCTTCTGGCTGAAATACTTAGGTATAAATTTCAAGAATGACATAAAAATAGAAGCAGTTTGTAACCTTTTTGGATTGCCTTTTCTCACTCAGGAACATTTCCTGGACTTTCCTCCAGTTGTGTGTATCAATAGAATGCCACTCTGTGGATTTACCATACTTTGTTCAAATGATCACCTACTGAAAAGTATTTGGGATCATTACTGCTTTGGCATTGATGAATAAAGCTGTACTAAACATAGTTGTACAATTTTTTGAAAGAATATAAGTTTTCATTTTCCCAAGGACGAAGGTCCAAGAATTTATTGCTGGGTTGTATTCAACCTGCACATCAGTGTTAGAAGCAATGCTCAAACTGTTTTCCAGTGTGATTCTCCTGGTTTGTATCCTCAAATACAGTGCAAGTGAGATGCATTTTCTTAATGTCTTCCCCAGAATTTGACAGCTCTCTAAGCCATTCTGATATGTATAAAGTGATATTATATTGGGCCTTCAATTTTTATTTGAGTAATGACTACACAGTTGAATCTTTTTCCATGTGCTTTTTGTCTGAATAGACTCCTTGGTGACATGTGTGTTCCTGACTTTTTCTCATTTTCTTCTTGTATTATTTTTTACTGTATAAATTTTCACATGCTCCTTGGATAACTTGCTGTAGTCATCATCTTCCTTGGTTCCAACTGTTCTTATGATCCTCTTCTTCATGTACAGGAAACTGTACATGAAGAAAGTGGCATTTTGCAACGTTGAGGGGCCCAGTAATGCTATTTATTGCTAACTGACTTAACATTTTTTCTGACTAGGGGCTAGCAATATATATGCCCTGTCATTCAGGAGATGTTTGTTTGTGATGACTTCTTCCTTCATTGAATATTGTCCTTCCAACGTTTTTCTATGTCTCTTCAAAATTTCAATCATTTTCTTTATTTTGTAAGTTTTAAATTCCTCTTGTTTGCAAATAAACACTATGATAAAAGAAGTAATATTTGCACATCAAGGTGTTCCCTCATAGCAGTGAATGATGCAATTTGTCCCTCATCCTTATACTGGTTTTAGAAAGGTATATTTTATTTTATCTTTTTTATGGGTGAGACAAAATAGATCCAGAAAATTTTCTTACACCACAATTTTCACATTTTCCACAAAGAACCTCTCATTTCCATAGATTTCTTGTACATTGGGTTATTGTTATTCTGCTGAAACATGACAATCTGCCAGAAAATTTAAATATCTCTGAAATTCTCAGATTCCTTTCATCATAGTTTTTACTTCAAACTTCTTGAATTTATTAAATGTAATTTCTTCTTCTCTTTTATTTAAATGATAAGAAACAATTCTTTTTTCCATTTTTTGGTTTCCTCAAGTTCTGTAACACCTAGGATTTGCCTTTCTTGTTCTTGTAATTTTTACAACATCTTTGTCACCTAATTTCAAAAACACATCACAGAATTCAAAGGAAATTAAAACAATCCTGCCTTTCCAATTGATTCATTCAACAAGAGAAAGGTGAGAGTGAATGAATGCATGGTCTACTTGCGGTGTTGTTTTCTAATTGAGTTTGCAAATAACCTGTTGTGCATTTCTCACTTCAAATTTTATAATGTTATCTTATATTTCAGAATACCATGGAAGTATAATGGGTTGCAAATAATAATCTAAAGAAAGGATATGTATAAGACATACATTCTAGCCTAAATATAAAATTATATATGTATCAGAAATTTAAGTGATATAATATTTAATCTATTGATTTTTATAACAAACACAATCTAATATGTACATGTACATATACATGTATATATATATCTATATACCTGTATGTATATAGATATATAGATATATAGATATTCTGTGTGTTTTTGTGTGTGTGCCTGTCCTGGGTTTTGAACTCAGGTCCTGGGTAGCACACTACCATTTTAGCCACAGCTTCATTTCTAGGTTTTCTTTTTTTGGTAGTTAATTGAAGATAAGAATTTCCTAAGCTTTCTTGACCAGCCTGGATTTACACTAGTAACTTCAGATCTAGGAAGCTGCCAGCCCCCACTTAACCTAATATTTTATATGGATACTTAAAAACAAAAGAAGTACTTTTTGATACCTTCAACAGAGTTGAACCTGCAAGTAAAACTCACTCATGCCTGTCCAGCCATTTCAACATAGTCTACATGAATGTAACAAAGATCTCATTCTCCACTGGCTTTCTTCACTCCCCTTTGGATGCTTTTAGATAACTACATAATTGCTTTCCCTGTATATGTTCAATAACTTTAATATCTAACTAGCTTTTGTTTCTGCACCTTATAAGAATTTTAGCCCAAATATTTGCACATTCCCTACAAAGCTTTTCATAACTTCTGCCTCCCACGTTGTTCCATTATTATATCTATGTAGAATGAATCCTTTCCTCTTCAGTTTAAGCTTAGCCAGAATTAACATCATGAGTAAATGCCTCTTTATAAAGTCCTTTTTCAAATGTTCAATAATCATCTATTTACCATCTATCCAACTATCCATTCATCCATTCATTTATTTATCAAATAACACAACATATATCTACAGAGTACATACTGTATGTTATATGTTGTGGTAGGCTTGAGAGTGTGAGGAAGACATCCATCAACTATGGATGGGAATGGAAGCATAATATCTCTTAAAGAAGTTGAAAGAGTCTTCACTTGGTTGGCCACATGAAGAACACTAAAGCTAGACAACTTGAAAAATGTGAATATTTGAGACAAAGGAAATAGGTTAGCTAATGTTGAGGACAGAAATAAGAGAAAACAAATTCCATCATGAATCACCATGAGACTCAGTGTTTCTAAGGGCATGAAGCACCATATGTGAAGGGATGGGAAATAAAGTTGAGTGATCGTGAAGAAAAGTGCACATTGCTTTTAGGAATGGAGGTCTTGATGAAAAGCTAATGATAGTTGAGAACATTTACAATTGTAGGCACTGGTATGGCCATATTTACTTTCATGAGACAATTCTAAATGATACTGTAGAAATGGGTTGAAGTGCAGGAGTGTTAAATAAGAAAATCAAAAAAAGTCCACTGCAAACTTTGAGCAAATGGGCATCCTGACATATAAACAGCAAGTGAAGATGGAGAGAAAAAAAAAACATCTCAAAGACAATAGGCTAATAGAATAGGACATTAGATGAGAGAAGAGAGAAAAAGAATCAGATAAGACTAAGTATGTTGCTCTTGTGGGATTGTATAACTGGAAGGTATTGTAGGATTTTTAGTAAATACCAAAGTTGTGGGGTGAGCTTCTATTTCAACAGGGGAAATCTAAGGCAATTAAAAGGTAACTTGCAACATACATACGTCTCAGTGGTGATCGAAAACTGAAAAATTGTGCTTCCCCAATTTTAATTAATAGAATTTTTTCTTTCAAGGCACTTGAAAACAGCACAAAATATTGTTTGTTACTACTCTTTCAAATGATAAAATGAGTTGCTTCACATTTTCATTAAGGTTATTATTAATAATATCTCCTATTGGGAAATAGAAGATACTTACAATGGAATTTGATACAATTCTTTCAACCATGTAAGGTTTTCAATGCAAAGAAACAAAGCACAAAATACTGAGCTATTTTGTAAGGATTCACAAAAGTACTAGAGAGAATCTCAGATTAATTTAGTTCTGATGGAAGGAATTGAAACAAAACTGTTTAGTCATCTATATCACAAACTTAAAAAAAACATTATGCCACTGTCAGTATCTTCTGATTTGAAACAGTTAAGAAACTAGGGTATTCCCAAGCCATCACAAATATTATGACATCTAAACACAGAATCAGCATGTAGTTCCATTTCCTGAGTGATTTGGAGAATCTTAAAAGGCTCCCAATTCTCTCTGCTGCCCACATTGCTAGTGCTTGCAATCTTATCCTGAGGAATACTTTTTTTTTTTTGTAAAAAATAGAGAGGTCAGAGTATCAAGCAACTATTCTCTTAATTCTTGCTGACTTGTAAAAAATCCAAATACTTCTTTATGTGAAGGCCTTCATTTTAAACTCCATGGATTTAATGGTCATGAAAGTATGGAATTACAAATCTGTAAATAAGCTTCAGTAACTGTAGCTATCTCAGCGCAGACAGCTTGGGTAACTTGTCCAAAATAACAAATACAGACACAGATGTATTGCAGCCTGTATTCACTGTGGCTGAGTGCTTTTGCTTACTGGAGCTGGATTGTGTGTGTGTGTGTGAGAGAGAGAGAGAGAGAGACAGAGAGACAGAGACAGAGGCAGAGACAGAGACAGAGACAGAGAGACAGACTGAGAGAGAGAGAGAGAGGAGAGAGAGGTATAAGGCAGAGATGAAGGAGGGAGGACATCTTTTCACTTTGGATGTCTGCCATTGGTGTGTAAACATACAAGGGTGGTCTGGCACAAAATCTACCTGTTTTAAACCATTTCCTTCCAAATAAAAGACAATTTCAGTCTTTAACTTAGTATATTATCTGTTTTAAAAAGGAGAAGAAAACTTGTTGGGAAGATTTTTATTTTGTCTTGGTGTATCACAAGCATCCAACTTTCTCTGCTGGACTCTAGGAATGAAATTCAAGTGTTTTCTTGGTATTTTCTTCTTCTCCAGCTGTGTTTCCTGATTAGAGAGTTAGCATTTGGAGCTCTTAGTCTCTGAATGACCCTTCTATATTTTTGAGTGACCAGGAAACCTGCAGTCTTTTCTTTACCCTTCCACAGTGCCATCTCAATCTTGTAAAACTTTTCATCCACCAGAGGAATCAGTACTTTCCATGCTGTGAAAGTAGGCTGTCTCAGCTACCTATGCAAATAATAAGTGTAAAGAGGCAATGCACATCTCCCCAAGAACTGTATAATCTAAGCTAATCATTATAGATAAATGGTGTTCTCAGTGGCTTTATAATGAATTCTGAAGGATTTACAAAATAAAACACACACCATGTCAGCTTTTCTTTTGCTCTGTCAATGTTAAGAAAAACATTTGAATTCTTTCTTGTTCATATCCAGTTTCTCCAGTAACAGTTTCAATAGTTGTGTGAAAAATGTAAAAATAAGATAAAAATATGGAGAATTAGTTGCTTCCAGGAAATTCCCATGGAAAGAAACAATTACTTAAAACCCAGAATGTATCCTCATGCTTCATTAATCCTGGGTATTCATTTCAAAAATGCATGTAGTCATACAATTCACACAAATGAGACCATGCCACACAATTTGTTCTATAATCTGCACTTTGTCATAGCAACATGTCATAATTATGTTTCCAAAAATGGAACCTAAGTTGTTTTTAGTGGACGTTCATCATCATGCTTTGCTTTAACTAGGCATCTATGGGTAGACACTTAGGTTGTATTCCAATTTTTCATGATTACAATGTTTATAAATTTTCCATGGGTTGCGCGATAATTGCTTTAGTTTACGACTTTTTCCCCTTAGAAGACAATGAGAGGATTGGACTTACAAAGGCTTCCCTAGTCTGAGTTTAGAGACTGCCTTTTGTTAGGACCTGCCTTCTACCACCCTATGGGAGGTCTTCTTACTCACAACTTCTCCCCTTGGGACCTTCACATTTTCCCTGGAAAAATGGCAATGGGTGAATGGAAATGAATAACATGACATTTATCCCAGTTTAGTGACTGAGGCAGCCTACCTCAAAT
Organism: Dipodomys ordii; assembly: GCF_000151885.1. NCBI lineage: Eukaryota > Metazoa > Chordata > Mammalia > Rodentia > Heteromyidae > Dipodomys > Dipodomys ordii. Next base: position 3,334,755 of record NW_012267373.1, on the reverse strand, counting down.
TAAGGTTGCTAATGTAAGAATTCCTTATTCAGCAGCTACCTTCTTTGTAGCTTCTCTTTAGTGAACTCAGATGCTCTGCTCCAGGACACAGCCAGCATAACAATCCGCATACCACCCTCCTCTAGTGTAGTGCCTGTGTGTATTGTGTTCCCCTAACTGTCTTTACTGAGCACTCAGGTTAATCAAACTGCACTAGGAAGTCACAGCTATCATCTGTATAAAGGGGATTCCTTAGCAAGTGGTTTCCTAGCCTGAGAAGACTTAAAGTTTTAGCAAAGTCCATTTGGTGGTAAGGAGTAAATGTCCTCGAATTAGTTTCCTTTGCCTCAGGCTTTGTCAGTGATTAGACACAAATTTACATTTTCTTGTTCAATGGACACAATTCAGTCTTAATCTTCTTCACCAATCAGTCCTCGGACTTTTCGTAGCTCCATTGCTTAAACTTAGATATTTCTATCATTGCATCTGTTTTCTTCTGCAATTTCCTAAGAATTCCTTTATCCCACATTAATTTGAATGCTGTCAATTCCTGAGAGCTCAGCTCTGATGATTTCAAGCCATGAAGTCTTCTCTAAGCAAATCTTCTCTTGGGTGATCTCTGTTTGGTTGTCTTGGTTATACTATTTATTTGATCATTTGAATAGAGGGCTCCTTTCACTGTTCCTATGGGCTTGCATATGATATGTTTTATTTTCACTCTCTCTCTCTCTCTCTCTCTCTCTCTCTCTCTCACACACACACACACACACACACACACACAGAGCACTGATATCCTGGAGCATGGACTAAAGGATAAGTGTTTGGGTCTGTCACTCTACCTCCCTCCTGATTGAAATACGTCTGTACACTTTACTCACGTTGGACTCACTTAACTCTATTGAGGATTTGAAGGATAGATACTGGATTCATTAGCTGTGGTTCCTGAACACTTAGAAAATCTTTCAGACACCATGGTTAAGTCATGTGTTTTAAGAGATGTAGGAAAAACAGGAAGGAGAGAGGAAGGGAGAAAGGGGAATAGAGAAAAGAGAGAGAAAGAGAGAAGGAACATATGAACAGTAATGGCTCCCAGCTGCAATGCATACACACACATACACACACACACACGTGTGTGCACACATGCACACATAGATAAGGTTGCTTGGTTCCTGAGGGTCCTAGTTTCTAGGCCTCACTAGGTTTACCTGCCATGGATTCATGACATATTCTTACTTTCACACACATTCTTTCTCATGTACACCTGAAATAGAGTCAGGTTTTCCTGAAGCAAAGTGAATGGCTTTCTTGTCCTTGGAAGAAAACATGTTCCCAAACATCTTGGGACAAAGACAACACCTCCGATTTGCTGCTTACCCTTTCCCTTAGTTGTCTGGGTAACACTATCGCAGCGGTATACAAGCCCTTTACCTCTTCCCTTAGAGTCCATACCCACATCCACACACCCTCACAGCACCCAAAAAGCTGCAACCGTCTCCTTGTTTGTCTCCTCACTGTTTCCTGTCATGTCATACAACTGACTGTTTTAATATACTCTGCTGTAACCGGTGCTGTTTGTGCATAGTATGTGTTAAGATTTTCTATACAGCTTATAACCACCCTGGAGAATGGGATTACATTTCTTTACACATTCTCCCTTAATGTATAACATGGGGCATTGTTATAAAAAGGAGAGCCTCAAATATTAATACTTAACCATTGATTTTTATTTTCTGTGGATTATGGCCTCTAGGCAGTTTCTAGATTTCAGCAGATTTTAGCCCATTGAAATATGTCTGTTCTTCAACTTATCATTTGCTTAATATGTGTTTGTGTGCTTAAATGTTATATGACAAATACAGCTCAATTTTTCCTGAACAAGAAAAATGGAAACAAATATAATTCTCATATTAACAATGATTCTCACATATTAACTATCTAATTATCTATTCCTCACAACAGCTATTGTTGGCTTAGTTATGCTCCTTATTGGAGCATAAAAGGAGAAACTGGGGCATGAAAAGATTCAGTAATTGTCCAAACACTTTTAACTTCAAATCAATGCATATATCTCATTTAACTGGTGATGTCTCAAGGACCAGTGGGTCTTTGCATTCACTCCAACCTTAGAAGACCCCTGGCAGCAGAACACGGCGGGGGGGGGGAGGAGAGGGAGGGGAACACCTTCACATGCCACCAGAGAGGAGCTGCCCTTGCCACTTGTACTGTGTATTCCCTTGGCACATGGGAAGGTCATTTGTCTCTACTAGAGTACTCTAACTATAAACCATACATAAAAATGACCTAGTCAATGAGAAACTATGGACAAAACACCCTGTGTTGCGGACTTCAAACACATCTAGCTGTGTTTCCATAAAACATTCAGCCTTAAAAACTTCTCACAGAGAAATCAGTTTTTAAGGTAGGTTTGATGATAGGATACCAGGTTAAACATTTGGAAAGCATTGTCTCTATTAACCCCAAATGGATAGTCACTGGGTGTGATGCTGAACTAATCACATTGCCTACAATCCATTAGTTTACAGTCTTGAAGTTTGGATGGAATGGTCTCCAGGTCCTTTCTAAATAAGTCTATGAAAATGTGGTATATATGCACAATGGAATTCTATGCCTCCATCAGAAAGAATGGCATTGACCCATTTGTTAGGAAATGGAAATATTTGGAAAAAATTATATTAAGTGAAGTAAGCCAGGCCCAAAGAAACATAGGTCCCAAGGTTTCCCTTATTTGCAATAACTAGTATATGCCTGCAACAATCAGAGATAACATGATGTTAGGCAAAATGAGCCCCAAGATAAGGACACAGTAGTTTTTTCTTTCTTGCTATTGTTTCTAACATATTTATAAGATGATTGTTTTGTTGCTTTGTATATCCCTCCCCCACGGTATAACCCCTGTTTTTTCACTATATTTGATGTTGGTAAAATTTGGGGAGGGGAAGGGAAAAAACAAATCGTTTAAATAGGGATACAGGTGGACCCATTGCAACAATGAGATGTACAAGATGCTATGTTGAAAAACGAACTTTACACCTTTGGCAGGGTGGAGGGGAGTGTAGTTGTGGAGGTGGCAGGGCAGGGATGGTAGGGGAAAAACAAAGGAGGAGGCAACAATGCTTGATTAAAAAAATGTACTTATTACCTCGCTCATGTAATTGTAACCCTTCTGTACGGAATTTTCACAATAATAAAACAAATAAAAAATTATAGGATGTTAGATTTAACTGTAATGTGAACATATTCAAGGAAGTTAAATGATTGAAGGTCATCATGGCAGAGTCTCCTTGGTTTTCCTTCTCTTTTTGTATAGTCTTTGGTCAGATGAAAAGTATGCTCTTATGAAAACCAAGTAATTTCAACAGCCCCAATTTTCCCTAAAATTAACTACTTTGACTGAGAGATATATTTTCAGTGCAAAGAATATCAAGGTCCTATGCATAATAGTGTACAATGTTTGTGGGAATAACTAAGATTGATGTGAGGGAATTTCTAGAATGGCTTTGGAAGTGCTTTTCAACTTCTGACTCCTACAAGAAATTACATGCTTTTACATAATAATGCTTCTTTGTTTATATCTAGATTAGTATATCTCCATCAAGATAAGCGTGGGCAGTACCTGGAGACATGTTTTCATTATCTCAACTGAGATGAAGACACTGTACTATTGGCCTCTAGTGTGGAGAGGCCAAGGTGGATAGGGAACATTGCCTTCTAAGATGCAAAGGACAGCTGCCACAGTAAAGAATGATGTGACCCTAAATGTCAATAGTGTCACGGTTGTGAAAGTCCAGATGAGAAAGAACATGGGAAAGGCCTCGGCTGAGGGAAGATAATGACATGTGAGCTCTTACTTCAGGTCACACAAAACCTTATTTCGTAAAATCAGAAGCCTGTGTAATGACAACTGAATAGATTTAGAGAATATATTGCTAAGAAGTTTTTTTTTTAACTAGGAAGATAATTTAGGTTTAATGAACCCTACTAGCTTCATAAATATCTTCCCCAAACTTTCTTTTAAAACTATAAATTGAATTGTAGACTTCATCTTCTTAGAACATTGTATGTACTACATGGCCACAGTCACCTGGGCGGGTCCTGGCATATTTGTCCAGGCTACTCCCAGAACCGTTATTTACGCTTGTCCTGTGGGTTCAGCTCTTTAGTGGATTCAGCGCACAGAACTTTCTGTCCCTTTTCAGAGGCTGCTACCCACAGGCTTCCTTTTCTCCCTCCTCTTGTAACATTCTTACTCATCCACAAGATACTCCATATACCACTTGTCTTAGCTCTAATGACCTCTTCACAAATGTTATACTAAAGCTTTTCTTAATCCAAAAATAGGTTTTGTGATTCACTGGGGGGGGGGGTGTAGAAGAAGATGCATTTTTTTAGTCCAATGAAAGCGTTTTGTTGACTGAAATGTGAGAACTCACTGGGATACCAAAGGTACACTTTATTGTAATAAAACAGATAATAAAGTCGGGTACTGGTGGCTCATGCCTGCAGTCTTAGCTACTCCAGAGGCTGAGATCTGAGGATCGAGGTTCAAAGCCAGCCCGGGCAGGAAAGTCTGTGAGATTCTTTTTTTTTTTTGGCGGGGGGGAGGGGGAGGGGGGAGCCCAGTCGTGGGGCCTGAACTCTGGGCCTGGGCGCTGTCCCTCAGCTCTTCAGCTCAAGGCTAGTGCTCTACCACTTGAGCCACAGCGCCACTTCC
>NW_012267373.1:3322793-3329994 GCF_000151885.1 Dipodomys ordii | reverse complement strand
GCTCTACCACTTGAGCCACAGCGCCACTTCCAGCTTTTTTTCTTTTTGCTTATATGGTGCTGAGGAATCGAACCCAGGGCCTCAGGCATGCAAGGCAAGACCTCTCCCACTGAGCTACCTTCCCAGCCCTGTGAGATTCTTACCTCCAATTAACCACCAGAAAACCAGAAGTGGTGCTGTGCCTCAAGTGGTAGAGTGCTTGCCGTGAGCTGTAGAGCTCAGGAACATCGCCCAGGTCCAGAGTTCAAGCCCCATTACCCCCCACCCTCACCCCACCCCCACAAAAACAGATAACAGAAGGGCTTTGGTTCCTCATAGCTCTACTCCTAGCTTTTCCTGGGGGAACAAAGTGTTGAGTCAGCCTGGGAAGAAAAGTTGGAGAGACTTTTTTGTTTGTTTTTTAAATTTTTATTTTATTGTAAAGATGCTGCACAGAGGGGTTACAATTACAATGAGTACATTTCTTGTTGAGCATTATTACCCCTCCTTTGTTTTTCTCCACTACTTCTTCCCTTCCCCACCCCACTTTTAATCAGCCAAAAAATATAGCCAGGCTGAAGTGGTGGCTCAAGTGGTAGGGCACCAGCCTTGAACAAGGATGTGAGCTCAAGACCTGTGAACTCATGGCCTGGTACCAGCAAAACAAAACAAAACAAAGCAAAACAAGCAACAGCAACAACAAGAGGAACAGATGGTATGAAAACTTAGCATCTTAGCCACTTTTTATGATTTATATTATTATTATTATTATTATAAATTTTAAGCATGTAGTGCATTACCACCAACTACTTTTTATCACAAGCTTTTGAACCACTGATCTAACTCATCCACACTCTAGGTCTTTATATATACTTGTGAATTAAATTAAAGAAACTACCTTTGGTTCTCAGAGTCTTGGATGAAAATGATTTGCCACACTTTTTTGATCCCAATCCCCTACAATGCTACTGAAAGATTCTTCAGCAGCCAGGACAGAAGGTTTCTCTGCAGGGCACAAGAGAGAGGAGGACATAACAAGACTCTCCCTTTTCTCTGAGGCAGAAAATTAACCGTGTAAAGCATTTGTACAAGTCCTATGGGCTGAGATACAAGGCTCAAGCTTTTGTTTTTCTGAGATACAACTGCCTCTAAAGTAGAGGTACTGTTTCTCTGTGGAAAAGTAAGGCCAAAAAGGATAAGACAATTCTTTCCTGAAGTTTAGAGTTAGAATATCAGTGTTTCTGAGTATGGATTGGGTTGAAGAAAACATTCTTAAGCGTGTACACATGTAACAGCTATTTGATAAAAGGGTTCTATGAACATCTAAATCCATGCAAATTAAGGGTTTTGATTAGAAGAAGATCTGAAGAAAAGCTTAGCATTTCCAGAAATTGTTTGCCTATAGACTTCTTCTTGGGATAAGTAGAGCTTTAGTAATATAAAGTTGAACTAATCTGCGTGATATCATGATATTCTGTTGGCTATTCTACTGATGTTCCTAATCGCCTGTCATTAGCATACCATCCTTTTGTTCTAAAGAACTGCTACTGACCTGGTATAGGTCAGTTCTTTTGAATAATATGAGAAAATGATAAAGATATTTGGTTCAAAAAATATTATATACACATATATATTTCTCTTTTATTTCGCTGAATGTCATCTCTACATCTTACCTTTTGGTTACTATGTAAAAAGCATTTTATTCTCTGTATGATTTGTCTCTAGAGAAGATTATATTCCTGCATGTAACTATATATGATTGTCATCTATGATTGGATCAAAGCTTTCTACATATAATGAGATACAGTCTATGATGAAATTCCTCTTACATATTTCAACTAAGATATAGTTTAATTCTATAATGTGAACAAACTAAATCAATACAGACTCTGCTTCTCCTACTCAAGAATTGAGAAATTTTTCTAAGTGGAAATATAAGCCATGATGTAAGATTGTTTTTTAACATGGCTTCTTGTTAAGATCATCTGCTTTGCTTTGATTTAAATCTCAGATATACAATGTTTTCAATTTAGAGCATACATTTTGCACATTGGTTATTGCCCAGTAAATAAAAGGTATGATTTTGACACATTATTTTTATATTGATACTAACCTGTTAATTGACACCCATTAGTTGTAAAGAAAAAATAATTTTGTTTTTAACAAGTCCATTTATGTATTTAATGTCACTTATGCCATTAATGCATTTAATGGTCATAATCACCTCATTCTTTATTGATAATAAGATAGTTTTAGCAATGTGTACTTCTAACTAAGATATATAGAGAGAGGTTTGATTTCACTGGTCAACTAATTACTAAAGCAAGACATAAACTACTGAACATGCATTTTAATAGCATGACCTGCATCATCACTTTGAATATTGTTATTGTCAACACTATTATTTTTAGCATTACTGAGTTCAAACTCCAATTTTCCAAAAAAGACAAAAATCCATTTTAATAGAAAACAGTGTTTTATAAATGGATACATTGTGATGAGTTTTTTTTTAAAGACATACACCCTCAAATAGTTTAAAACCAAGCTCTGCATTAGTTTTCATTTGTGGGTAATACTTAGTAAATTCTGGGACTTAAAGTATCATACATTTATTATTTCAGATTTTGTGGGTTAGTTGCTCAGGTGTGGGTTCATTGTGTTTTCTACCTAGGGTCACTGAAGGCTGGAATTACAGAGTTGATTGGTTTGTGATATCAAATGTCTGGATTCTCTTCCAAACTTACTCAAGTTGTTGACATATTGTTGTTCAGTAAGGAATTCGTAGTACTTACCTCTCCTTTATTTTATTTTTTTGTTGGTTGTGGGGCTTGAACTGAGGGTCTGGACACTGTCCTTGAGCTCTATGCTCAAGGGTAGTGCTCTATCACTTTGAGCCACAGTGCCAAATTCAATATTCTGTTAGTTAATTGGAGATAAGAGTCTCATAGGCTTTCCTACTTGGGATGGCTTTGAATGTTGATCCTCAGATCTCAGCCTCTTAAGTAGCTAGAATTACAGGCATAAGCCACCAGTGCCCAGTAAGTTCTATTTTGTTATTGGCTAATGGCTAGACACTATTCTCAGCAATTAGAGATCACCTACTATTTCCTGACATAACATGGTAGATAAACACACACACACACACACACACACACACACATACATATATACTCTTTGCTGAGTCCTTAGTACTTACTTGCCAGCCCCATCGAGGATAATGTCTCTTTTGATTCAGTCAAATCCAGCCTACTGATAACTCAATCATGACTGACATGGTAGTCAAAAGTCACATGTGGCTATTGGAATTAATTAAATTAAGAATTCAGTTTCTTAGGCTTGGTTTAAATGTTCGGTATCCATATATAACTTGTGGCTGTAATGACAAACAGTGTACTTTTAGACTTCCTTCATAGCAGAGAATTGTGATTGGGACTAAATTGTTAATTGGTATGGATTGCCATGTCCATACAACCAAGGTAAGACTTCATTATCGTACTTCATCAAATTGACTAAGAATTGAAGTTTCAGTCTTTTGCAACCAGGCAAGAAGGGAAATATGCATGTTTTTTCTTTGTGAGGCTACTAGGGCTTGAAGTTAGGCCTTATGCTCTCTCTCTCTTGACTGTTGCTCAAGACTTGATGCTCTACCACTTGAGCCATAACTCCACTCCAGTTCAGCATTTTTCTGATTAATTAGAGCTGAAGGTTCAAAGATTTTTCTTCCCTGGGCTGATTTTGAACTCTGATTTTCCAAATCTTGGACCCCTGAGTAGCTAGGATTATAGTTGTGAGTTAGTTGTATTCAGTTAAGAGAGGAAACAGTTTAAAGAAAGTATTTTAATGTGTTAAAACCTACAACAGAGACAGACTTCTTTGCTATATTCATAACTCAAATTATTGATAGTCTCTCTACCTTTTTACTGATGCATTGCGATGATAAGACATTAATATCACCAGAGAAAATTATATTTGATAGCCTTTCCAGTATGACCATAAAACTCAATTTCAATCTATTGTGAGGCACAAGCAGTGCTGTGCTGTGGAACTGTCTCTGATGGTGGAGATGTTTGATGTCTTTTCTGCACAGTGGGGTGGTCACAGTTGCCTGTGGCTATTATGTACTAGGGCTGAAATCTTTCTTCTCTTTGATTTTGATAATCGAAACATTTACATTGATATGTAACGTATGAGTACTGGTTGCATAATAGCAGAAATCTAGACTACCCCACATTTCCAATCATTGGGATTCTAAGGGAAATTGGATACTCCATTGCTACAGGTTCATATAGGAAATCTGGGAGCATTTTAGATTGGTGGTAGGGAGAGAAAGTTCTTCAGATTAGGAAGCCTACAATGTAATTGTCTCGGCTACATTATGTTTTAAGCAATTTTGCAAGTTTAGGATGAGAGGTTTAAAGTGAAATTCTACAGCTTTAAGTCTGGTTTTAGATTCACGTTTGCTTTTAGTCTGTGATAATTTGTCTGCCTTTAGAATGCTACAGCTTTGTTCAGCTGGAAGATATTTCCCTGCAATGTTTTCTCCTCACATTGACTTGCCTTTTTGCTTTGTTACATTTAATTATATCTCCCCTTAAGGCAGATGGGAGGGAAACCAGCAAGTAAACATGTTCCACTTCAGGACTTGTTCTTCCCCAAAAGGTATAATTTGTAACTTAATAAACATAACCACATTGTGATTTAATTAACCAGTCACAGCAACAAACAAAATAGTAAATCTGTGATTTATTTTAGTATGATGGAAAAGGCAGATCTCTATCTGCTGAGAATTTAAAGCGAAGGGAAATCAAATTTAGCTCAGGGTTTCACCTCTAGATGTGCTGTCTCAAAAACACAGATCGTCTCTCTCCATGGAATGTACACCTATTTGGGGGGAGGTGGAAATTTCCAGTATGGTAATGTTTAGGGATCATTTCCAGATGCTCAGTTTTTCTGGAACTAGACCACGTGTTGCAATTGTATGGTACTAACAATGACAACTCTTTCTGTATTAACCATCCCAGGCAAAGACCAAGTCAAAAAAATTACAGACAAGCACATATTTTTCCCAGGGGAGAGCATGAGCACAATCCCCCACTACCACAAATTATGCAGTCGAGTTCCCTAGGTTTAGGGAAATCTCAGGGGTCAGCACATCCAGAGTCCCATAGATATGCCTCACCCTGGGAAAACAACCTTTGTGATCATGGTCTTGAGACAAGCACTTTTACAGTTAAATTTCATCACAGTTTGGAATTTTGTTCATATGGATAAAAAATGAAATCTCTGAAACACTTCCATTTGTAAATAGGAATAATGAGAACTACTCTTCCTCCACTGCTTGGCTTTTGTTTGTGTTGTAAATCAGATGCCATGGAGATACAGAAGAGTCACAGTTGCGGATTTTTAGAAGAGAGCTCAAAGCTTGGTTCTCTATATATGTATCAGCCTAGAACAAGCCACTTGGGGCACTGGATCTTATAGAATTACAAGTTTCAGGTCCAGTTCCCAATTACAACTGCACAGAAAAATGAGCCAAATTGCTGAAGAGTTCTGTATTTTTTGAGTACCCAAAGACCAACAAACATTTCTATCCTTCTGGTCTTGTTTTTCTTTCTTCTTTAGCTACTGATTGATCAATAGGGTTGGAAAATTGTGATTACTGTACAGAGAGCTAATGATGCATTAGAATATCACTTTTTTTCTCGGTACTTTTTTCCTTAGCCACTACTCACCACTTAGATGAAACTTTGAAGCTAAAATGGAAGGAGGGAGTAGATATGGCTGAGAAGAAAGACTTTTACTGAGTGAACAGAAGGACTTTTTCATTTGTGTCTGATTTCTTTTTAAGCTTCATCATTACATAATTTCTTTCATCATTACATAAATTCTTTTCTATTATTATCTTTAACTAGTTGTACAAAGGAATTGCCATTTAACTAAGCTGTTTATGAACACAATACATGTTGATTAATGACATCCCTTTCAACATTCTCACCCTCCCAATCTACCCCTTCCCTCATGCTTCTTAAGTTTGTAGGAAACAGATTGGATTCTTGACTGCATTCTCTCCCTCTTTACCTATTCATTTGTCTACAGCTTTCCCCTTGACCCTATTCCACCTTTTTTGAGTACCTCCTTCCTAGTGTTTTATTTTTACTAAACTTTGATTTTGGCTTTGTGAAAAATTACACTATTTGAATCCTCTCTTGAGTCTACCATAGTTTTTGTATACATTCGCATCCCACCCAATGTACCTACTTATAAATTTATAAGCTAAATCTAGCTTCTGTATACAAGGAAAAACATACATCCTTTGTGTCTCTGCACCTGACTTAACATGTTTTTCCCCGTTTTTCCATTTTTTTCACAAATGGTACAATATCATTCTTCCTAATTCAGATTCCACCTCACCCCAGTTAAATTGGCCATTATCAAGAAAACAAATGATAACAGATGCTGATGAGAATGCAGCCAAAAGGGAATCCTAATCCACTATTGATACAAATGTAATCTTGTTCAACCACTCTGGAAAGTGCTATAGAGGTTCCTCAAAACAATAAAATAAAATGAACATAGGACTACCATATGTTCCAACAATTCCACTCCTGGGAATTTACCCAAATGATTACAAACCAGATGTAAGTCAGGCCACTGGCACAACCATGTTTATCTCAGTACAATTCACTATAACCAAGGTATGAAATCATCCCAGGTGCCCCTCAGTGGAGGAATGGATTAAAATATTTTTCTTCTTTTCTTTTTAAAAATTATCTTTAGTTGTACAGAGGATTTGCCATTTAACAAAGCAGTTTATGAATACAATATATCTTGATCAATGGCACCCCTTTCAACAATCTCACCCATCTACTCCCAGCCTATACTTTATTTTTTTATTTTTTTATTGTGAACATACTGTACATAGAGGTTACAATTACATGGGCAAGATAATGAGTACATTTCTATCAAGCATTGTAGCCTCCTCCTTTGTTTACCCTTCACATCCCTTCCCAGCCTCCCCCTGACCCCCCCCAGTTTCTCCCCCCCCACCAAAGTTGTAAAGTTCATTTTTGACATGACAACTTGTACTTCTCATTGCTGCAATGGGTCCACCTGTATCCTTATTTAAACGACTTGTTTTTCCCCTTCCCCTCCACAAATTATACTGACATCAAATATAGTGAAAGCAGGGGTTATACTGTGGGGGAGGGACATACAAAGCAAC